>NC_029775.3:96528159-96551274 GCF_000817695.3 Arachis duranensis | reverse complement strand
AGATTCCCTTCAATAATTTTTTAATTATTAATTGTGATTTTACCAAAATTTTTGTTAAAATAATATATACTGATATAAAAAAATTAATAGTAAAATATAACTATAATTGTTAACAAAAATTTTAGTAAAATAACAATTTAATAATTAAAAAATTATTGAAAGGTATCTTAAAAAAATTAATTTAATTATTAAATTTTTTTAAAAATATTTTGGTAAAAAATTATTAAAGAGTATTTTGGTAAGCAAAATTTAATGACAAAAAATAAAATTTTTGCTAAAGGGTATTTTTGTAAAAATAATTTATTTTTTCTTGAAAAATGGATAAAGTTAACATTAATTAACACAAAATTTAAAATGAAAGGAGGAGATTTTTTAAAAGTTATAAAAGAAGGAAATGTACATTTTATAAATTAAGAAAATGAAATTTTATTTTAGCATCTCTCAAAGGAGAGTGGAATTTTCTCAAAAAATTATTAAAAAAGATATAAATTAATATTACTTAAAATCATTTGTTAACACTTTTTTTTCTATAACTTTTTTAAGAGAACTTAAATTTATGTATTAGTATTTATTAATTTTTTGTCATAATTTTTTAGAATATTTTTGTACTCTTTTTTATGTAATTTAGTTTTCTTAGATTAAAAAATTTTATATCAATAATGAATATTAAAAATTTTATTAAAAAAATAACAATATCCATCAGACAACGTTTAAAAAAATTCTAAAAAAATAACAACAACCATAATATAAATAGAAAAAATAAAAAAATTAGTAAAATGATATAAATAAATAAAAATTTACTTTACATGGGCATAAAAGAAATCAAGTATGAGAATTCTAATGATTGTTATTTATGTTTCTTTTTATAGATGAGACTGAAAGATAAAATTAATAAAAAAAAAATAAATTATAGATGAAAATTGATATACACTTATAAAGTTGATAGTTAAAAAAAATTAATTTAGTTAAAATTTTTAAATTATTTAATAATTTTTAATTATCAATTTTATATAAAGATAATTCTACGTAACTTAACCATTGAAGCAAAAATTATAATTTTATATCAAGTGAATGAGAATTTATACATATCATATACATCCAGATAGAAAAAATAAACAAAAAAAATTTGAAGCCTTAAAAATTGAACCTTTATTTTCCGACTCATTTGTTAAACCAAACACATTCTTAATCTCCAAGTTGGCTAAATCAAACAAACTCTTTAGTCTTCAAGTTATTCATGACGTTGCTGATTACAGAACTAAGTTTTATGTACGTACTTATCATCCCATACAAACCCTGCTACATCCAGTACAAATACTCAAAACCCTTCAAAAATCCTTACACACTGTTGCATGGGAATGTCACACACCCTCAACAACGAAAAAAACTTAGAACTATGTATTTCAGTAGCAATTTCAAAGCACATTAAGACTGAAACTATTCCTAAGTCAGCAGTTTCTTCTGATTTTCAATGTTTTTATTACACTTAACTAGTTTCTTCTCCTTGTTGAATTATTTTAGCTGTGCTTTTTGTTCCATCATTTTTGTTGTCTTCTTTTCACTTGTTTCATTGTGGTTGGAGAATTTTCTTTCTATAATTCTTACATGTTTCTGTATATGAATTCCTATCTTTATGAATTCCCGTGCTTTATTAACAAACCATTTTAAGGAGTTAAAGGGAGTTGACAGAATTTTGATTTTGTTTGACAGAAGTTGACGCAATGGAGGAAGTGCTTCAGTGGAGAGTACTCTTGAAAAGTGGAAGGAATACAAAATTTAGAAGTATGTTATGATTATAGTTTCTTGAGTCCACTGGGTGGTTACTTGCCTGAACACTTGAATAATATAAAATTTGCAAACATGAAAGTAGGTCATGATTATAATTTTTGAGTCCAAACTATGATTTGGTCTATTAGAAGAGAAGAAGTTACTCAATGTGTGCTTTTCTCTAGGATTAATGCGTGATGTGCTTTTAGTTCCTTTTTTCATTTCGGTGGGGTTATTGCAGTATGTTGTTTTTGCCCCCACCGTAATGATTCAAATAAGGCCTAGTTTGCATTATCTTTTTCCACATCTCGATCACTATATATAATCATATACTATGTAAGAACTATGCATAAAGCTATAAATGTTGAACTGTGGTGCCATTTTATGTGAAAATTAGAGATCTTTCGTGTTAATTGAGAGTTTGAACTTGCAAAGCACTTCTTTCTTCTATATTTCCAGAATTGTTTAGTAATGTGGAAATTACTGTCTTGAACAATGCAAAGGACTATATTCCATTTAGAAGAATCACATATCAAAAGAAAAAAATGCATAAATTGTCACAAATATGCAAGGTTGCCTTTTCCTACCAATGCTAAACAAAAGACTGCAATCTCCTAATAAATACAAATTTCTTCTATGACTTGTTCTCTCCCTCTCTGTGTACTTCTTTGGAAACTATATAAATTCTATCTAGCTGTATCAGCAACATTTTCATTTTGGAAAATTGGTTTGCACCAAGTACTGCAACATTCCAATAACTTGCTCTAGTCCTACACTGTTATGTATTCTATCCAATTGCAAGGGTATGGAAATCAGGCCTATTTTTCACAACATAGAGCTCTTGATCATGCCCTGGCCATTCAAAAAGTTGGCCTTTACTGGATGACTTCAAAATAATGTCAGTCAGTCTCCACCGCCATCTTTATACCAGATCATACTCCACGGGCCATTTTTGCTGCTCAACCTATCAAAACATGTGTTTAAATTATTTATATTTAAATCGCTTTCCATAATTCCCTCTAAAGTTTTCTCAAGTCTGCTTATAGCTCTAGCTATAGGAGTAGGACTATGAAAAATATTAACTCTAAAATAAAGTTGCAAGACATTTTCATACATGTGACAGCATGCCATATCACATGTTGACAAGCATGTCCAGTTTCATGCTGGGATTCCTTTTGGTGCAAGGTTGCCAATATGGAGGTATAGTGAGTCATAACAACCAACAAAAAGTGTCCCAACTGTCACCATAATAATGAATTAGATGTGTCAATGCCAAATATCTACCTCCATGTTCCGGCGAGAACACGCATAGTCATGAAGAGAAACAACCCTGCCCAGACTCCAGGAAGTCCAAGTTCTGGAGCAGCTACCAGCAAGAAGATTGAAGAAACTAGTCCAACCAGCATCTACCCCATAACAAAACCCAAGAAACAAAATGTAAGGATAGAGGAGGGAACAAACGACGAGAAAAAGATATAAAGCAAACTTAGTCATGAGACTTTTAAGTATTTGTAATCATCAGGTTTTATAATTACCGTTGAGTACGCAGCATAACCATAGTCTGATACCCCATAGTAAAGTCCATCAATGACAAATGCCAAAGCATTCACTGGTTGAGTTCCAGCCACAAACTGCACAGTATGATTAAATTTCAGATATTTCAAACATTACTGATACGTACATGCATCCACAGACAGAAAGGAGGATCATGCATAATATAATAGCTGAGTAGACATTTAATAGCCACGCTGAAACTTAGCCTAGCTAAAAAGAAGATATTATATTTCAATCAGTCCAAGAAGCTTTTGTCATGCAAGGTATGATTCATCAATACTAGAGTCATGATAGTCTGATGTTACAAATATATAAACATACAAAAAAATGAACCTTCAGTTATTAGCCAACCAACAATAAACCATTTGCTTATTTAAGCGGAGGTCAACACTTCACAACAATTTATACTGGTCAGTTAATGTCAAGTCTAACCTCCCAAAAAGAAAAAAGAAAAAAAAATCCTGAAGATAATCTAGCTAAGATATAAGATTATACATTCATCATCACTAAGTAACCTTGAAAAGATAAATTGTTTGTGATGCTCCATTATTTGGGAGGAAAAGAAGGGAAACAAAAAAGAGTTGATTCTTATGCTTTGCATGAAAATGGATGTCGCTAGAAAAAGATGCTCTCCAATTAATGTCTTGAACTGGATTTCAATTTTTTAGTTGGTGTTAAGGACCTGACTTAGACAAAAACTTCAACTTCTGTAGGCTCGTTGTTTTGACTTTTAAATCAATCCAAGTCAACAAGAATTGTAATTTCTTACCAATATGCCTGACCGAGCAACACTCAGAACTTCCAAGTCTGTGGTAAATAAGCTTGAAAATGATCCAAACCCAAAGAATAAGATCACGGACAAAGTAATTCCTGTTCCTAAACCAATCTGCATGACACATAAAAGAGAGTAGGTGAAACGAATTCTGGATGGATCTGTGTACAAGTTATATCATTCAACTAAGAAAGTAAGAACAAAGTAAGTTACTGGTGGCAATAATCAATCACCTGTAATACTCTATATGTAATGAGGCGTGCTTGCTCGTAATTTCCCTGCGAGTAACTGCTGGCAAGAAGTGTCTGTAAAATAAATGCCATTACTCATTACAATATTACACAATAACAGGACATCATTTTGAGCCCCACTTAGAATTTTGAAAAGACTTTGGCTTATGAGCAAAAAGTCTTAAAACTTGACCATACCCAACCTGCTTGTTTACTTGGTCAGGGAAAGCCCCCAAATGTCCGTAAAATAAACAAATGCAGTTCATAATTATAAAATAAAACTATTCGACTGGATTCATTTGTGTCTTGGAAACTGAATATGATAAACTAACGAGAGATATCTTTGATCATGTTCTCTGGGGTACTTTGTTACTTCATAGTCATTTATGAATGCAAGATCTAACCTGACCAGCAAGTGCCAGAGCATCAGTGAGCAAAGATATTGGCAGCCAAACTTGCATGCAAATTTGATGACCAGCCATAGGTATAGGGCCCTGCTTAGCTGCCATAGAGGTTGACAGTGTCAAAGTCAGAAACACAGCCACAGTCCTGCCAATAAGAAGACCACCTACAATACAAAATGCAACAGTCAAAGTAAAACTAACTGCCTAATTAGCTTGGTTATGTCTTCGATCCAGTTAGAGTTAAGAAAACAAAAACCATATTTCGTGACTAAAAGTACAAAATACACATTATAATGTGTGAACAGACACGAAAGCCCTGTTAAAATGATCTATTCAATCAAATTCCCCTTTCAGGAACAATGCGATCATAATATTCTTGAAAAATGAACTCTATGGGATCGTAATTTTCAAATCAGTCAATCATATCTGATCCTATCAGTAAATCCTTCCAGTTTCTCGAAATTCTCGTTCCAGTTTACTAGTTATTAAAATGCTCAATCCAACTTGAAGCTACATGTAAAATCTATAGCCAACAGTAGCAATAAATACAAAACCACAAATAGAATACACTATCCATTCAAAGCATGAAATCAAGAAAAACTGAAACTATTGATCCCTGAACTCATGTTAGTCTGATTAGTTATAAAGCTAATAATCATGCAAATTTGAAGTTCATCTTGAAATTTTCAATGCATTTGTACAGAAAGAACTAGTAACAATTTTTTCAATCCACTCTGATAATTTTATTATCATTATCGAAACAAAAAAACTTCCTCTGTATATGGACAGACTTAGCAACACTACGACTTAATTTAGAAAGAGGTACCAGATTTCAGATAGCTGAGAATTTTTCTCCCATCAAAGTGAAAAGGCATTAGGAGCACATTTCCGGTCAATTTCCATAGAAGAATAAAAGCAATTAAGTATCTGGTGAGCAAAAGAAAAATTGCGTCAAAAGCAGAAGATTACATAAATTCAGGGGCATGTGCAAAATGCACAGATAAAAGTAAGTTTACCACATTATTGACGTACTCAGAGATCACTGTAGCAACTGCAGCACCACTAATGCCAAGACCAAAAAAGAATATTAATATTGGATCCAATATCGCATTAAGAACGTTGCCAGCACCTGAAAATTCAAGCGAAGCAATCTCCATCAATACATCCACAAATTTTTCACATCAACAAGACTAAAGTGCAGACATAAGTCTACAAAAACTAAATATACTCGAAGAAATAATTTGAGAATCTGCTTGAGCTTCTTCTATGCAGTAAAGAGTCAAGAAATGAAAATGAGAACAGATATATTTATTAGCATGTGTTGTAAGATTCCATTCTTTCTGGATTGAGTATAATAGGAAAACACAGCCTCTACTAAGAGTGCAGATTGTTGAAAAGAGGAGGAAAACAGGGCCTTTACAAAAAGAAAAGAAACCATGGAGTTAAAAAGGATGGAGTAAACCACAGAAAATGCCACGGGAAGAGGATGGAATTCTAGTATCACACGCGGGGAGGATTTTGGGGGGGGTAATATTTCTAATTTTCAATCAAATTTGAGTGAGAAAAGATAAAGATATAGGATGCTGATGCAGTACTTGCCAACAGCATATAGAGGCGTCTTTGTATCCTTAAATCCACGAAAAGTTCCTTGAGCAGCTAATGCAATCACAATTGCTGGAGCGGCAAAGGCCCTTAGCATAAGAAAGTTCTCAGCAGGTCCACGCATAGGGGAATCCTGTACAGAAAATAAATGGATTATGGAGTAGATGATATTAATAAGAATTTTATCAAGTCTAAGGAAACAGAAGTAAGGTTCAATTATAGATAACGAAATGTTGCGTGAAATGGATTTCCAGAAATGCAACGTTTATTTCTATTAAGCTCAGACCAACTAAAAGGGGAAAAGAAATACTGGGACATAGAAAAATCTCTTGTTATGCATATAATGACTGATGACAGGGAATTTGAAGCAAGAAAAAGTAAGTTTACATTGATTGACTAATTGTCAATATATTTCTTGAAGTGGATGGCAACAAAATTAATTAACTGAAAGGTAACTAGTACATAATGATATTGGTGTTATAATAAGGTTCTCACCCTTAAATATAAGAATTAGTAACAAGAACTACATGTCTATTAGAATTGAACACGGATTTGGAAATGAAATTCAGTTCCTTTTATTATTGTGCAATATTGACCTTAATTCATCAAAAAGGTTATGCACCACTATATAGAATAAAAGGAATGGCTTAAAAGAAAAATGCAATGACTGCTTTTTAAAATAGATTAAGAAAAAAAAAAGTAATGAATCTGCAACTGTGTAACAGAGAACAAGCCTATGAGAAGCAAATTGAACTTTCATGATTCAACCTAAAGTAAGATTGCTTCCAACTGAGTTTACACAATAGTTCTACAGAGAAGTTGTAAAAAAGCATTCACTGATTTATATTACATGGAAAAAAAAAATTCCATTCTTCCACCCTCCCTCTCTTTTTTTTTCCTATTCATATGGTTGGCCGGGTGGTGTTGTCTTGGACAACCAAGTGTAGACTCTGAAGAAAATAACATTCTGACACAAAATAAATATAAATGGAAGTTATTGATCAATAATCAGCCAAGGTTGACATACAGCAGGTATACCCATGATGTTCATAATGATGCCAGAACCAAGGGAAAGAAGCACAGTTTCAGCAATTCCAAGAGTAGCAGCAAGTGCTAAAGAAGTTGATACTGAAGGAATATGCCTCTTGCTTTGGTATTTGCCACCAAAATCTAGATGATACCAAAGTGGAACAAAACCGTCAGTAGAGGCATCTAAAGAAGGGAACCTATGACCATGTCTGGAAAATTAGTCAGACTATTAAAGAGGTGTAGCTTTCTTATAAAGCTTACCACTTTCATCAGTTTGACTGGAATCCTTGCTGATCAGTGCCTGTTCCTCGGCAACAAAGGATGTGGTAATATTAAGTAAAGGAATGTTAAATATTTTTGACACCAAATTAAACACAGAAGTTGAAACCCCAACTGCAGCCAATTCAGCAGGTCCTGCATATATAAAATTATAAATATAATTAAGGGGGATTTCTCACTACAACAACAATCATCAATCAAATGTATGTCCAAACAAACAGAACCTAAGACAAGCAAATACTTGTAATCATCATCACCAACTAGAATTACAAGATTACAACTATCTATTAAATAAACAACAAACTAGCAATTCAGAATGGTTGGCTTCCAGGGTGAGAATAAAATTAAGCCAAATAAGCTGCAGACAGATAAATTACAATTCCATACTTTCGACCAGTTTAAAACAAGAAAATGCAAACCAATAAATAAAATTAATTTAATCAAATTAGCTTGCTTTATACAAGAGTATGTTTGAGTTAATGATTTAAGTGACTATTAACAGAAAGTTACTAATAACTAACTAACTAATTCACCATCTGTAATAATAAGTACCTATGTGGCCCACAAAAGCTGTGTCGATCAGTGAGGTAAGTGGATCAGCTGCCAATGCCAAAGCAGCAGGTAGTGCAATGGACAGTATTTCCTTCCCCAGTTCATCAAATTTAAGCCACCCATCTCTGTTCAAAGCAGGTATATTAAACTTCAAAACTCCAATTTACATGCAAATAACCTAAAAATAGAAAAGAAAGACAAACTTTTTAACTGAAAATTCTCAGTCACATATTAAATCAGATTCAAAGAACGAGAAGGCAGAAACTTTATCAAATTAAATCCTCAAAGTTCAATCTTAATTAAAATCGAAGAAACAAACTTCAAAATCCCAAATCACAAATAAATAAATAAATAAGAATAAAGCCATAGACTAATTTCAAAAGTTCCATTTACATGTACGATTGAGCTAACAATAGCTTCATTAATTTTAAATCTCTTTCAAAACGAAGAAACTAACTTCAACTCAAATCCCAAATTCTGCATCAAATTAAATTCAAACAAAGCTCAATCATGATCAAGTTAAAGCCACACATTTCAGCTGAAACCCCAAGAAACACACTTTTAAGCCCCAATTACGCATAAACTAAGCCCAAAAAAATAGAAAAAAGAAAAGGAAAAAAAAATCCAGCTCTGATAGTAACTCAATTGAAGCATTACCCGAATCGACGAAGAAAAGCAAAGGAATCATCCGAAGAAGACGAAATGCGAGAAGATTCATCTTCAAGGGAGCTAGTTTCAACGGAATCATTGGTGGTGGTGGTGGTGGCACCGTTGTTCTTCAAAGAAGCTTTTGGTGCGATTCGGATTCGAATGCGAGAAAAGCAATGATAAGGCTTTGGGATTAAAGTAGGAGATTTGAATGGTGGATGATAGCAATGGTGAGGTTGAAGTTGCAGAGAGTGAATGCAAAGAAAGCGGTGACATTGAGAAGATGCCATCGAAGCACCTGCACCACACAGCGTGAAGAACGAAAAGTGACGGAAATGTCATGCACTGAATAACGGGTATATAGCATAACCATATATTTATTTTCATTTTCATTTTTTTTTTAATGGACACGTAATTTTATTCTGTCGCAAAAAATAAATAAAAGCAATAATAAATATGTATTTGGTGGGGCCATGTACTGCTTGGGCCTCAAATAATTAAATACTAAATAAATTCATATATAACAATAATACACAATATAAAATTTGTGATAGAAATAAATTTAGAAGAAGATGAAGAGTAGAAGAAAATATGAGAATAGAAATATATGTAAGTGGTATATATAGAATAATAAAATATTAATTTATTAATAATAACGGTTACTATACGGCTAGTTTTCAATAGCTACTTTTGCAACGGCTAGTTTTACAATTGCTAATTTTAATAATGTGTTAGCATTTTAAATTTTAAAAATAAAAATAACTATCCAAACCAAAAATTATTTTGTAAGGTATAAAAATTAAATTTATTTTTTAATGTAAGTAGATTTAATTAATTAAAATTTAGTATAATAATATAAATAATATTCAATATTAATTATGATATAAATAATTAATATAAATCATTAATTGAATAAAAATTTAATTATTTAATCTAATTAATTATTAAAATTTTTAATAAATTAATTATAATTTAATTATTTAATATAACAGAAAAGATAGACGATTTAAAAAATAATAATAATTCTTATCGAAGGTCACCGTTTGTGATTGTAGTAGAAAGAAGATTAAAGATCGTGGCGGCGACAACGACAGTAGTGGTGGCGACAGCAACAGTGGTGACATTAGTGATAGGTGTGATGAAAATTGGATGGGAATAAATTTAGGTGATAACAATTAAAAAAGGTTAGGAATTTAAGATAGGATGAGTTAGATTAGGAGAATAATTTAGAAATTTTGGATAATTTTTTAAGTTTTAAGTAGTTTTGTCAATTAAAATTTATTTTTTATAAATATAAAATTATTTTTTTATATAAATAAATTTATTAAACATTCTAAATATTAGTGAGTAAAAATAATTTGTTCGAATACAAAATATTCAATTAGAAACTGGTTCAACCTTTTCGGTCACTTTTTTTGCCTAGTCATGCGCAGCTTTTTCCATTGTGATTA
Source organism: Arachis duranensis (assembly GCF_000817695.3). Taxonomy (NCBI): domain Eukaryota; kingdom Viridiplantae; phylum Streptophyta; class Magnoliopsida; order Fabales; family Fabaceae; genus Arachis; species Arachis duranensis. Next base: position 96,540,986 of record NC_029775.3, on the reverse strand, counting down.
GGAACTGTTTGATTACTTTTAAGTCTCATTTCTAAAGAACTCAACATATTTGTATCGATAAATTGGTTAAGCTTGGACATCTTTGGATCCACATCTAACACAATTTCGAATTTTTTGTTTAAACTTTGTCATTTTTAAATTGAAGTTTCCAACTTTTTTGGCAAGAAAAAAAATAAATAGAGGAGATAAGATACGAAATGTAAATATCTTCGGTCGTGGGAAATGTAAATGTCTAAAACTATGTTCAATGAGGTTAATGTAGAACTTTCCGACATCTTTTTGTTTTTTAACAAGGGAAATAACATGACTAGAAACGGACCGGACCCTACATGGTTACATATATGGCCCAAAATCTAATCTATATTCAATTTATCTCCAACTATTATAAAAGTTAAATTCAGTATAGGAATTAATGCAGATTATCTTTGTTATATTAAGTATTAACTCTTTTGAGAGGGAAAAAGAAAAAGGAATTATGTTATTCATATCATATAGTATAAATTTATATTCTCTATATTACCACATCCGAATTAGCCAACCAAGTAATCACCATGAAAGTTGTGAAATTATTGTAATATGATCATGAAGGAAATGGGGTAAGAACAAAATTTTAAATTATACCTATCCATCTAACAACTTCCTTGATCTTTTGCCAAAAAGAATAAGTTGAGGTGAGACAGAGACTAGCGATACTGACACCTCTTAAACAAATGCTTCACTTCAAAACCAAAAAGTTAAGACCATGAGAGGGCATAGTCCAAGAGACTGAAGGGTAGCAGCACAATCTTGATGCCCCAACAAGAAAATCCTCCGAATGCAATCACAAAAGTCCATCATGGGACTGAATTGAATTGAATCTTCATTGTGTGTATCAATTGGAAATTCCAATCTCGATCTCACATCATAGCTTTCAGCTGATAAACACTAGAACACTATGATCCAATCTTTTCTAGATTCTCAGACACAGTTTTCATTCTAGGCCTGACTTCAGGGTCTCCCTCAGTGCATGACAATGCTACATGAAACACAGCCAGTACCTCCTTTTTGGCATGAACTTCTTGAAGCAAAGGAGGATCAACCATTTCGGATAGCGGACTTTCTTGTTCAAACCCTTTCCTCACCCACCTCACCATATCAGGAACTTCCATAGAAGTTGATGGGGCAGGAGTAGAATCAGGGGACTTCCCAGTAAGCAATTCGAGCAACACGACTCCAAATGAATATACATCCCATTTCTGGGTTGGTCTGCTGCCTGGAACTCTGGCCTCAGGGGCCTTGTAGTTGTTGGTATGTTCTGTTTGTGATGGCTTAAAGTAAGGAAGAGCTCCTCCCATAAAGCCACCATTGGAGGGGTTATTGCCAGTGATGCTGATCAACCGGTTAAGGCCGAAATCAGAAATTCGGGGTTGGAAGTCCCCATCAAGGAGAATATTGGAGGGCTTGATGTCACCATGAACAAATTTTCTAGGACTGCATTCATGGAGATAGGCCAAACCCCTGGCTGCTCCTTTGGCAATTCTCAGCCTGGTTGACCATGGAAGGTTCATAGTTGGTTGACCATTTCTCCCTACATAAAGAAATATGATTATTTGTAGCTGAAAATTCAATCTATTTACAGAATGCAAATGGAGATTGAGTTATCTTGATAATTTATTTCCCTAATTGCAATTGAAAATTTATGCTGTTGGGTACAAAGAGAGAATTTCATACAAACGGTCTTTATAGAATGAATCTTGAGGTGTAAGTTATCAATAACAGGTTGTTATAATGTTATTGTTGTATCTTAAATCATACATCAGACATTATTGTTGTAAAGTGTAAACAGAAAGTTAGAAGTGTCAGATGTAAGTGTAGTAGAAGCAATGAGTAGGAAAACAATCTTGTAGAAGCCAAAATGATTAATAATTTAACAAGAAAAAGCATTTTTTTTTTCAGTGAGTCAACAGAGTTGGAGGTTCAACTGTGCCATTAGACCAAATACTAGGAAATCCCATTATAAAATAATGGCATAAAAGCGGCACAAACTTGTAAGTTCATTTTCAAACTACAGAAACAAAACACTTTAAATAAAGTTACTGTGAAAGATATTGTATTGTGTGTATGAAAAACTGAAAATATACGCATGAAAAAGAGATCCAAAGTCCTCACTCCTAACCAACCACGAAACTTTAAAGTCAACAGACACAAGGCTTGAGAAAGATAAGGTGCACTATCCAATGTAAAAAGCATATAAACCATCATCTAGACTACTACTGCTATCTTTCTAATTAATAAATATATTATAAAGCCACTGACATTTAATTTTAAAAAACCAGATGTGGTCCTCAAGTTTCATCAGTATCACTGCTGCTTGAAAAATGGTTTTGACGAGTGAAACTGCCTGCTTTCAACCAGTTTTGGTTTGCATAATGGCCTCATGTGCTGAGAATGACATAAAGGTCTTGATGTTCAAAAAATAGTTGCATGATTTTAAAGCATATTTAATGTATGCTTAAAAATAATGAAATATCTATAATTATTCGTTTTCATTAATAATGTTTTAAGATTATATTAAGTATATATTTGTAAAATGCATATTAAATATAGACAAGATGTACGCAATAAAGCAAATACTAGTTCTTAGAAATCTAGAAGTTCATGGTCCCAAACATGAATACCACACTACCATCCCATTTCCCAAACACATGCTGAATGTCTTACTTTATCGTCGAGGCAGGTCATTTAAATTGGCATTGTTGTCTCACCAAACATTTTCTTGGATCCAACGCTCATTGCCAATAATAAATACCAATAATCCAACTAAATTGCTCACCTAGACGCACTCACTGACTCACCTCAAATTAATTTAAAAAAAAAAAGTAATACTCGTCAATAATATGCTCGTTTGCAGAAAGAAAAATTGTTAATTTCCAATTTGTTTATTTCTATCAAAGACAAATTGAAATTTAAAATTGCTCGTTTGCACTAGTCAATCAACCATTTTGGTCAATTGTCCCCACAATGAAACAGACAAAACTCTGATACGTAGTGTCTGTAGTTATCTGCATGGAAGTATTTCTAGCATATTTATAATTATTTTGAAACACACTAAATTTTAGTACTTAGTTCTAACAATCCTTTATAGAGAAGGCAAAAGTGAATGGGAATTATTAAACATATGAAATTTAAAAAGCAAAAAAATCCTTCTCTAAACAGAAGTTACAGAATATGTAGAATGTCAAAGAGAAAAATAAATCTCAAATCATTTCTGGTTAATTTCAAAGACAACAGCTAAAATAAACTACAAGGTTTATAAAATAAAATTTAAAAAAGGTAATACTTACCAGGATAATATTATTAAAATAACAATAAGGATTATATCTAAGGAAAATTTTTATATTACACCACCTAATCAGATCCAAATTTCATTTCAGGAAAGTACCTATCATTAGCTATCATTGTCATTCTGTTGGCAATATCATTATCGTTACCACTCTATTGCCTACAACACTTTCCGCACTCTTTACCGCAAAGTCAGCTACCTCATTATAGAAGGCAAGAGTAAAAATGAAGGTCAAACCCTGTTCTACTTCTACCACAAGAGATAAAGAAAGGGAATTTTACTTATTTTCGTTATCAGGACACAAATCTAGAGAGTTCCGAGACAGAGACACTGACAAATTCTTTTTTGTATATAGTTTACTTTTATTATCTCCCATTTTTAAAATAAAGTCACATCAAATAAGAGATACTAATAATTATAGTAACATCTTTTACCAACTATGGTTCCAACCAAATATTAAGTAGAAATAACAGAATTCTACTCCTAAATGCAGAGCATATTATTGAAATCAATAACCCAAAATGAAGCTAAGAAAGTAACACATGAACAAAAAAAAAAACAAAGCGCTAAAAAAGTGAAAGTAAGTAACCAACCTCTAAGAGCGGTGGTCAAATTGCCATTAGAGATGAAATCACTGATCAAGAGCTTCTCATCAGGTGCCCAATAATAAGCCCTTAGCTTCACAACATTAGGGTGCTTGACCTTCCCAATAGCCTGAACCTCAGCAGCAAACTCCTTATACCTCTGTTCACCACCCTCCCCAAGCCTCCTCACAGCCACAGGAACCCCATTCCCAAGCACAACCTTATACACTATCCCCAACCCACTCTTCCCAAGAACATAAGCTGAAGCCCTCAACAACTCATCAAGCTCAAAGTTAAATCCCTTATCAATCGCCACCAGTTCCCCTTCCCCTCTTCCGCGCTCCCCTTTCTCACCTTCCTCCAATTCAGAATCATCACTCTTCAGCACCCCAACGTTCATGCATGGCAAAGAACAGCACAAAAAACGCGTTTTCCCGTTTTCGCCACCGCCAAACTTGGCCTTACCGGTACAACTACACCCGTTGCAACCGTCTTTCTTTTTCCAATAAACGTAAACAATTATGAGTCCAATTAGAGCAACGCCAGCGGCATCAGCTACTGAGATTAGAACAATTAAACCGGGGCTTAGCCCTTTATTAGACCGTGATCCGGACCGTTCCCTTTTTGAACCGGGGCTTGATCCCGGTTCGCTCTGTGCCGAACCGGAACACGGTTTTTGAAGCGGGAAACCGCAGAGGTTAGGGTTGTTGAGGAACGCCGTGGGGCCTTGGTTTGAAAACGATCCTGTTTGGGGAATCTCGCCGGAGAGATTGTTGTTTCGCAAATCGAAGCTAACCGTCACCGGAAGTTTCCCGAGAGATTCTGGAACGTTGCCGGAGAGGTGATTGAACGAGAGGTTTAAGGTTCCGGTGAGGGATTGAAGCTCTCCGATCTGGTCCGGGATTGGACCTTCTAGGAGGTTCGCGGAGAGGTCGAGCTGAATGATTTCTCGGAGCTCCGGCCACGGTGTCGCCGGAATCTTGCCGGAGAATCTGTTCCTGGCGAGGACAAGGCGCTGGAGCTGTGAGCAGTTGCGGAGAGAGTTTGGAATTGAGCCGGAGAGGGAGTTATCGGAGAGGTCGAGGTTCTGGAGGCGGCGGAGGGAGAAGAGGGAGGGAGGGAGGTCGCCGGAGAGGTTGTTGGAGTGGAGGTAGAGGGATCGGAGTGCGGTGGCGTTAAAGAGCTGGGAGGGGATGGAGCCGCGGAAGGCGTTGGAGTGGAGATTGAGGCGGCGGAGGTAGAGAAGTGTACCGAGCTCCGATGGGAGGTAGCCGCGGAGGCCCCTTCCGGCGAGGGAGACGCCGACGACGCGGGGATCAGGGTCCCCGGAGATGTTACTACAGCTGACCCCGGACCATCCGCACGGAGTGGCGTCTCCGTCGTTCCAATTGGCAAGCGCAGCGGCGCCGGCGGGGTCCACGGCGGATTTTAGAGTGAGAAGTGCAACGCCGTCGGGGGAGAGAGAAAAAACGGTTTGTATTAAAAAGACGAAAAAGAACGAGAAAGAGAAGAAACAGAGAAAGAGATTAACGCTCATTTAGAAAATAAGTGATACGACACCGTTTTGGATGAATAATGTGGATTATTTCTTTGGTTATGTTTATGGAATGGTATAGTAAGGTTGAGTTTGAGGCGGAAGAAGAGATGGAGGTAGTTAGTATTTATGAGAGAAAAGAGAAAAATCAATAAATTGGGGGAAAGATGGGATTTTAATTTGGTGGGGTCCAACTCCCGCCAAAAAGGTTCAGAGAAAGAAGGCCAGAAGGGGAAGAGAAAAAGGTGGTGAATGTTTGATAACAGAAGTGAAGTGAAAGAGAAGCAAGAGGGATGATGAAGAAGAAGAATCTTAGTTTGGTTGCCACTAAAAATTTGGATAATTAGATTTGGAATTTGGTGACCCTTACCAATATTTTAAAATAAAACATTGTGGGCTATTGAGCTGAAATTGTGTTTTTGTTTTGCCTTGTGGACTGTGGTTGTGAAGCATCATTTTCTCTAAGGAAAAGAAAAGGAAGAAAATTATAGTCTCTTCTATTGAAATTAGGGAATATATTAATTCTGTAAAATTTGAATATCATAGTTTTGTAGAGATAAAAGTAAGTATTATTTATAGCCAACCCAAAAAAAACTATAATCTTGACAATTATATATTGATCGACTTATAAATTATATAATATTTAATAGAGTATGAGAGGGTTGAAAAACTGATAATAGAGTATGAATGTGAAGATAAAAAAGGAAATTTAAAAAAAAAGTATGGCTGACGTTGTCTCTCGCTAAATGTTGATTTTCAAGTCGACTCTTTTAAAAATTATTTTGATTCAAATTTTTTAATTTTTCAGAATGTTTTCGCTTTTTTATCTTTCAAAAATATTTTGTGAATATTTAAATTTTTAATAACATGTTAATAAGTGCTGGTGGTTTACTCTTTTTTCTACTACATTTATAAAAAAAAAAACAAAAATACAAAAATACAAAAAAACAAAACGTTGTTTTTATCTCTCTCTCCCCCAGTCCCCCGATCTCTTTTAACAGGGTCAAGTTGTTAATCCACATGGAACATGCAAAGGAAATAAAAATTATTAAATGATGAACTGTTCTACATGTAACATGAATAAATTCTTGATGCATGTGAGAAATTAATGCTGGAATGTTCTTGCTCGTTTCTAGTGAGTTTGTTTGTGCACCATAGTTAAAGAAAATGCATTCTGTATTCCACAACTCTGAATATTGTATATTTTCTTCATGTCAATTTGTCAGATTTACTTCTCATAAGCTCGGAATCTTAGCTAACATTTATGCAAGAGAGACTAAATTAATAGGCTTTTGCACCCGGTTGTTTACTCATTGAAATTTCAGAGAATAGTAAAGTGAATCTTGTCATTAGATTTTGAGTTAATATTTATTTTGTTCTTATAATAATCTTATCATTATATTTTGATTTAATATTTATTTTGCTCTTAAAATTTATATTCGACCTTATTTTCAATCTTTAAATTTTAATTTATCTAATTGAGACTTTTAAATATTAAATTATAATTTATATTTATCTCTGGAGTTATCTTTATTAAAAAAATCTAATATAATATATTAATTTGTTAGGTAAAAATATTTAAAAGAAAAAGTATAGGGTACCAATATATTATCTGCCAACTTATTGCCAATAATGATTAGTTATTATATTTTGAACATATATATAAAGAGACACATCCAAAAAATATATCTATAAAGATACTTCTATTAAACACAGCTATAAAAAAGATATTTTTATTAGACACATCCACAAAGACACCTCTATTAAACACAATTATAAATAAAAATTGGCAGATGTTGACAAAAATGATGGTAACGAAACGGGATTGTATTCAAAATGACATTGTTTGTTGTACACACCCAATTTTCATTCAATGTGACATCACTATATGATTTAAGTGGGTTAAAAAAATTTGGTCTATACAATAATGATGGTTTTAGTGGCTAAGAGAAGGGGGGATGAATCTTAGCCCCCTTTTCTGCTTGCTAATACTTGCTGGACTTAGAGGAGACTTTTCTGTTTTTAGCTCGTCCCTAGCCACGAGACTTTTTCATTTTGTCTCGTCACTTGGCACGAGACATTTTTGGATTTTGCTCCTGTGCAGTAGAAACAGAAATGGAGTAAGAGAGAAGGAAGATTACACCCAGATATATCCTGGTTCAGCTGCTAAGTGCAGTGCAGCCTACATCCAGTCTCCATCACAACAATGATGGAATTTCACTATAATCAACTTTGATTACATACACCAATTCTCTAAGAACTACCCTTCCTATCTGGGACAAGTCCAAAATTCTAAACCCAATCCTCAACTTGACTTGGTCACTGCCAAGCTTTCAACTGTAAAGTGCTAACCCAACTTACAAGGGGGATTCCCACAAAATCATGAAACACAACACAGATGTACAAAGGAACTCTAAGGACATCTATGGCTTTTTCTTTTAATTTTGCACTCTCTGCCTTTTTCCGCTCTATGGCTTTTTCATACAAACCTCACTGTTTGCCTTTTTCCATGAGACTCAAGACATGACAAAATTAAACAGAAAAATACTAAACAGAATACATTGAAGGAGAAGAAAATCTATAAGCTTAGGTAGCTCTGAGAATCCTGTGCCTTGCACTCTCACTGCTTACTTCTAACTCCTTGCTTCAAACAGTGGTTGTTCACTCTTTTTATAGAAGAGGGAAGCCTCCACCTTTGAAGCCAAAAACCAAGCCAACTTCTTCTTCTCCAAGAACAAAAACCGGTTCGGCCAGAGAGAGAGAAGAGATAACCCATGCAAAACCTAACATGCAATTACCTCTAGTTCTTCCTTGGTCATCATCCTACATCAATCCGAGCTCTCCATCCTTGGCTTGCTCTCCAAGATGGATTTCTGGCCCTTGATGCTTCATGATGATGATGGCTTCATCTGCTTCAATCTCTGCCTCTTCCATCACTTCTCCACTCTAGCTACTTCCTATGGTGGTTGAGCAGAATCAAAGACAAGTCATGCCTCCAAAGATCTCCTACTTGCTGGCCGAATCTTCTTCTTTCTTTTTGGGTATGAGGAGTTCGAGATTATCTCACCAAATCTTACCACTTTTGGTGAAAATCTCAGCCACTACATACTTTTATTTTTCTTTTTCGTGATGCCATCATCACAATGGCTCTTTTTCTTGGTCCTAGCTTCTCTGTGATTTTTACTGATAGCTTGCTTCATTCCTCCTTTCCTGCGAGACAAGACCAAAAGAGAGAGGAGAGAGAACAGAGAAAAGCTTGCTATGTAACTAAGGAAGAAAATGAAAATGAGTTAAGTTTACTTACTCATGCCTAGTCTCTCCTTTCTTTACTTGCTTCTACCATTTTCTTTTCTGACAGTGAGGTGACCAAATACAAAGAGAGAGAAGAGAGAGTAGAAAGAAAAAAAGCAATGGACGTAATGTGTGATATAAATTATAATCAATTAAAATCAATTAATCCCACTTCCCATGCTTTTGCCTTGTAACGTGCATATCTCAATAAATGCCATCAAATCAATTGTATAATCTCTCTCATTGTTCCAAGGTCTGCAATAACTTCAATTAATAAAATTTGGATTCCATCAAGGAGTAAAAGTGATATCCGTTGGAGCATGCAACAACATGATCAAAGGAGTGGGTTTTATTTGTTTAAATGGATAAAGCAATATTGTGTCCCATCTCCCTTTTTTTTTTCTTATTTCGGACCAAGCAAGTTGGTTATACACCAACAATAGATTTGGGCTTGCACATTTAAATCTGGCCCAAACCAATTCAGCCACAATGATTAAAACCATTTGTATGAATGCTGAATAATTTTTAATCAAACTGGGCTTGCTGTAGATTTCCTTTATTTTCAACCCAATACAAAATCTGCACTACAAAATTATTAATTAAGCAAGTATGAATTAAGATCAAATTAATAATTTTGTAATTAATTATTTTAATAATGTTTGTTCATCATCAAAATTAAATTAGAGTTTTCCAAACTCATCAATCTCCCCCTTGATGACAAACATTATTAAAATTGAAATGAAAAGAAATTTAAAGATTGAGTAAAGAATACTCCCTTTGAATTTGAATTTCTCCCCCTTTCAAATTGTCACATGGCTCCCCCTTAATGTATGCTTATTTTTCCAAGGGAAGCATTATCCTGTAACAATTTTGAAATCAAGCTTGAAGTAACAATGTTATTCAACATATTAATTTTGAAATGTTGAGTGCTTGATTTATGAGCAGAGTTTGGTGATATACAAAACTCATTTGTTATCAATAAATTGATTATCTGCTCAAAGACACAAAATAATCAATCAAAATATCTTTGAAAAATAAGTTGCTGTTCAATCTGTTTTAAAAACATTTTCCAATCAACAAATCAGAGCAACACAGTTATGGTAGGAAAATATTTTAATCATGGCATGATCATTTCAATCACAGCAACTTTCAAAGATTTTATTTCCATATTAATGCTTAAAAGAACTGCCAAAAAATAATGTATTCAATAAGCATGTTTACCAAGATGAATCAGAAGTATGTTCCTAATCAAAAACTTATTCATCAAGATAAATCAATTGCTTCCAAACATGCATATTAACAACCAGCAGCCATATTGGAAAAATAAATATATCACAAGCATTATATCAATAAAATCAGCAATCAGCAAATCATAAATCCCCACGGATTTCATTTCCTGTTCCCTGTTTTCATGATTTCAATTTTCAGCACTATTTCTCAATTTCAATTTTTAGCACCATTTCTCCCCCCTTTTGGCATCAACGGGCATAGCAAAATAAGTGAAAACAACATACAAAAGGCAAAGTATTTGTTTTTCACCAAAAACACAATGGTCCAGTTAGCACGCATGCATTTGAGCAAATGATAATCAAAACTCAACTCGAAATTAATCCACTAACACAAAATGCTCAAAACAGAGCCAGATCAAAGCATAAAATAGAGTAAAACAGGTATGCAAAATAGCACAACAAATCAATGAAACATAACAGTTTCAATTCAGCCTGAAACATAACAGTTTCAATTCAGCCTTTTTTTTCTTTTTTGTCATCAAGGAGGGACCCTACAAAAAATGAGAAAAAAACAATGCAGTCCATACTAATTCAAGACAAGTGAAAATAGTTCCTAGAATCAAGGGATGGGAGAAGGATAAAGATTTGATTTGACAACTTTCCAAAAGTATAATTTAAAAAAAAATGAGGAACGAGTCAGAGTGAGGTCAAAGAGATTTGGTGGGGCCCAAAATAATTAACTTCAGTTCAGTCTCCCCCTGTATCATGGCCCATTCAACACATCCTGAAATTTGTCTCCTGCTTTCCTACGAGACAGCCAGCATGCCTTGTTTTTATCTCGTCCATTCCTACGAGATAAAACTGGACAGAATCAGACATTCACAAATTTTCAACCTGATTTAAATCAAACATTCCCAAGCTTTTCCTTAACAAACAAAATCTATCTTCACAAAGGGGTTTTGTAAAAATATCAGTAATTTGTTCTTCAGATTTTACAAATTGAATATCAATAGTACCCTTTTGCACATGTTCTCTAATAAAATGATATTTGATCTCAATGTGCTTTGTTCTTGAGTGCAAAACAGAATTTTTTGAAATATTTATTGCACTTATGTTATCACAAAATAAGGGTATACTATTGATTTTTAATTTGTAATCTTCCAATTGAGTTTTTAACCAAATTAATTGTGAATAACAAGCAGATGCGGATATATATTCAGCTTCAGCGGTGGATAGAGCCACTGTGGCTTGTTTCTTGCTTGACCACATGTTGAGTAAGCTTCCAAGGAAGCAACACATGCCGGAGGTGCTCCTTCTATCCACTCTATCTCCCGCATAATCTGCATCACAAAACCCTACTGCACAAAAGTCATCAGTTTTAGGATACCATAAGCCATACTCACTAGTTCCCTTAATATATCTAATGATGCATTTAACAGCCGTAAGATGGGATTCTTTTGGGTGAGATTGAAATCTTGAACATACACCTACACTTTGAATAATATCCGGTCTAGAGGAGGTAAGATACATTAATGAACCAATCATTCCCCTATACCGTGTTTCATCCACAACTTGACCATCATCATCCTTTTCAAGTTTAGTGTTAGGATGCATTGGTGTTCCCATTGGTTTGGAATTTTCTAAGCCAAATTTCTTTATCAATTCTTTTGCATACTTGCCTTGGTGAATAAATGTACCACTAGGAGTTTGTTTAATTTGGAGGCCAAGAAAGAAAGTTAGCTCTCCCATTAAACTTATTTCAAACTCACTAGTCATGAGTTTTCCAAACTCTTCACACAAGAACTCATTGGCCGATCCAAACACAATATCATCCACATAAACTTGAACAAGAAGGATGTCATCATTAGAAACTTTAATGAACAAAGTAGTGTCGGTGGTTCCCCTTTGAAAATGATTTTCTAATAGGAATGCACTAAGTCTTTCATACCAAGCTCTTGGAGCTTGCCTAAGGCCATAAAGAGCCTTTGAAAGTTTGAAAACATGATTTGGAAAATCTTTATGTTCAAAACCGGGGGGTTGGGCCACATACACTTCTCTATCAATAAAGCCTAAGGAAAGCACATTTAACATCCATTTGAAACATTTTGAAACCCTTATGGGCAGCATAGGCAAGAAGCAACCTAATTGCTTCCATTCTAGCTACCGGAGCAAAAGACTCATCAAAATCTATACCCTCTTCTTGATCGTAACCTTGGGCCACTAATCTAGCCTTGTTACGAACAACTTGTCCATCCTCACCAAGTTTATTTTTAAATACCCACTTAGTACCCGTTACCTTCTTACCATCTGGATGAGGTACTAGTGTCCAAACCTCATTTTTGTCAAATTGAGCAAGCTTCTCTTGCATGGCCTTGACCCATGATGGATCTTCAAGAGCTTGTTTGACATTATTGGGCTCCATTTGTGACAAGAGAGCAAAGTTTCTAGGTTCGGTTTGCCTTTTGGTGGAGGATCTTGTTGTTATACCTTGAGAGGGATCACCAATGATGAAGTCATGAGGATAACCCCTCATAGACTTCCATTCTCTAGGCTTTCGGACAGGTGTAGAGCTTTGATGAACTTCTGGTGGTCTCACTATTTCAGTTGCTCGTGCCTGCTCAGGAGACAAAATGGAAATGTCTCCTCCAATCTGACGAGACAAAACTGGACTGGCAGATTCTTCAGTTTGGGCAGACTTAGGATTTTCTTTGTTGGTTCCAGTTCCTTCACAATCTGAATCATTATCTATCACAGTACTGGGAATTAAGTTAGAATCACAAAAAGTAACATGTATGGATTCCTCTATAGTCCTATGCTCCTTGAGATAAATTCTATAGGCCTTGCTTGTGGTGGAATATCCAACAAAT
>NC_029775.3:96523624-96527988 GCF_000817695.3 Arachis duranensis | reverse complement strand
GTTTTCTTTAACCCTTTTCTAATGATTGTTCTATTCAAAATATAACATGCTGTGTTCACAGCTTCAGCCCATAAAAATTTAGGAATCTCATCCTCACATAGCATAGCCCTAGTCATTTCTTGAAGGCTTCGATTCCTTCTTTCAACCACCCCATTTTGTTGGGGGGTTCTAGGGCATGAAAAATTATGAGAAATTTCTAAGTCATCACAGAATTTTTCAAAGTCTTGATTTTCAAATTCTCTTCCGTGATCACTTCTCAAATGGGCAATTTTCAAATCCTTTTCATTTTGAATTTTCTTGCAAAGGGTGGAGAAGGCATAAAATGCATCATTCTTATGAGCAAGGAAAAATACCCAACCAAATCTAGAGTAATCATCTACCACCACAAGACCATAGTGTTTACCTCCTAAATTTTGAGTTCTAGTAGGACCAAAAAGATCAGTATGTAACATCTCCAATGGCCTTTTGGTTGAGATTCTATCTTTTGATTTAAAAGAGGATTTTACTTGTTTGCCCAATTGGCAAGCATCACAAGTAAGATCCTTATCAAATTTGATGTTTGGAATTCCTCTAACCAAATTCTTTTTGACTAGCTTAGAAATTTGGTACATGCTAGCATGACCTAACTTTCTATGCCAAAGCCATTTTTCAGATTCAAAAGAGGTAAAGCATGTTACATTTTGTTCCTTTAAATCCTCAAGAGTTAATCCATACACATTGTTGCATCTGTTGGCTTCAAATAAAATATCCCCAGTTTTCTCACAAACAACCAAACAAACAAACTTCTTAAAAATAACTTCAAAACCTAAATCATACAATTGGCTAACACTAAGTAAATTATGTTTCAAACCATTTACAAGGAGAACATCATTTATACAAGAGGAGAAACTTTTACCAACTTTTCCAACAGCCACTATCTTTCCTTTACCATCATCTCCAAAAGTGACAAGTCCTCCATCATATTCATCAAGCTTTATGAAGAAGGTTGTCTTTCCGGTCATGTGCCTAGAGCATCTGCTGTCCATATACCACATATTTTCCTTCCTTTTGGATGCTAGGCATACCTACAAAATAAGCTCAAGTGACCTTAGGTATCCAAATCTTCTTGGATCCTTTCACGTTAAACCATCTCCTATGTCCCAAATCATTGTAATAAAAAATAACTTTGTAAACTTTATCACCAATCATTCTTTCACCAAAAAAATATTGGATGGGAAAATGACCTTTTCGGTTGCATAGCCTACAAAACCTTGGAGTTGCCTTTTTGTCAAAATAGGTGGGATCTTAAAACCTTGTGTCCTTAGAAGATGAAGCTCTATTTTCAAAAGAAGGTTTCTCATCCGATTTAAAAAACCCCAAACCAGCTTTATCAAAGAGTGGTTTTTGACTAGCCAGCATTTGATTTAAATTTTCAGAACTTTGAGTAAACATGGCCAAATCATTTTCAAGACTTCTAACCTTTTTCTGCAACTCTTCATTAAAACAGTTTACATATGCAACTACCGAATGATCACTTTCACAACTTCTAAGTTGAGCTTTCAACTGCTTATTTTCTTCCACAAGATCACAAGCAGTTTCGGCCTCCCTTAGCTTTTCTTTGAGAAAACTATTTTCAGCTTTAAGAATGGTAACTTGTTGTTCAAGATCTTGGTTATCAAGCAGAAAACATCTTATTTTTTCAGAAAGATGATCTATCATAAGATGAAGGTCTTTAGTGTTAGGGTTATGAAAGATTACCTGATCTATGTGATCTGCCATGAGACATGGTTGTGACTTGGTTTCGGTCTCTTCATCATCATTATCTGAGTCATTTTCTAAATCTTCCCATGATGCCATCAGACCCTTCTTCTTTCCTCTTTTTGGTTTCTCCTCCTTCTTTAACTTGGGACAATCAGATTTGAAATGTCCCATTTCCTTGCAATTGTAACAAGTTACTTTGCTAAGGTCTTTCTTCATTTTTCTTGAGCTGCCGCCTTTGCCTTTGAACTTCACCATTTTCCTGAATTTTTTGGCAAACAACACAAATTTATTTTCAGATGAGTTATCACTGGATTCATCATCCAGAGGGTTAGTTACAGAAGAAAATGCAATTCCTTTCTTTTTTGGCTCTTTTTTCAAATAAGTGTTTTCAAAAGCAAGAAGGTTTCCTCTCAAATCATCACAAGTCATGGAATCAAGACTGCTGCTCTCAGAAATAATTAAAGCTTTTGTTTCCCACTCTTTTATGAGTCATCTCAACACTCTTCTCACTAGCACAGAATCAGGATATGTTATTCCCAGAGCATCTAAGCCAACAATGATGTTGTTGAATCTTTCAAACATTTCATCAATGGACTCTCCTTCCTCCATTGCAAACATTTCATACTCTCTGTTCAACATATCTGTCCGAGTCTTCTTTACAATGGTGGTTCCTTCATGAGTGATTTGTAGTTTGTCCCAGATTTCCTTTGTTGTTGTGCAACATGATACCCGTCGGTATTCCTCAAAGCTGATAGCACAGTTGAGTAGATTAACAGCTTTGACATTTAACTCCACCTTCTTTCTATCTTCCTCGGCCCAGCTTGCTTCTGGTTTAAGGGTGACTACTCCTTCAGCACTTGTGTCAGTTAGAAATTGAGGGCCTTCTAGGATGATCTTCCATAATCTGTAGTCTACTGCTTGCACAAAGATCTTCATTCTCTCCTTCCAATAGGTATAGTTTCTCCCATTGAAAAGAGGCGGCCTGTTGCTTGACTGCCCTTCTGTGAGATTGTATGATACTAGATTCGAGCCACTGCTTTCTGCCATGAGGATCTTTTCTCCAAGCTGTAAAGCTTGATCTCTTTGAGACCAAGCACTGATACCAATTGATGGTTTCAGTGGCTAAGAGAAGGGGGGGTTGAATCTTAGCCCCCTTTTCTGCTTGCTAACACTTGCTGGACTTAGAGGAGACTTTTCTGTTTTTAGCTCGTCCCTAGCCACAAGACTTTTTCATTTTGTCTCGTCACTTGGCACGAGACATTTTTGGATTTTGCTCCTATGCAGTAGAAACAGAAATGGAGTAGGAGAGAAGGAAGATTACACCCAGATATATCCTGGTTCAGCTGCTAAGTGCATGATGTTGTATTCTTGTTGCTTTTGCTATGTTGCTCCCCGGCAACGACGCCATTTTGATGATTGGATTTTTTTGACGGTTTAGAATTTCACTAATGAAATCTCGTTGTAAAGTATAGTTTCTAAACCAAACAATAATCCTTTCATACAAAAGATTGTTTGTCACAAGTAACAAACCCCTAATTTTATAAACCGAAGTATTCAAACCTCGGGTCGTTCTCCCTAGGATTTACAATAAAGTGTCTTGTTATTGGTTGTGAGTTATAATTGGGGTTTTTAAGATTTTAGACAAGAAATATAAATGGCAAAGAAAATAAACTAACAACTAATAAAACTCTTGGCAAGATATGAAAACTAGAAGTCCTATCCTAGTTATCCTCCTCAATTGTGATAACAAATTGTCCATTACTCCCACTTAGTTAACCTCTAATCATAGAAGAAAGTCAAGTGGATGAATCAATTTGATTCCTCAAGTCCTAATCAACTCTCAAAAGAAAGACTAGCTTTAGAGGCATTCAAATCAATTAGCAACTTCTAATTATCAATCAACAAAGGAATTAGATAACTCAAGAGTCACTAATTACTCTACCTAGGCCAAGAGGAACAAAACCTACACTAAAATCCAACCAAGCATTTCATCAAACACTTGGAGGGTAATGAAAGAAAGCATTTTTATTTGTAAGAATAAAAGGAATCAACAACTAACAATTACAAAGAATTAACAAAACAACAATCAACAACATCACAATCACATGAATTATCTCAAATTGCATTATTGAAGAATTACAATTATTAAAGCACATAACTAGAAAGAAGAGGAAGAGAAGATTAAGAATTGGTAAAGGAAAAGTGAATCAAAGCATGAATTAAACCTAGATCTAAGAAGAGAGATTAACCTAAACCTAATCCTAATTCTAGAGAGAAGTGAGAGCTTCTCTCTCTAAAACTAACTCTAAACTAATCCTAATTATGCTATATGCTAGATTGATTAGATTGATTTATGCCTTCCCCTTAATCCTTCATCCTTTTATTCCTTTCTCCTAGCAATTGGCGCCAAAAAATGGGTTCAGAAACCCTCCCAAATCGCCAGGCACGTGTTGCATTAATGAAGTCATGTGCGGTCATCGACGCGTGCGCGCACGGTACGCGTGCGCGTCCCTGGTCGATTCTGCAATGTGCGCGCGAGCGCCTTGTGCGCGTGCGCGTGCTTGGCTGACTCTGCTTCTTTGACTTTTTATGCTTCTCTCCACTTGCATGCTTCCTTCCTTGCT
>NC_029775.3:96521870-96522410 GCF_000817695.3 Arachis duranensis | reverse complement strand
CATTGAAACTTGAGGTACAGCAGAGCTCTACACCCTTAATCTATGGTGTGCAGAAACTCCACCGTTGAAAATACATAAGAAAAAGGTTCAGGCATGGCCGAATGGCCAGCCCTCTCCATGATCAAGTGACCGAATGATCCAGGACTTAAAGTGGTCAAAAGATGTCTAATACAATAGATAAATGTCCTATATATACTAGACTAGCTACTAGGGTTTACATGAGTAAGTAATTGATGCATAAATTCACTTCCGGGGCCCACTTGGTGTATGTTTGTGCTGAGCTTGATCAATCCACGAGCTAAGGCTTCTCTTGAAGTTGAACTTCGAGTTATGACGTGTTTTGGGCGTTCAACTCCGGATCATGACGTTTTTCTGGCGTTTAACTCCAGACAGCAGCATGAACTTGGCGTTCAACGCCAAGTTACGTCGTCATTCTTCGAATACAGTATGGACTATTATATATTGCTGGAAAGCCCTGGATGTCTACTTTCCAACGCCGTTGAGAGCGCGCCAATTGGAGTTCTGTAGCTCCAGAAAATC
>NC_029775.3:96518962-96519580 GCF_000817695.3 Arachis duranensis | reverse complement strand
CCAGATGCATCTTACTGGCGTTGAACACCAGTCTGTGCTGCCTCCAGGGTGAACAATTTTTTTCTTCTGTTTTTGACTCTGTTTTTAATTTTTTTGATTTTTTCGTGACTCCTCATGATCATGTACCTAATAAAACACAAAAATAACACTAAAACAAAATAAAATAAAAATTAGATAAATAAAATTGGGTTGCCTCCCAACAAGCGCTTCTTTAATGTCAATAGCTTGACATTGGCTCTCATGGAGCCACAAGGTGATCAGGTCAATTTTAGTGTGTGGTCCCAACACCAAACTTAGAGTTTGGATATGGGGTCTTAACACCAAACTTAGAGTTTGGTTGTGGCCTCACAACACCAAACTTAGAGTTTGACTGTGTGGGCTCTCCTTGACTCTGAACTGAGAGAAGCTCTTCATGCTTACTCTCTTTTATCACAGAGGGATGGCCATGTGCTTTAAACACAAGGTAGTCCCCATTCAATTGAAGGACTAACTCACCTCTGTTGACATCTATCACAGCTTCTGCTGTGGCTAGGAAAGGTCTTCCAAGGATGATACATTCATCCTCTTCCTTCCTAATGTCTAAGATTATGAAATCAGCAGGGATGTAAAGGCCTTCAA
>NC_029775.3:96517478-96517971 GCF_000817695.3 Arachis duranensis | reverse complement strand
TCTCAGGATCATAAGCTTCTTCAGAAGCTGCCTCTCTAGTACTGTTGGATGCATGTTGCAATCCATTCAGATTTTGAGAGAGCATGTTGACCTGTTGAGTCAACACTCTGTTCTGAACCAATATGGCATTCAGAGCATCAATTTCAAGAATTCCTTTCTTCTGAGGTATCCCATTATTCACGGAATTCCTCTCAGAGGTATACATGAATTGGTTGTTTACAACCATGTCAATGAGTTCTTAAGCCTCTTCAGGCGTTTTCTTCAGGTGAATAGATCCACCTGCAGAATGGTCCAATGACATTTTCGAAAATTCAGAGAGACCATAATAGAATATATCTAATAGGGTCCATTCTGAAAACATGTCAGATGGACATCTCTTGGTCAGCTGCTTGTATCTTTCCCAAGCTTCATAGAGGGATTCACCATCTTTTTGTTTGAAGGTTTGAACATCCACTCTCAGCTTGCTCAGCTTTTGAGGAGGAAAGAATTTATC
>NC_029775.3:96502395-96502734 GCF_000817695.3 Arachis duranensis | reverse complement strand
ATATGAAAGAGAAGAAAACAAGAAAAGAAAGAGGAATCCTCTATGTCACAGTATAGAGATTCCTTTATGTTAGTAGAAAGAAGAAAGGGATGAAGAATCCAAATACAAGGGATATAAGAAGTTTGGATTCTTAGATGAAGAGAGGTGAAGAGAAGTGTTAGTAATTAATTAATTAAAATAAGAGAAGAGAAGAGAAATTTCGAAAATAATTTTTGAAAAAGGAGTTAGTAATTTTCGAAAATTAGAGATAAGATAAGTTTAAAATTAAAATTTAAAACAAAAAGAATTTTTGAAAAAGAGAGGGAGAATTTTCGAAAATTAGAGAGGAAAAAGTAGTTA
>NC_029775.3:96500169-96500826 GCF_000817695.3 Arachis duranensis | reverse complement strand
ATAATTGTATTGAAACTTGAGGTACAGCAGAGCTCTACACCCTTAATCTATGGTGTGCAGAAACTCCACTGTTGAAAATACATAAGTAAAAGGTTCAGGCATGACCGAATGGCCAGCCCCCTGAGTGTGATCAATGGTCTCCTAAGATGAAGAATAAAACAAAACTGAGACCAAAGATATCTAATACAATAGTAACTTATCCTATTTATACTAGACTAGCTACTAGGGTTTACAGGAGTAAGTAATTGATGCATAAATTCACTTCCGGGGCCCACTTGGTGTATGTTTGGGCTGAGCTTGATCAATCCACGAGCTAAGGCTTCTCTTGGAGTTGAACTCCGAGTTATAACGTGTTTTGGGCGTTCAACTCCGGTAAACGTCAGGTTGTAACCAGTTTCTCGCGTTCAACTCCAACTTGCAACCTGTTTCTGGCGCTGAACGCCAGAATGCAACATGGAACTGGCGTTGAACACCAGTTTACATCGTCTATCTTCACGCAAAGTATGGGCTATTGTATATTGCTGGAAAGCCCTAGATGTCTACTTTCCAACGCCGTTGAGATCGCGCCAATTGGAGTTCTGTAGCTCCAGAAAATTCATTTCGAGTGCAGGGAGGTCAGATTCCAACAGCATCAGCAGTCCTTTTGTCAGCCTTTTT
>NC_029775.3:96477877-96500144 GCF_000817695.3 Arachis duranensis | reverse complement strand
CACGAGACTTTTTCATTTTGTCTCGTCACTTGGCACGAGACATTTTTGGATTTTGCTCCTGTGCAGTAGAAACAGAAATGGAGTAGGAAAGAAGGAAGATTACACCCAGATATATCCTGGTTCAGCTGCTAAGTGCAGTGCAGCCTACATCCAGTCTCCATCACAACAATGATGGAATTTCACTATAATCAACTTTGATTACATACACCAATTCTCCCTAGGAACTACCCTTCCTATCTGGGACAAGTCCAAAATTCTAAACCCAATCCTGAATTTGACTTGGTCACTGCCAAGCTTTCAACTGTAAAGTGTTAACCCAACTTACAAGGGGATTCCCACAGAATCATGAAACACAACACAGATGTACAAAGGAACTCTAAGGACATCTATGGCTTTTTCTTTTAATTTTGCACTCTCTGCCTTTTTCCGCTCTATGGCTTTTTCATACAAACCTCACTGTTTGCATTTTTTCATGAGACTCAAGACATGACAAAATTAAACAGAAAAATACTAAACAGAATACATTGAAGGAGAAGAAAATCTGTAAGCTTAGGTAGCTCTGAGAATCCTGTGCCTTGCACTCTCACTGCTTACTTCTAACTCCTTGCTTCAAACAATGGTTGTTCACTCTTTTTATAGAAGAGGGAAGCCTCCACCTTTGAAGCCAAAAACCAAGCCAACTTCTTCTTCTCCAAGAACAAAAACCGGTTTGACCAGAGAGAGAGAAGAGATAACCCATGCAAAACCCAACATGCAATTACCTCTAGTTTTTCCTTGGTCATCATCCTACATCAATCCGAGCTCTCCATCCTTGGCTTGCTCTCCAAGATGGATTTCTGGCCCTTGATGCTTCATGATGATGATGGCTTCATCTGCTTCAATCTCTGCCTCTTCCATCACTTTGCCACTCTAGCTACTTCCTGTGGTGGTTGAGCAGAATCAAAGACAAGCCATGCTTCCAAAGATCTCCTACTTGCTGGCTGAATCTTCTTCTTTCTTTTTGGGTATGAGGAGCTTGAGATTACCTCACCAAATCTTACCACTTTTGGTGAAAATCTCAGCCACTACATACTTTTATTTTTCTTTTTCGTGATGCCATCATCACAATGGCTCTTTTTCTTGGTCCTAGCTTCTCTGTGATTTTTACTGATAGCTTGCTTCATTCCTCCTTTCCTGCGAGACAAGACCAAAAGAGAGAGGAGAGAGAACAGAGAAAAGCTTGCTATGTAACTAAGGAAGAAAATGAAAATGAGTTAAGTTTACTTACTCATGCCTAGTCTATACTTCCTTTACCTGCTTCTACCATTTTCTTTTCTGACAGTGAGGTGACCAAATACAAAGAGAGAGAAGAGAGAGTAGAAAGAAGAAAAGCAATAGAAGTAATGTGTGATATAAATTATAATCAATTAAAATCAATTAATCCCACTTCCCATGCTTTTGCCTTGTAACGTGCATATCTCAATAAATGCCATCAAATCAATTGTATAATCTCTCTCATTGTTCCAAGGTCTGCAATAACTCCAATTAATAAAATTTGGATTCCATCAAGGAATAAAAGTGATATCCGTTGGAGCATGCA
The DNA here is from genome assembly GCF_000817695.3 of Arachis duranensis. NCBI lineage: Eukaryota > Viridiplantae > Streptophyta > Magnoliopsida > Fabales > Fabaceae > Arachis > Arachis duranensis. The sequence goes on along the minus strand of NC_029775.3, from coordinate 96,498,565 downwards.
ATAACATGATCAAAGGAGTGGGTTTTATTTGTTTAAATGGATAAAGCAATATTGTGTCCCATCTCCCCTTTTTTTTCTTATTTCGGACCAAGCAAGTTGGTTATACACCAACAATAGATTTGGGCTTGCATATTTAAATCTGGCCCAAACCAATTCAGCCACAATGATTAAAACCATTTGTATGAATGCTGAATAATTTTTAATCAAACTGGGCTTGCTGTAGATTTCCTTTATTTTCGGCCCAATACAAAATTTGCACAACAAAATTATTAATTAAGCACGTATGAATTAAGATCAAATTAATAATTTTGTAATTAATTATTTTAATAATGTTTGTTCATCATCAAAATTAAATTAGAGTTTTCCAAACTCATCAAATAATAATCACACACACTTAACTTGACTTCACGTTTTTCTTTTTCTCGCATGCTCTATGACAAAAGAGAATTAAAAGTGCAAGTGAGTAGCATTTCTCTTCACGGAGAGGTTGTTGAAGAACGAGCACCAACGCCACAAAAAAGCTGAAAAACAAGTTAGAAAATGAAATTACTTTTTACGTTTTTGATACTCTGTTTCAAATTTATATTTTGGTTTGTTTTTTGCATTATGTTTTGTTCTATAATTTGATCTCTAGATATAAGATATTATAACTTTTTGCATTGTGTTTTGTTCTATAATTTGTTATTTTCATGTCTTTGTTAAAAATGTTATTTTTATATGTTTATGTTGTTTTTATTAAAAAAAAATTGTAGTTAAAAAATGATGATACTCTCTTTAGTGGTTAAATTGAGTTAAGAGTCTATTCTCTGGTTTTAAAATCATCATTGATTTTTTTTAATTTTGCATTATAGATGGATGAGAAAATAACAATTATTTTCTATCATAGAAAAAATTTTGAGACGAAAGAAGATGGAAAAATTGTGTATGCTAGAGACCACATTGATTAGTTGGTGGGATTAGAGAAAAATACAACGAATATATTCTCAATAAGAAATTATTACAAGGTTTTTGGATATAAGAAGTTGAAGGAGTGCTGATGATTAGCTCCTAGGAGGCCCGTAAAAACTAGATTAAGAACACTCTCACATGTTAAGGAACCGATGAAGGTGTGCTTTCATGCAAAGAATAATCAAAATGTTGTGTTTATCTACCTTAAGGATGAAGTTTCTAAAGCTGTAGCTCATGAGGTCCACGGCTAATAGAGATGAATCCCCTCCCAATCCAAAAAAATATATATCTGACACCATCTTAAGCCTATCATCATGTATTCCAAACATACCTCTTGGCCTAAATACCTCTACACCTCCCTGAGAAGCCAACAATGACCACACCCCTTAAGCAACCCACATCCAATGCCTCAGCCTAGCCCATCTCTGCACCCTCCTCTCAGCTCACTCATGCAACCCCAACTCAGCCCACCTCCAACAATCATTCTAAGAATCCTTTTAAATCATGTTTTTCTAAAGAAAAATCCAATAATGCTTAGAAAAATGCTGATCCGATAATCGAAAAAACTTTAGTGATGGTAGCAGAGAGTTCTGATAGCGTTTCCCTCATTTTCTTTCAATCCAAAATTCTTTTTATCATTGTTCATTCATCATCAACTATGAGAGTTTTAATTGCTTCCCTCCTTTAATTTTTTTTAATCTAAAATTTTTTTTGTACCTTTTTTAAACGGTCTTATTCCATAGAATCCATGATTGCTTACTCCTCCAAAAAAGGTCTTCTATAAGATCGGTAAATCTTCGTTATTATGGTTGGTGAAAGTAGTAGTGGCGCCATTATTATTGTTATTATTGCTGTTATAGATATAATTTTTGTGGGTTTTGTAGTTTAAGAAGATGAATCAGTGGCTTGTGTAAATTTTATTTTTATTAATCATCTATGGTGTGGTGTATGTTGAAGGTACTTGTTATCGCAGTGATAGTGATAATACCGCTGGTGATGGCGAATGTATAAGAGAAAGAGTGAGAAAGGAAAAAAACTTTTCATGATTGTTTGATAAGAAAGATAATAAAGAATAAAGTAAAAGATGTGATTTGAGAAAATTAGGATTTAAGATTCTCTTTCAACACTTTTAGTTGTCCGGTCAGTATTTTTAATTCACTTTGATGTCATGCTTTTACGTATACTTTTATGTGTAAGTGTTTTTGTCAAATTTTAAAATTTTTTTAAAATTATTTTCTCTTTTACAATTTTTAAGATTTTTTTTTGTCGATACCAAAATCTTTTTAATACTATTTTAGTAGTTTAATATATATACATATATATAGTTTTATTTTTTTTATTAAAATGAATGATAAAATGTAATAAAAAAATAAAAGATATACGTATAATGAGATATAAAAATAATATAAATATAATTTCTCTATCCTACACATAGGACAACTATATTGCATTCCATCGTTATCACTTCTAGCCACTTGCCCACTTTTGATGTCTTGGTGATTTAGTGTAGTGCTTTTATTGAATCAAACACACTCATAATAGCAGAATCACAGGTTAATTATATTTGGTTAGTTATAAATCAGAAAATAAGGATACTAGTAATAAAAATATGTTTATAAAAGAGGACGAAGATTTAAAAAATATTTAAAATTATTTCTGTCCAATAACATTTTTCAAGATATTTTATATTTTTAAAATAGATAATCCAAAAAATATTTCAAAAACAGCTTTTAAACTAATTTTTACAATCATTCAACACATATACTACATACATATTAAAATATAAAATACACATTAAAAATAAATTAATAGAATAAATATTATTTTATTTTTTAAAATTTAAAGTCAAAATTAAAATCATTTTTAACTTTTTTTTATTCAAAATGGTTCTCAACATTATATTTCAAATTAAAATAATATTTTTAAAATTTTTTAGATAAAAATATTATTATTTTTATTCTGATTTTAATTTCATAATCTACCACTACTGTTATCATTACCATTCTCTTTTACTCCCATTAAATACTAACATTCAAATTAAAAAATACAGTATTTAACAATAATATTATAGCATTTAAATTTAAATAATTATTCATTTTATCCATCATAAAAAATAATATAGTTTTTATTTCTTTTTTTTGAAAGAAAAGAAGAAGAAAATTTAAAACAGAGAGAGAAGAGAGATAGAGTAATGGGGGAGAAGAAAAAAAAAGAAAAAGTAGAAAGATGAAGAGGAAAAAAGGAGAGTTGAAGAGTGACTGTGAGAAAATTTGTTGCCATTGTCGTTTTCGATCACTAGAAAGAAAGATTGAGAAGAGAGAGAAAATGCGGAAGAGAGAGAAAAAGAGAGATCATTGGAAAGGAGAAGAAGAGGAGATCTGAAATCAACGCAGTTGTTGCTCTATTCTCTAAAATTACTGTAAAAAAAAAAATAGAAAATATGAAGTCGTCACCATTATTGCTCACTCTCTCTGTTTGATGCGTCATTGCGACGATAGCACTCAACTCTATTAGTAGCGTCTCTTCTTCTTTTCATTCATTCTCTTTGCTTCTCTCTTCTTTTCTTTTCTTCTAAATGTGTATGTGAGAGTGAGAGTAAAAAGAAGAACATTGGAATAAAAAAATAAAAAATGAATGGTCTAATGAAAATGGTAATAGTTAGTGAAATAAAAGTAAAAAATAGGCCTGGCAGCATGGATCCTATCCGCAGGTACCCAATCCGACCCAACCCGGTCGGGTAGGGTTGGGTGCGGGTTGAGTCTCAACCCTACCCGCATCCCCCATAATATGTGTTATATATGTTTAAAAATGTTACATATGGGAGTTGAACCAAGGACCTTAAGGATGTGCAAAAAGTTCCTAGCCACTAAACCAAGGATACTTGTGTTATTTATAAGATATTTGTGTCATTATAATGTTTTTTTTTGTCAACCCGCGGGTAGGGTCGGATACCCGCGGGTTGAACGCGGGTAGGGTTAGGGTTGGGTATTTCTCAACCCGTGGGTAAGGTAAGGTTGAGTGTTAGTCAAAAACTCAACCCGTGGGTAGGATTAGGGTTGGGTTCAAACTCTACTCTACCCTACTCATTGCCACCCCTAGTAAAAAAAGTCAAAAGAATAATTTTAAAAACAATTTCAATGTTAAAGATCATTTTAAATTAAAAAATAAAGAAAGAAGTCAAAAATGATTTTAATTTTAATATTAGATTTTAAAGACTAAAATAATATTTATTCTAAAATTAAATAATATATATTTATATATAAATATATAATAACTGATTTAATAATTAATTTTTGATATACATATAATATTTTTATAATTTGTACTCCATTCAAAATAAAATACAAACTTGAAAACTTGAATTTTCCTCGTCCAATTATAATAAGATGGACATGTATATATTATTGTAATTACATATATGACTATATAAGTATTATTAAAATTAAAATTATATTTTTTTATATTTTAATAATATTTTTATAACATATTCATATTAAAATGATCCTTGTAATAATTGACCCTTGTTTGTTCCTTCACTTATTAGTTGGGTACTACAGAGACACCTGGTTTCTTTTTGTAATTATCTATTCATTGAATAGAATCAATCATACGTGATCATTAATTATATGCAATTCTCAATCATTCAAAACAAACTTAGAAGCTAACAAAAACCAAAGCCACACGAGCTATGACGATCTATTAATTATATTTTGTTTCAAGTATTTATGGGGCGTATAATTTCAGTGATGATTTGTATGAGAAAAAAAAATACTCCTAAAAGGACTTTATGCATGCCTTAATTATATTATATCTTTCTAAAGAAGACAGCTTAATCCATCCTTGTCCATCCTTGGAAATAATTGGAATGAATGCACTTTGGGATAAAAAATAAAGTAATAATCTAATAATACGCTTTGCTTTGTAATGAAGGGATATAGTTGGTACCAGATGAATTCCGATTTTCCAACCTTAAAAAAAATAGTTTTGATATATTAATAGTATAAAATATTTTTATATAATTATCTTAATTACATGAATAAATATTTTTTACTTAATTAATATAAAAAATAATTATTTTTATTTAAGTAAATATTATATTATTAAATATAGGTATAAAATTATTTTTTAACTGTATTAAAGTTAAATAAAAAATATTAAGAAGAATTACAACTGATAGATCATGAATATGAGTTCATCCCTAAAATAAGTAATAATAAAAATAAAAATGGATGGCACCAATAATATTGTATTTGGAATTTGGATCTTCTAAATTTTTAAATTTTGTTTTAGAGAGTAAAATATGATTTTTTACTATTTATTTTATAAATAGAAAAAAAACATAAAAAAAATCATTCAAGAATAAAAAATTACACTTTATCTTTTAAATAAAAATTTAAAATTTAGAGGATGTAAATTTCTGATTATATATTATTAATACTTGGAGTAATCGATCCAATTAATTATCTAAGAACTTCACCTTTTAAAGCTGATAACAACTTCTACAATTAACATACTATTAAAATTAAGTGCTTCCATGAGAACATGATTGAAGTTTAAAAGTGAACTTCTTTATTAAAAGGATACGGGCCTATATCTAAATTTAAAGGAGTAGAGAGTTATAAAAGCCTTTTTGTTTATTAATAGGATTTACCTAAAAAGTATTATAAAAACATTGGTTAAGAAAATTAAAATAAAAAATTTTGAACTTTTAACTCTAAATTTTCGAGCACTCTGTTAGCGAGATACTTGTTTTTTATTTTTATTTTAAAGTTAGAAGTAAGATTCGAATTTATAATCTTCAAATGATTATAAGAAGATTATGTCATTTGAGTTATAACTCATTAACACTTGTTTGTATATATATATAACAGTTATACTAAGAAAATAATAATCTAAAATAATTTTATTTAACTTATATTAATATTTATTATATCTAATATTATTCAGTTATTTCAACAGTTATTAAAAAAGATAAAATAAAGTAAATGATAATTAAAAAATATAAAATAATATAATTTTAGACTGTTTTGTATTGATTTTTTTCTGCAATATTTTTATATTAATAAGGCAAATTCAAATGTGCTAACTTAAAGCATTAGTGACGCTGGAAGTGTTATAAATGTATTACTGCGAAAGGAGATATAGAGAGTAAGCTGGGGGGTTGTTTTGTCTCTCTGCAGTCTGCACATTACTACCATAATAACCATAATCAATCTTTGCTTTAGTGCATTAATTAATGTGTTATGAGAGGTCAACGAAGTGCTTGTTGTGTATAGGTGGATGAGCTATTAACACTCCACATGCATTCATCATATACAATCTCTTATGTCAGTATCAATTATAATTTATAAAAGAATATTTGGCATTTAGACTGGATTAGAATGTAGATGCTTTCAATATGAAAATAGTGATTTTTTTACTACTAATTGACAAAGTAGATCCCATCATAAGTAAAATTGTGACATGGGAGTAAAATTTTATATTCACAAAAGAGTTCATTTACTATTTCATAATAGATGTATACTAAAATTAGTTATCAAAATTAATTATTAAAATGTGTAAAATATATATTAGAATATAAAATATATATAAAAAATATATTAAATTATATATGTATTTATATATAAATATATAATTATGATTATTTTGAACATCTAAATATAAGATGTAAGAGTAGAATCTATTTATATATCGAGGAATAGAATGATGGATATTCTTTTTCTTTCACATTTTAGTTTCATAGGAGAAAGTTACAGCATAATAATACTTCCGGGCTCCTGCACCCGATTCACTAAATTTTCTGATCTGGATAGGGGAGCACAATCAATGAAGGCTTCATTATGTCAGCCCAAAGAACAAGAGAGAAACATCCATTGTCAATTACAATTCATTCATCATAGCAAGTGATATTACCGTTATACGTCGGTTATGAATTATAGCTCAGTGATCTCCTTATTTAATTGGTATGTTATCCCTCTACATTTATCCCGCCGACTTTATGGCATTAAAGTCATTGATCGGTTACATACAATACGATTAATTCATACCTAAACGGTCATTATCATCTCTCAATTATAAAAACAAATAATCAGGGTTGGCTGAGGTATGTTCATTCAAGAAAATAGAGAGACTTTTCCCAAAGAATTATCTTGAACTAACTTGAGCGTCGGAGTGCTTTTTGCAGGTACTCCCCTCATTGTCTTCACTTGGCGGCCGAGCTTCATTGCGACGCACTAGAAGATCGGCTGGTAGCTTCCAAGAGACGAGTTATAGTTCGGCCATATCCAGGCAAGAACATTTGGCACCCACCGTGGGACCGAGAAGTTAAAGATCTTTCTTTACTCATTTCTCACAGGCTCCAATGGTTGATGCACCACCACCTACCCCTTCCGAGCTTCTCCGGATGGTTACCGAGCTTCAACAGGCAAACCAACAAATGGCTGAGGCAAATCAACGTATGATGGAAGAAAATCAAAGGATGCAACAACAAATTCAACAATTAGCCAATGCTCGTATCCAGCATAACAATGATCACCATGGACGACAAGACAATGATGAGCGGCAATCTGCACCAACGCATGTCTCGGAAACACCTCAAGATGATGAAGGAGGTGGCCCTCGCAATGATGAAGCCCCTCCTGAAGACAAGGATAATGAGCCCGACAATTCTGCAGGGCCATTCACAGCTGATATAATGAACTTTCAGCTTCCCAGGCAATTTACCTTGCCTACAACGTTAACCCCCTATGATGGCCTGGGAGATCCGAAGCAACACGTCAAAAAGTTCCGATCTATTATGATCGTTAACGGTGCATCCGATCCTATTTTGTGCCGATGTTTTCCTTCTTTTCTAGATGGTCCTGCACTTGACTGGTTTTGCTCTTTGCCTGCAGATTCCATCTCACGTTTTCAGGAGCTGGCGAAGCAATTCGAGGACCACTTCGCGGCATCGGCAATATATCTACATGACTCGGACTATTTAACAACCGTTAAGCAAGGTCCTCAGGAAAGCCTGAAGGACTACATCACCCGCTTCACGAAGATCGCCATGAAAATTCCGGACCTTCATCCGGAGGTCCATTTACATGCAATCAAAAGCGGCTTACGCCTAGGGAAGTTCCAGGAAACCATTGCTGTATCCAAGCCAAAAACACTAGCCGAATTTCGTGAGAAAGCTAAGGGACAGATAGACATTGAAGAGCTTCGTCAAGCCAGGAAAGCTGAAAAGTCAGCAAACACCAAGGATGATGATAAACCTCGGGATAGCAAGAAGAGTTTTAAGCCTACCCCACGATATGACTCGTATACGCAGTTTAATGCCAAAAGAGACGACATTATCAAGGAAATACTGAATTCTAAGTTGATCAAACCCCCTCGAAAGGCTGGCAGTTACCCTGAACCCAAGAATGTCGACAAATCCAAGTACTGCACATTTCATCAGAAGTACGGTCATACAACTGATGAATGCGTTATCGCAACAGACCTCCTTGAACGCCTGGCGAGACAAGGACATCTTGACAAATATATTGCAGGCCATATACAGAAAAGGACTATTCCTGCAACGGACCCATCTCCTCTAGGGTCATCATCCAGGGACAAAGAAAAAGCCCCTGCTCAGCCGCGGGGTATCATCAATTGCATCTCTGGAGGATACGCTGGGGGCGGGTCCACAAGCTCGGCCAGAAAGCGCACGTATAGAGCCATGTTGACTGTTGGAGATACCACCAACAATGCTCGGCCTGTACAAGACATGCCAGAGATGACCTTCCGTCCAGCCGACTATAATTGCGCTGACACAAACTTGGATGATCCTGTTGTCATCTCTCTCCAATTAGGAGACTTAATAGTTCGGAAAGTACTGCTGGACCCAGGCAGCAGCGCCGACGTATTATTTTTCGCTACATTTGAAAAAATGAAATTAAGTACTAACATTTTGCAACCTTCTGTAGGAGATCTGGTCGGATTTTCAGGAGAACAGGTTCCAGTCATGGGTTCAGTGTGGTTACAAACCACACTCGGTGAGCAGCCACTTTCCAAAACTCAAGATATTCAATATCTCGTTGTTGACTGTTTTAGCCCTTATAACCTTATTCTCGGGCGACCTTTCTTAAATCGATTTGCTGCAATTGTTTCTACTGTCCACCTTTGTGTAAAGTTTCCTGTGCAGGACAATGTTGTTGCTACGGTACATGACGACTTACAGGAAGCTCGGTACTGCTATAACACAAGTCTTAAGCCCATCAAGAGAGGCAATGATCGGCGGGTTAACTCCATAAGCGCCGAGCACCCAACATTAGCCGAGCTAGATCCCAGAGCTGACTTCCAAGATCGTCCTACAGCTAACGACGAGTTAACAAAGCTCTCCCTGACAGACGACCCTACAAAGTTCACTTTCGTGGGAACTTCCGTCGAAAGTGAAGAGAAGGATAAGCTCATCCGTTTCCTGCGCGAGAATGTCGATTTATTTGCGTGGACAACAGGGGACATGCCGGGAATAGATCCATCCGTTATCACTCACAAATTGGCTATAAACCCCGCAGCCCGGCCAATATCTCAGAAGAAAAGGAATCTCGGCACCGAGAAAAGGTTGGCCTCCATAGCCGAGGCCAAGAAGCTCATTGATGCAAACTTTATCCGAGAAATCATGTTTACGACTTGGTTAGCCAACGTCGTCATGGTAAGAAAAAACAATGGTAAATGGCGGATGTGCGTCGACTTTACCGATCTTAATAAAGCATGTCCTAAAGACGCATATCCTTTGCCTTCTATTGACACTTTAGTCGATAACTCTTGTGGATATGGTACCTTGAGTTTTATGGATGCTTACTCTGGTTATAACCAGATTTTCATGCACCCATCAGATCAAGAGAAAACAGCTTTTATCACTGAATATGGTAATTATTGTTATAATGTCATGCCTTTTGGATTAAAGAATGCAGGTGCAACTTACCAGAGATTGATGAATAAGGTCTTCGACCAGCAGATAGGCCAAAATATTGAAGTATATGTGGATGATATGGTCGCCAAGACAAAGGTCGGCCATTCCCATGTCGACGACCTTGTTGAAATCTTTGGTCAAATTCGAGCTTATAATATGAGGCTTAATCCGGAAAAGTGCGCTTTCGGTGTCCGAGGCGGCAAGTTCCTCGGCTTTATCCTCACCAGCCGAGGAATTGAAGCGAATCCGGACAAGTGCCAAGCAATTCTCGACATGACTAGTCCAACGAACATTAAAGAAGTGCAACGATTAACAGGACGTTTGGCGGCATTATCCAGATTTCTACCTTGTTTAGCATTCAAATCCCTTGCTTTTTTAAAATGTTTACGAAAAAATACTACTTTTCAATGGGATGGAAATTGCGAGACAGCTTTTCAAAATTTAAAGAAATTTCTTTCCGAGCCCCCTGTTTTACAAAAGCCCAAGCTCGGAGAACCGTTATACTTGTATTTATCAGTCACTGACATGGCAATTAGTTCTGTCCTTATTACAGAAAATGAGAAAGCACAGCAGCCAGTTTATTTCGTGAGCAAATCACTGCAGAATGCGCCTTCGCCCCTATTTTCAAAGTCACACAATAAACGTCAGAACTTCTCAGCCACTACGCCAGATACTAGCCAAGCCCGAGCTAGTAGGAAGGCTAATCAAATGGTCTATTGAACTATCTGAGTTTGACATTCAATACCAGCCAAGGGGATCTGTCAAGTCACAATACCTCGCTGATTTCATCGCCGAATTTACGGGGCCAAGCTCGAATGCTGACATTTCAAACTGGAGGCTATTTGTTGATGGAGCCTCAAACCCCCAAGGATCTGGCGCAGGGATACTTCTGGAAAATCCTGAGGGGGTTGTCATTGAGCATTCTCTTCGGTTTTCCTTCAAGGCCAGCAATAATCAAGTCGAATACGAAGCCCTAATTGCTGGGCTCAGGTTAGCAATTGAACTACAAGCTCTTAATATACAAGTTTATTGTGATTCTCTCCTAGTCGTTCAACAAGTAAATGAATGTTTTCAAACAAAGGACCCTGTTTTGTTAAAATACCTAGACATCGTAAAACACCTAATGAATAGTTTTTCAAATATTGAAATTGCCCACATAGCTAGGGATCAGAATCATAGAGCAGATATATTATCTAAGTTAGCTACGACCCAATCACACACTGCATCACTCCTGCAATCAACCTTGCATGAACCGAGCATAAATATCATCAGCACTTTCCATATAGACAGTCATGATAGCTGGCAACAGCCATACATACGATATCTAAAGGATGGAGAACTTCCATCAAATAACCAGGATTTGAAAAAATTCAAGCGACAAGCATCTTTTTTCACGCTGATAAATGATAGATTGTACCGGCGGGGTTATTCCCGACCATTATTAAATTGCCTGAACAGGTCAGAGGCCGATTTAGCTTTAGCCGAAGTTCACGAAGGTATTTGCGGGACACATTCAGGCGCAAGAACTCTAGCGCAAAAGATCCTCCGCGCTGGTTTCTACTGGCCGACCATATGGGACGACAGTAAGAAAAAAGTTCGGAGTTGTGACCATTGTCAAAAGCATGGTCCGAACATTAACGTCCCAGCTGAAAACTTACATCAGTCAATGGTAAGTTGGCCATTCAATCATTGGGGAATCGATATTCTCGGCCCCTTTCCTACAGCTCTGAGGCAGGTAAAATACTTAGTGGTTGCAATCGATTATTTTTCTAAATGGATTGAAGCTCAACCACTAGCTCGAATCACATCAGCACAAATGATATCATTTGTTTGGCAAAAGATAATTTGCAGATTCGGTATACCTAGTCATATAGTAACTGACAATGGTCGCCAGTTCACTGACCATAATTTCAAGAATTTCTTGCAGAATTTGAAAATTAGACAGCACTTCTCCTCGGTAGAGCATCCTCAGTCTAATGGATTAGCAGAAGCAGCGAATAAGGTCCTCTTACAGGCTCTAAAGAAAAAGCTCGACAACTCCAAGGGTCTCTGGGCCGAACTTATTCCAGAAATTTTGTGGGGCTATAACACCACGGTACACTCATCAACTAAAGAAACGCCGTTCCGTCTAGTATATGGATCGGAAGCAATGATCCCGGTCGAAATATCATAAGGATCGTTAAGAACGGAAGGAGACTCTCATGATGATGCTCGGCGAGCCGAGCTTGATTTAATTGAAGAAGTACGCGACACAGCTGCAATTCGCCAGAAAGCCTTGCAACAACGGCTCGGCCAGCGGCATAACAGAAGGGTGAAACCGAGATCTTTTCAGATCGACGACTTGGTATTAAGAAAGACCGAGGAAGCTCGAAAACCACCCTCACATGGCAAGCTTGCAGCAACATGGGAGGGACCTTATCGAATTCATCAAATACTTGGCAAGGGAGCATATGTTTTGGAGCAATTGGATGGCACCAAGTTACCCAGCACTTGGAATGTTAACTCCCTAAAACAATACTATAGTTAACGAATTGCAGAATGCTGGTACTCTTTTTCCTACCTAGAGATTTTTCCCAAATCTGGGTTTTGCTCAAGGAGGTTTTAACGAGGCTAGCTTACTTATTCAAAGTTGTAAAGGTACTACATACATGTCAATTTTCTTCCCACAGTCTATTTTATGCAAAGGTTATTCCAAATATTTGCTTTCATATATATATCAATTTCTTCAGTCCAATAAAGAACAAAATATCAAAACAAAAGTCGCATCGTTCTCACATGCGCATGCCCGAATGCTGAGAAACCCTCAGCATAACATTATGATCAGACCCTAATTGGGATATATACCGGATATTCAAAGCACACGCATACATACTAACAGCAAAACAAAACAAAGTAATTTAACGGTCATAAAAAAGTTTATATACCCTACCCAAAATAAATAGTGTTACCAAAATACTCATGTCTGTCAGCCATGACACAAATTACAAAATAAGTATAGAACTAATACTTTCAAATCTCTTAAACACCTAAGTTATTATCACCCTCTTCCTCCATGACTTCCTCATCATCCGACCATCTCGAACTATTTTACTCGGGTCCATGGCAGCAAAATCCTCTCCAGGATGCAAAAACTTTGCCTGAATGACAGCATGTTCAAACCCTTCCGCAAATGCGTCAAGGATATCAGCTTCTCTGCTAGACTCCATCTGCTTCAACTTCGCAGTTACCTCAATGATCTGATCACTCATAGTAAACAGTTCATTTCCTTTCTTTCCTAAAGACTCAACTGCCTTTTCATGCTCCTCTTTTTCAAGTTTTAATTTTTCTTTCACGGAGGAAAGTTCCTTTTTCAGATCAGCAACCATAGTTTCCCTTGTTCTCAATTGCTCTTTTAGGTCGGCAGCCTCCGACATATCCTGTAACACCTTCCTATGCCTTTTTTCTTGGCTTCGCCCTATGCTAACCAAACGAAAACCTAAAACCTGCATTGGACAACCTCGTCCGCCACAACATTAAATGGGAATTTCTTATCCCATACAGATGACCCATCGCCTTCTTCCTCAAAGGAGTGAAGTTTCTCTTGTTTAATAGTAAAGCCCGATAATTCATTCAATTGAACAACCTTCTCACCCTCATCCAGGTTAATAACCTCAGACTTCCTCTTTTTGAAGACAATCCCCTTTTTCTTCTGTGCCGGCTGATTTACCTCAGCCTCCCCTTCTACCTTCTCTGGGTTTGAGGAGGAAGTCTCGAAATTTTTCATTTTGAACCGAGCTCTCATGCTCGATGCTGAAACCCCTGGGAATCTGCCACCTGAAAACAAACCAAACTACAATCAATTCACACACAGTAAAAAATGCTATGCAACTGCAAAAGCAAAACACAATCTCACCAAAATATCTTATAACGGAAGCCTTATCTTCCTCCCATGGAAGCAAATCCGACACAGATATCAGACCATCCCAATCAACCATTTCCATCAAAAAACTAATTATACACTCATTCCGAGGTGTTATAAGCTCGGGACCCAAAATATGATTCGGTTGACAGCACCAATAAAGGGAAAACTTTTCCCCTAGATTTTGATCTAAATAAAAGGGGAAATCCTCGTCAACAGACTTCACTTTGAAAAACATTTCCTTGAAGTGTTTAAAGGAAGATTTGTATAGTTTGAAGACAGAAAAACCAGGGGTACTGTTCAAATTAATCCAAAGACCTTTCCACACAGCTTTCGCTTGAAACAGGGAAAAAATAGTTCTAGTTCAGGCTCAATCCCCAGAAATTCCATCAAAACTTGGAAGCATTTCACAAAGGCCCATCCATTAGGATGAACCTGAGACGGTGCACAATTCATTTGAGTCAACAAATTACATTCAAAATTCGTAAACAGAAGTTTGACAAATAATTCCTCAAGAACGCAACTATACATATAAAAATTTTCAAAGTCTTTCTTTCTATGAAAAACGCGATCCAGGCGATTGCATGGCAATAATTCAACCCGAAACCCAGGTCTGACTATCTTTGATAAATTCAACTTCCCAACACTCTCTTTGTCAAAGAACAACGAAGCCCTTATCTTTACATCTGCATCAACCCACTCGTAAGAGCCATCATCTACTATCTTAGTTACAGATTTCCCCTTTTTGTCACTCATCCTTTTCTCTCAAAAAGAAAAAATCAGGAAAGCTATAAAATAAAGAACTGTGGTTACTAACCTCTTCCACTCATTAGTTTTGAAGAAGCACGAAGACAAAGCAACAGCGAAGTCCACGCGTAAATGTAACTTGAGGGTAAATTTTCGACACTCATTTAATGAAACCTCTTCAGTTCCAAGTTTTGATCATGACCATCAATTCAAACCGCACTTACAACGGTTCTAAACCCACTTTGGAACTTGAACCCCACATTTATAAACATTAATAATTGTTAAATTACACCACCAGGATTTTTGTGGTTCCCAATGCACGTCATTTTTTAACCTTAATATTTGAAATGAGTCAAGTTGAACTGGGGGCTCCATATTCCGAGCTATAACTCAGCCACGCAGGTCTAAAAGCTCAACCTGACCCATTCAAGTCTAGGCTAAGCTTGGGGGCTGTGATATTACCGTTATACGTCGATTATGAATTATAGCTCGGTGATCCCCTTATTTAATCGGTACGTTACCCCTCTGCATTTATCCCGCCGACTTTATGGCATTAAAGCTGTTCTTGCTGAGTTTAGCCGGTGTATAGCTCGTCCGTCGATGAATGTCTTCAAGCTTCTCGTCGGGATGAGTTATACGTCGGCAAGGAGAGAACAAGGGGGTGGGTACCTGCAAAAGACACTCCGACGCTCAAGTCAGTAAGTTTTTAAGAGGTATATAATAATTCTATGAATATGGAATGTAAGACATGAAATGAAAGTTATCATGTGTTATGTTGTGTTTATAATAATTCTATGAATATAGAATGTATTCTTGAGATTAGATATAGAAGGTTCTTTTTATAGGCATAAAATTGATGTTATGACCGTTTGGTCATTAAGATAGAAATGATGGTCATTAAGTCAGTAATGAAGGTGTCAGTTACAAACAAAAGAATGAATGATAGTTAACACCGAGTTATAACTCATAATGCATAATAAAGACTGAGTTATAAGGTGACGGATCACAGCCCCCAAGCTTTGTCCGCCGATCATATGATCCAGGCTAAGCTTAGAAAATAAAATGAGTTATAACTCGATTAAAAGATGAGGGAATAATGATATGGTGAGCCCCCAAGCTTAGTCGGGTTATTATGTCGGCACTTATTCAAAAAATAATTGAGTGATAAGAGTCATTCAATCAAGATAGTTGTGTGGGGGATACTTTTCCGCTTAAGAACAATTTTAGCATTTGATTGTATATGAACTGAAAAGTTCAGAGATAGATATCCATTGACGGAATCGATTGTATGATCCGAGGATATAATGGTTAATTGTCTTGGAAATTTTTCCAACCCACAACAACTTATTGATAAATTTCTCTCTCAAAGCAATTATTTATTAAATATTTACAATTTACAGTGAAGGTCTGACATGAATAACATAAATTGAGAAAATGAATAGGTATAAAGTCGTAACATATATTGAGTAATATATATTGTAAAAGTAAAATAGTTCAAAGTAAAAAAAAATATACCTTAAAGTTGATAATTATAGAAAAGAAGACGACATATATGAATGTCATACATGCCAAATGTGAATATCTGAATTTTGTTTTGTAGGACATGCTTTAATTTGATAATAAAGCAGTAAGATAACAGTTATTGATGAATTATACATTTAGTATAATATTTCTAGCAGTTATAGTATGACGAGGGATATTCCTCGTGTAATAATAGTAAATTGCCTGTTTAATTTTCTACATTAAACAAATAGTAACATAAAATTTAATAGTATAAAATGAATAGTGTAACAGTTATATACAATTGATATATAATTAATTTTTTATGGAATCCAATTTTAATATTTAAACTCATAATTACTGTCATTTAATTGTATAAATGAAATCATTAAGCAGTAAAAAATATAATACATAAGAAATAAAAATGCAATTGACATAGTTGTTATATGTCATTATTGTATAGAACATATATTAAGTTTTGAATATAACTAATAAATCAGTAAGTATTAGTTACTCAAAATATAAATGTAAAAGTATGTTGAATAAAATATATAATTTTACTTGTGTAAATAGAGAACTTTGAAAAAAATAAGCAAATTTGATAAGTGAATTTGTGCTCGGATTGATTGAAAACCGAGTTTTTTTCCGGATTGATTAAAAGTCGAGTTTATTCTCGGATTGGTTCATTAATCGATTATGAGATGTGGAATATTATGATACGTAAAAATGAAGCAATTTGAATGTATAAAGTATATACTTTATAAAAAGTTACTATAGATTAAAATTTGATAAGAGGTATTAAAAATCTTAAACAAGATTGTTGAGATTGGTTCAAAAATTTGAATGTAAATCAAGTTTTATGAATCTAAGGGGAGTGGGAATGATTTTACTCGTCCCCACAGACGGCGCCAATTGTTCTTGCTGAGTTTAGCCGGTGTATAGCTCGTCCGTCGATGAATGTCTTCAAGCTTCTCGTCGGGATGAGTTATACGTCGGCAAGGAGAGAACAAGGGGGTGGGTACCTGCAAAAGACACTCCGACGCTCAAGTCAGTAAGTGTTTAAGAGGTATATAATAATTCTATGAATATAGAATGTAAGACATGAAATGAAAGTTATCATGTGTTATGTTGTGTT
Organism: Arachis duranensis; assembly: GCF_000817695.3. Taxonomy (NCBI): domain Eukaryota; kingdom Viridiplantae; phylum Streptophyta; class Magnoliopsida; order Fabales; family Fabaceae; genus Arachis; species Arachis duranensis. Next base: position 96,481,399 of record NC_029775.3, on the reverse strand, counting down.
TATAATAATTCTATGAATATAGAATGTATTCTTGAGATTAGATATAGAAGGTTCTTTTTATAGGCATAAAATTGATGTTATGACCGTTTGGTCATTAAGATAGAAATGATGGTCATTAAGTCAATAATGAAGGTGTCAGTTACAAACAAAAGAATGAATGATAGTTAACACCGAGTTATAACTCATAATGCATAATAAAGACTGAGTTATAAGGTGACGGATCAAAAGCCATTGGTCGGTTACATACAATATGATTAATTCATACCTAAACGGTCATTATCATCTCTCAATTATAAAAACAAATAATCAGGGTTGGCCGAGGTATGTTCATTCAAGAAAATAGAGAGACTTTTCCCAAAGAATTATCTTGAACTAACTTGAGCGTCGGAGTGCTTTTTGCAGGTACTCCCCTCATTGTCTTCACTTGGTGGCCGAGCTTCATTGCGACGCACTAAAAGATCGGCTGGTAGCTTCCAAGAGACGAGTTATAGTTCGGCCATATCCAGGCAAGAACAGCAAGTTTAGTTTTGATCCTCGTTATCATATGTTTCAGTGTTCGACTATAGATGAGCTTTATTGCTATGTACTATGTAATTTCTTAATCGTTTATCTTTTATATTTCTTATGAAAATGTAAACTCTCCAAATAAAGAGAAGAATGCAGAGAAATAACCCGTTACAAGTTAAAACCATTCATAACATGCATTTGCAACAGCTGAGGGTGTCAAATAAGCGAGGGAACGAGTTCGAGGGGATTGGTTATAAATGGCGAGTCAAAATTAAGAAAACGAGTTGGTTTCTATTCTAAATGAGTTAAAAATATGTCAACCTGATGACTTAGTTAGAGTGAACGAATTAAAGAGTCAACTTATTCATATATTTTTATTATAAATTATCTAAAGTCTAAAAAATTGGTTAACAAAAAAAAAAAATTGTATATCAAAAAAGACTTTATATACCAAAAAAAAAGCTAGACAAATCAACTCATGTCTATTATTCGATCTTATTTAATTGACAAATTATACCCCATGCTAAATTGACCCGCTTCTAAACGAATTATGATTTTATTGACTCAACTCGCTGTGTTTACTACCTATCTGAGCCGACTTGCGAGTCACGACTTGTTTTGACGGCTCTAGCAATCCCAAAAACACAGACAAACCCCTCCCAAAATAATAAATAAGAAATAAATAAATAAGCAAAATATAGTAGCCTAGTATATTTTGGTGTAAATTTTGGCACAGGGCACCTTTAACAAATTCGTTGGAGCAGCTTATGAAACATCTTCAATAAGTTATTAATGGATCATCATTTGAGTACTTGCTTAATAAGAGTCAAGAGATCATGCCAACGTTCAAACCGAACACATAGAAGATTGAAAACTACAGATCAGGGGAATTACATTGATCTTCCTTCTAATTTGGTAATATTACACGTAATACTCTCTAATTTTTCTAATAAAGAAGTGATACAATATTTCATAAAATACAAAATTATTCAATATCATAACTTACATCTCAAAAGAGATCAATGTGGACATTTACAAATAGAAAGGTCTAAGTAATATCGTTTATCTTTGAAGGAGGCCTCTATAATTTATCTAGGAGGAATGCTAGAAAATTAGTAATTTTTGTGATTTGTAGTTATCAATTAGCTATCATTAGTATTTTTAATAATATAAGATTTCATCAAATGGTATAGGATTATTCACTTTTTTTTACTGGTTAAATACTGACCAGATTTTAATAAAAGTGGTGTCCCTTAAACTTTCTCTTTATCCATACATTTTTTATCTAGGATGTTTGAATGAGTATCAAACAATGAAAAATCAAATTTAGCTAAGATAATAAAAAAATAGAGTTAAAAAAAAAGAGAAATATTTGAGAACCACAAGAAATTATTACTTTTTTGCAATTATTTTTAGCCATTCATCCAAATTCAATCCTTTTAATCTAGTAATCCAATAACAAACTTTAACCAACATTTTTAAATATGGATAGCTAATTAATTACCAAAAATAATAAATTCTGCTAACCTCTAACGTTTCTATATATAAAAAAAAAAAAATTATGCATGCTCAACTATTTTACCTACCAACAAAATAAGAGCATCTGAGCAAAAACACTTTGTTTGCTACACTGATTGGCAACTTTGTCATTAAGTCCATACTGCAGAACTGATTTGATATCTAACGAACTCTCTTTATGACTAAGGAGAAAATAAACAAAAAGAAGTTCAACCGTAATTGCTTTAGCTAGATATCTTCAATGCAAAGACACACTAACCCCACCATGATTATGTCATAACGTCTATGACTATGATATCTCCACTAGATCCAGATTTCAAGTCATGTATGTATGTCAAAAAAGGTGAATGAAATAACTTTTACTAACCGAAACCTAAAACAAAAGTTAATCAATTCAGCCTGATGAGTTTGGAAAACTTTAATTTAATTTGATGATGAATAAATATTATTAAAAACAATTAATTACAAAATTATTAATTTGATCTTAATTCATATTTGCTTAATAAATAATTTTGTGTGTGCAGATTTGTTATTGGGCCGAAATAAAAAGAAATATCCCAAACCCATTAATTAAAATTTCAGCCCCATATAATCCTTGTTGTGTGATTTTTGGCTGAAACGGTTTTATTAGTTGGGCCAGAAAATTTTGTTTCTATAAAGCCCAAAGAAAGCCTTCCTATGTGTTCATTGCTTGATCCCAATTTCATCAGGAAAGCAAATGTTAACTAAATGGGCCAGTTTTAATCTCAATGTTACAAGCCCAAAATGTTATAAATGGTTCCAAGCTTGGTCCGAAACCAAGGAAAAATGAAAGCAAAGTGCTTCCAACAGAACCAAGCCTTTAACCATGTGATGGATTTCAAAATCTATTACATTGTTAATTAATGCATGGGGAATATGAGAGAGAAATACAGCTGAATTGATTGATGGCTATTATGACAAACACGCCACTCTAAGCTAGGGAAGTAAAAGCAAGCTATTCTCAATTAATTGGTTTAACCATTTTGTATTGCTTCTCTTCAGATTCTTTTCATTCTCTCTCATCTCTTTCTTCTTCTTTCTTCGGTCCTTGTCCAGGAAGCTATGGACGCTATGCTCATCAACAAAGAAAAAGAAGAAGTTGCATGCATCAAGACCATCAAGTTAATGATGGCAGGAAAAAGTAAAGTATGTAGTGGCTGAGATTTTCACCAAATGTGGTTAGATTTGGTGAGGTAATCTCGAGCTCTTCATGCTCAGAAAAGGAAGATGAAGATTCGGCCAGTAAGGGAGATTCTTGAAGCATGGCTTGTCTTTGATTCTGCTCAACCACCACAGGGAGTAGCTAGAGTGGCGAAGTGATGGTTGAAGGCAGAGATTGAAGCAGATGAAGTCATCATCATCATGAAGCATCAAGGGCCAGAAATCCATCTTGGAGAGGAAGCCAAGGATGGAGAGCTCGGATTGATGAAGGGTGATGATCAAGAAAGGACTAGAGGTAATTGCATGTTGGGTTTT
>NC_029775.3:96465737-96477799 GCF_000817695.3 Arachis duranensis | reverse complement strand
TGTTGTGTTTCATGATTCTGTGGGAATCCCCTTGTAAGTTGGGTTAGCACTTTACAAGTTGTAATCAGATTGATTATAGTGAAATTTCATCATGTTTGTGATGGAGACTGGATGTAGGCTGCACTGCACTTAGCAGCTGAACCAGGATATATCTGGGTGTAATCTTCAACTCTTCTCTCCTACATTTCTGTTTCTACTGTATAGGAGCAAAAACTGATATTATCTCGTGCCAAGTGACGAGACAAAAAGAAAAGTCTCATGGCAAGGGACGAGACAAAACAAAGTTGCTCGTGTCCAGTGACGAGCAAAAACAGAAAAGTCTTCTCTGAAGGTCAGCAAGTGTTAGCATCGAAAAAGGGGGCTAAGATTCAACCCCCTTCTCTTAGCCACTGAAACCATCAATTGGTATCAGAGCTTGGTCTCAAAGAGATCAAGCTTTGCAGCTTGGAGAAAAGATCCTTATGGCAGAAATCAGTGGTGCAAATGTGGTGTCATATAATCTGACTGAAGGTCAATCAAGCAACAGACATCCTCTTTTCAATGGGAAAAATTATACCTTTTGGAATGAGAGGATGAAGATATTTGTACAAGCAGTGGACTACAGACTTTGGAAGATCATCCTACAAGGGCCTCAATATCCAACTACCACAAGTGCTGAAGGAGTAGTCTCTCTCAAACCAGAAGCAACATGGAGATATTTGTACAAGCAGTGGACTACAGACTTTGGAAGATCATCCTACAAGGGCCTCAATATCCAACTACCACAAGTGCTGAAGGAGTAGTCTCTCTCAAACCAGAAGCAACATGGACCGAGGAAGATAGGAAGAAGGTGGAGTTAAATGCCAAGGCAGTAAATCTGCTCAACTGTGCTATCAGCTTCGAGGAGTACCGATGGGTATCACGATGCACAACAGCAAAGGAAATCTGGGACAAATTGCAAATCACTCATGAAGGAACCACCATTGTGAAGAAGACTCGGACAGATATGTTGAACAGAGAGTATGAAATGTTTGCAATGAAGGAAGGAGAGTCCATTGATGAACTATTCGAACGGTTCAACTCCATCATTGTTGGCTTAGATGCTCTGTGAATTACACATTCTGAATCTGTGCTAGTGAGAAGAGTGTTAAGATGTCTCACAAAAGAGTGGGAAACAAAATCTTTAATTATTTCTGAGAGCAGTAGCTTAGATTCCATGACACTTGATGATTTGAGAGGAAATCTTCTAGCCTTTGAAAACACCTATTTGAAAAAAGATTCAAAAAAGAAAGGAATTGCTTTTTCTTCTATGACTAACCCTCTGGATGATGAATCCAGTGATAACTCTTCTGAAAATGAGTTTGTGTTATTTGCAAAAAAATTCAGGAAAATGGTGAAGCTCAAAGGCAAAGGCAACAGCTCAAGGAAGATGAAGAAAGACCTTAGCAAAGTAACTTGTTACAATTGCAAGTAAATGGGTCACTTCAGATCTGATTGTCCCAAGTTGAAAAAGGAGGAGAAGCCGAAAAGAGTGAAGAAGAAGGGACTGATGGCCACATGGGAAGACTTGGAGAATGACTCAGATGATGATGATGATGAAGAAACCGAGACCAAGTCACAACCATGTCTCATGGCAGATCACATAGATCAGGTAGTCTTTCACAATCCTAACACTGAGGATCTTCATCTTATGATAGACCACCTTTCTGAAAAAATAAGATGTTTTCTGCTGGAAAATTGATGATTGGATTTTTGACGGTTTAGAATTTCACTAATGAAATCTCGTTGTAAAGTATAGTCTCTAAACCAATCACTAATCCTTTCATACAAAAGATTGTTTGTCACCCTTTCATACAAAAATTTGTTTGTCACAAGTAACAAACCCCTAATAAATCTAATAATCGAAGTATTTAAACCTCGGGTCGTTCTCCCTAGGAATTGCAATAAAGTGTTCTTGTTATTGGTTATGAAGTATGTTTGGGGTTTTTGAGATAAGAAACAAGAATTGTAAATTGCAAAAGAAATAAACAAACAACTAGAAAGGTTCTTGGCAAGGTATGAGAACTAGAAGTCCTATCCTAGTTATCCTTCTCAATTGTGGTGAGAATTATTCATTGCTACCACTTAGTTAACCTCTAACCATGAAGGAAAGTCAAGTGGATGAATCAATTTGATTCCTCAAGCCCTAATCAACTCCTAAAGGAAAGACTAGCTTTAGAGGCATTCAAGTTAATTAGCAACTTCTAATTATCAATCAACAAAGGAATTAGACACTCAAGAGTCACTAATTACTCTACCTAAGCCAAGAGGAACAAAACCTACACTAAAAACCAACCAAGCATTTCATCAAACACTTGGAAGGCATAAAAGAAAAGCATAGTAAATTGATAACAAGAATAGAATCTAAGAGAGCTTCTCTCTCTAGAAACTAACTCTAGACTAATCCTAGTGAGTGTGTATTATTGCCTAATTGATTCCCTCCTACCTTTCCCTTAATCCTTCATCCTTATATTCCTCTTTCTTAGCATTTGGCACCAAAAATGGGTTCAGAGACCCTCTCAAATCGCCAGGCACGTGTTGCATTAGTGAGGTCATGTGCCATCATCGGCGCGTGCGCGCACGGTACGCGTGCGCGTCCTTGGCCTGTTTCGCAATGTGCGCGCGAGCGCCTTGTGCGCGTGCGCGTGCATGGCTGACTTTGCTTCTTTGACTTTTTATGCTTCTCTCCACTTATATGCTTCCTTCCTTGCCTCATTTGATCCATGCCTAGCCTATTTCAATCCTGGAATTACTAGCAAACACATCAAGGCATCCTATGGAATCAAAGAGAAACTAGAATTCACAAAATAAGGCTTAAAAAGCATGTTTTTACACTTAAGCACAAACATGGGAGAGATAACAAAACCATGCTAATTCATAGGCTAAATGTGACAAAAGGTTATCAAAACACTCTAAATTCGTTACAAAACAAACCGTCAAATTGGGATTTGTCAACCTCCCCACACTTAAACCTTAGCATGTCCTCATGCTAAATTAAGAAGGAACTAAGGGGTATGACATTTATTGAATGCAACTAAACTATATGAATCCTATCTGAATGCAATTGTCTAAGCAAATGGAAATGCTTAGATCAAACAAATCAATTCCCAAGAGATATGTATAGGCGCAAGAGCTAGGCAATAAGAATTAAGTTCAAACCACAATTGTATTGAATTATCAAAAGGAGTTCAAACTTGCAAGAATATGGGTAATATAGGTGAACACATGTGATTGGACTTTTGAACCCTCACCGGATGTGTATCCGCTCTATTCACTCAAGTGTTTAAGGGTTAATTCACTCAATTCTCTTCTAATCATGTTTCTCAAAATTTGATTTTCTTCTAACAATCAACACTTATTCAATGCATGCATACATTCATCTTGAGGTCTTTCATTTAGGTTGTAATGGGGTTAGGGTTAAGGTGGGATCATTTATGGTTAAGTGGGCTAGGATTTGAATCTTCGATTAGCATAGACTTCCCCACCTCACTATATAAATTCAAACTATTCTAACTACCCATTCTTCACTTTTTCTCACATACTCATGCATTCTTATTTCTTGATCCATAACACCTATGCATTGATTCCTTTTTGTTGACTTCACTTTGGGGCATTTTGTCCCTTTCTTATTATATTTTTTTCTTTTTCTATCATCATTTTTTTCTCCTTTTTTTTTTCTTTTCATCATTTTTTTTCTTTAGATATTTTTTTCTTTTTTTTTCTTTCAAACTATATACAAGAACATCAATGCATAAGGTCTCTACATTTAATCAATACATGAATATGTACCCAATTCCTAAACATGAGAGTGTACTACCCCTTTTATCCCATCCAATATTCCCAAGCCTCACCAACTTTGAATAATAAACACTCTCACTAGCCTAGGCTAATCAAGGATCCAAACAAGGACTTTTCATTGGTTTTCCGCCTTGGGCTTGTAATGTGCTCAAATAAGAACAAGTTGGTTAAGCATAGGCTCAAAATTGGCTAACAATGGAGAATAAAAGGTTGGCTATTTGGGTAAGTGGCTAATGAAGTAATGGCCTCAATCATATAAATGCATAAATACAAGAAATAAATGGATATGTAGAATCAAGAAATTCAAGGGTCACAATCATAGAAAGAGAGCAAATTCACACAAGAATGGAAAATAAGTGGTTATAAAATGTAACCACATCAATAGGCTCAAGTCTCACAAGCTTGTGTTCTTAGTTCAGCACATGCTTCACAAAGTATGAAATTCAAGCAAGTTTTACCAAAAATTTTCTTTCAATCAATTGGGTTAATGCTCTATATTTAAACTTCTTGGAAAATTTCAATATTTGACTAAGCATTGTTATGATTTGCAAAATTCAAAAATTTCCTTAGTTCACCCTTTCCTTTTTTCAGTTAAAACCAATGTATTATGCAAAAAGGGTGACTAATATTTGCAATTCAAAGCATGATTTCTAATCACAACCACAACTGAAAATAAAGATAAACAAAAATGTATAAAGAAAATTCCAACTAAAAGTACGGAATCTATCATCAAAATCATCTAAAAATATCCAAAAGCATCAAAATATCTAAAATCCAAAATAAGCAATAAAAGTATCTAAAGCGAACTAGAAATGCATCAAAATATATACAAAGATGTGCAAAATAAGGTACTAGGCCGAAAAGTTCACCGGTTCCCAAATAATGCTACCGGTGCCCTCCCCACACTTAAAACCAAGCATCGTCCTCGATGCTAAACCGGAGGATCAGTGGGAGGTACAACGATAGGCTCTGGCTCTGGCTGTGGCTGTGGGACCGGCTCCTCATGAGTCCGTGGTGGCTCTGTAGTGTCAGGGGCATCCTGCTGAACTGGTGCCTCCGCATCCTCCTCCTGATGATCCTGCTCATCGGAGGCCGGAGAGTCGGGAAGCGGAGGTAGCTCAGCACCCAAAGAAATAAGTGCCTGGTCCATCCGGTCTAAACGGCGTCTGACATGGCATCTCCCGCGCTCTAAGAACCGGAAAAGACGCTGGACCAGGAGATAGGTCGGCTCAGGTGCTGCTGGTGGATCTGTAGATGATGAAGGAGCTGCGGCTGTAGAGGATGATGGGGCAGCTGTAGGGGCTGATGGTGAAGGTGTCCCCATGACAGCTCTAGCCCGAGAGCAGCGTCTAGCAGGTGGTCTCTCATGCACCCAGCCACCCCAGGGGATAGTAACCTCCCTGTCATCAGCATCAGGGGGTGGTGGTCGCACATCATCGTCCAGCCATGGGACCTCAGCTAGGGCCGCCATACTCGTGACCAATGTAGGAAATGGGAGTAGGCCACGAATATGCGCCCACCACATACACTGTCGGATAAGCCTAGGAAAAGAGACATCCTTCCCCTCCATGACACACCCAATCAGTAGAAGCATCTCCATAGGGATCTCAGAGAAGTGGGTGGTGGGTAGGACATAGCATGCGAATATCATTTGCCAAGTCTTGGCCTCACGAGTCAGATGAGTAAAGAGCATCCCTTTCGGCTTGGTGTTGCCCGCATCCATAACCCATGCAGCATCCGGTATCCCAATCACGCGCCTAAGCGCCTCATAGTCAAAGGTCATGGTATGGATGGCTATCTCTGCCTGCTGATGGGCACACAGGTCATCAGGAATGTGTCAGCAATGTAACGCTTCCCCAATGGCAGTCTCAGTGATCAGAATCTCTCTACCCCGCACCTGAACCGAATCCAACGTGGGACGGAAGAAGTTGCAGTAGAATTTCTTCACCCATGATATATTGATATCCCCCAAATCTCGGTCAACAAAGTCGATACCCAACTCAAGGATCCGACCGGTAATGGAACATCTCACATCATTAGGCAGGAGCAACTTCTTCTCAGTATTCAGCTTTGTTGTTCGATATTTGGAAAATCGAAGCTCACAGTAGAGATTGGGGAATTTGTCTGGATTGGTAGAAGGCAATTGCTGATTTTCTTTTTCTTCATCATTCAATGGATTCTTGGCATAATGCTTGTAGATGGAAGGAATGGAGGGTGTAGGGAGTTTTCTTTTCTTGGATGCAGTGGCTATGGCTTTGCCCTTGTCCGACATCCTGAAAAATATGATTGAATATATAAGACATTTAGCATGTAACAAAGAAGGCATGTTCAGGATACAAATGACAAAAACAATCATGATGTTGCAAGGAATAAGCAAAAGTGAAAAAGGTGAACCAAAAATGCAATCTTACATTAAAGGCAACATTCCCATTCAAAAGGCAATATTATCATCATATTGTAAAAGAATTGTTAAAGAGGGTGAAAGGTGAGTGGAATTTAGATGGTTAAAGAAAGAAATTAGTGAGTAAGAAAAGTAGGTTGGTGATATGATGATATTTATGCGCAATTAAAAGAGAAATTGTGGTTCATGTTCACAATGATTGTGCAAATCCGGGAAGTCAAAAGGAAATGGAAATTTGCCCAAAACTGAAATAAAGATCAAAATGAAACTAATTTCCTTGAAAATCAGGCAGCATTCCGGCTTAAAATTGGACGTTCCCGGATAGCAAATTAGCACAATTAGCACAGAAAACAACATCAATTACGCACAGCAGCAAACATATAATATTTAGCAACACATATCGCATGAAATAACAACCCAAAACCAACATACAGTACCCAAGGAAGCAAGCAGCAAATATGCACATACGGAGCAATTATCAGGCCTAGAATCCTCTATCCAGCCCTAGCTACCTAACCGCAATTATTTCTATCTATCCTACATACAAAGTTCTAAGTCTAACTAACTAACATGCAATTACAGTAATTAACATAAACGAATAATAAAAAGGAAAAACAGAAAAAGATATAACAAAAATGGAGCAGGAACCTGGGAGCTAGGAAGAACTGAGAATGGTAAGGGGGACTAGGATAGGGCAGGGGCAGCAGAGACAGAAATTGGAACCGCCGTGAACGGTGATGGTGAAGACGGCCGGCGCGGTGGTTTGGGCTGAAGAATGAGAAACTGAGGGGGAAAGGGTTGGTGATGGTGAAAGAGGAGAATGATAGGGGAATGTGCAGGAAGGAAGGAGAGGGAGCGAGCCGCCGGCAGTGATGGCGGGGTGGCGGCGGAGGGGTTGGTCACGGTGAGAAGGGTGAGAGGAGTGAGAGGGAGAGGGAGAGAACGGGTTGTGGTGAGAGGGGAAGGGAAATGATGGTCAAGAACGGTGACGGAGGTAGGTCGTGCGGCGGTGGCCGGCGCTGCTGCTGCGACGGCAGTTGGGGGGAGAAGAGGGAGAAGAAGGTGGAGGTTGGGGAAAGGGGCGCGCGACTGCGCAGGGTGCTTCGCGTGCTAGGGTTATCCCTATTTTTGAATCGGCGCGCGCGCGCACTTTGCGCGTCCGCGTCTATTGAGAAAGCTCGAGACCTACGCGCTTAAGCGTGGATGAGTCAAACCAGGAGAGGACGCGTGCGCGTACAGTGTGCGCACGCGTGCATGGAGTTGGGCTAGAGGCTTAGAGTTAGCCCAACTCAGGCCTAACTTTCTGGAGAATGGCCTGGAGGTCGCGCTACCAGACCGGCGCGCACGCGGCATGTACGCGTCCGCGCGCATTGGGGAAAAATAGAGAAGCATGCGCGAGCGTGCAGTGCGCTCTAGCATGGTATGGCAGATTAGGTAAGGGCGCGTGCGCGTACGTTGCGCTCACGCGTACATGAGATTGGGCCCGAGGCTTAGAATGGGCTTGAGGCACGCCCAACTCTCAGGTTAGAAGCCTAGATTGGTGGCAGCACGCAAGGACGCGCGCGGGGCAAATGCGCGTCCGCGTACATGGATGATTTGTGCTAAGGCGCGCTAGCGCAACGCGTGCGCTCGCGTCTTGTCCATTAGTGACATACAAGCGCGCACGCGGCAGGTGCGCGTTCGCGCAGATCGAGTTGGGCCAGGGGCTTAAAAATGGCCCAGAAATGGCTCAACTCTCTGGGGTTTGGCTCAATCATTTGCAGCAACAAATCGGCGCGGACGCGGCAGGTGCGCGTCCGCGCGAACTTCCATGTTCTAATAGTCGGCGCGCACGCACGTAGTGCGCATCCGCGTGGGTCAGGTTGGGCTTAGGGCACAATGTTTGCCCAAGAGAGGCCCAACTCTCGGGTATGTGGTCGATGTTGAAACCGCACAGGGACGCGTGCGCGTACTTTGTGCGCACGCGTCCACCCCCTTCTCTCTTTTTTTTTTTTCAGAAAAATTATGCTGGGTGTTCCCCATAGTGTTCACAACTCTTATTCACTCAACCATCATACAATTCACAAAAATGCAATTTTGATATTATTCATCTACTACTAAACACAACATGCATGTGACTAAACTAACATTTGAGTTGTACAAACAAATTTGTATGAAACATCTACCTACAATGGTAACTCAAATCACTTATTGAGAAAATTTAAAAGAGAGTGGAAAGAGTTTACCATGGTGGGGTGTCTCCCACCTAGCACTTTTAGTTTAAGTCCTTAAGTTGGACATTTTGAGATGCTTGTTGTCATGGTGGCTTATGTTTGTACTCATCCTTGAACCTCCAAGGATCTTTGCTCCCCAATTGGTTGACAGAATTTCCAACCATTTTTATTAAGCTTGGACAAAGTTCCACCCAAGATATGAGTCCCCATAGTTGGTCTTCACGTAGCGAACCGGGATCCCATATCTTATCTTCACATCCGTCCGCTGGTTTAGTTTCATGATTTTGCTCCCCAATTGGTTGACATAAATGTGGTGGGCATACAGAATTCTCTCCACTCCACCAATGCTTCCTTCTAGACCCATACAAAGTGATTCTTGTCCCAACATCATCCCTATACCTTAGGGCCTTGACCTTGGTAAGCTTAACACCTACTTTCCAACCACTATACAACTCCTTTTTACTTGGAATTCCACAAAGAGTTCTAAGTTGACCATCATTTTCAATCAAACCATATTCAAGTGAGAATTTAGAGCTTAGAGATAGAGATTTTACCCACTTAAATGTTGTGTTGGATGGTAACTTGGGAAGGGAGGCTTCCCCACACTTAGACAATGCAAGGTCCACTTCCTTGTGCTCCTCTTTGATTGTTTCCACCTCTTCACAAGCTTCTTCAATTTCAACCTTTTCCCTTTTTCCACTTGGCTTGGCGTTGTCTTCAAGAACTTCATCTTGTCTAATGAGAGGTGATTCAATTTCGGATAGAAATTCATTGATGAATGAGTTCGTCTCTTGATCAACCTCTTCATATTCTTCAATTTCAATATACACCATGCCATTTTCGCTTTCCTTGGAAGGTTGTGTACAATCTTTTATAGTTTCAACTTCATGTCCAATGGGACAGGATTCCATTATAGAGAGAAATTCATCCATGATTGAATCCATCTCTTGATAACCTTCTTCCAAATCTTCAACTATGACATGCCTTTGAGGTTGCGCACCCTCCTCAACATCAATTTCAAGCTTCTTGGAAGAGTGCTCCATGATGCTACATTCCCATGGACTTTCAACATCTCCTAAATCTTCAACCACTTCTTCCTTTTCTTCAATGATCACAGGCTCCTCCAATTGTTCCAACATAATTCGAGTCCTCCTTCTCCACCGGATTTTCCAATTTCTCCTTCATGCTTTGCTCTTCAATCGACTTTTCACATGTGGTCGCGGAAGTATCTTGAGTATTCAAACATTGGTGGGCTAAGGTGTGCACCACCTTCGTCAAAGTGGTCACAAACTCAAGTGTATCCCGCTTCATGGCCTCTTGTCCTTGAAGTAACGAAGTGAGAGAGTCGTCTAATGAGGCTTGTGGTGGGTAGGAGGGTTCATCATTTTGGAGAGGAGATTCATAATAGGAAGGTGGTTCTTCTTGGTAAGGTTGTGGAGATTGTGTGTGTTGAGGTGGTTCTTGGGAGTAGTCTTGATAGGATTGTGGTTGTTCTAAGGATTCTTGCTCAAAATGGTCATAAAAGTATGGTATGGATGATTGGTCATATGATGGATATGGATTATGGGAAGGTGCTTGGTATGGACGGGCTTGTGAGAATGGTTGGGGTTCATGTTGAGGATATGGTTCATCGGCATATGGTGGTGGTTCTTGAAAGTCACAAGGTGATTCACCATAGCCATAGGATTGGTATGCATCATAAAATGGCTCTTCTTCATAGTGTATTGGTGGAGGTTGTTGCTATGAAGATTGGTCATATGCATATGGCTTCTCCCACCTTTGATTGTTCCATCCTTGATACACATCCTCATTGAAGTTCTCATTACCTACAACATAATTAGAACCAAACTCATAGCCAAAGTGAGAATTCATGGTGGAAAGAGAAAATAAAATTCTACAGTAGCAAATGAAGCAAAAAGCAAAATATTCACACTATTCACATATGTACAATAACCAATAACATAACACCATTGCAATTCCCCGGCAATGGCGCCATTTTGATGATTGGATTTTTGACGGTTTAGAATTTCACTAATGAAATCTCGTTGTAAAGTATAGTCTCTAAACCAATCACTAATCCTTTCATACAAAAGATTGTTTGTCACAAGTAACAAACCCCTAAAAATAATAACCGAAGTATTCAAACCTCAGGTCGTTACCACTTAGTTAATCTCTTGACCATGAAGGAAAGTCAAGTGGATGAATCAATTTGATTCCTCAAGCCCTAATCAACTCCTAAAGGAGAGACTAGCTTTAGAGGCATTCAAATCAATTAGCAACTTCTAATTGTCAACCAACAAAGGCATTAGATAATTCAAGAGTCACTAATTACTCTACCTAGGCCAAGATGAACAAAACCTACACTAAAATCCAACCAAGCATTTCATCAAACACTTGGAAGGCATAAAAGAAAAGCATAGTAAATTCATAACAAGAATAGAATCTAACAACAATTATTGCAAAGAATTAATCAACAATAATCAAGGAAATCACAATTATCATGAATTACCTCAAATTGCATTATTGAAAGGAAACCAAGGAACAACAATCTATCCAAAACAAAATGAAGAATTACAATTATTAAAGCACATAACTAGAACGAGAGAGATGAGAAGATTAAGAATTGATAAAGGAAAATTGAATCAAAGCATGAATTAAACCTAGATCTAAGAAGAGAGATTAACCTAAACCTAATCCTAATTCTAGAGAGAAGTGAGAGCTTCTCTCTCTAAAAACTAACTCTAGACTAATCCTAGTGAGTGTGTATTATTGCCTAATTGATTCCCTCCTGCCTTCCCCTTAATCCTTCATCCTTATATTCCTCTTTCTTAGCATTTGGCGCCAAAAATGGGTTCAGAGACCCTCTCAAATCGCCAGGCACGTGTTGCATTAGTGAGGTCATGTGCCATCATCGGCGCGTGCGCGCACGGTACACGTGCGCGTCCTTGGCCTGTTTCGCAATGTGCGCGCGAGCGCCTTGTGCGCGTGCGCGTGCATGGCTGACTTTGCTTCTTTGACTTTTTATGCTTCTCTCCACTTGTATGCTTCCTTCCTTGCCTCCTTTGATCCATGACTAGCCTATTTCAATCCTGGAATTACTAGCAAACACATCAAGGCATCCTATAGAATCAAAGAGAAACTAGAATTCATCAAAATAAGGCTTAAAAAGAATGTTTTTACACTTAAGCACAAACATGAGAGAGATAACAAAACTGGTAGCGCGAAATTGTGAACAATACTTTTCACAACTCTCATAATCCCCGGTCATGAACCCCAAAAACTTGGTGTTCAATACCATGGCATTAACACAACTTCGCACAACTAACCAGCAAGTGCACTGGGTCGTCCAAGTAATAAACCTTACGCGAGTAAGGGTCGATCCCACGGAGATTGTTAGTATGAAGCAAGCTATGGTCATCTTGTAAATCTTAGTCAGGCAAACTCAAATGGATATGATGATGAACGCATAAAACATGAAGATAAAGATAGAGATACTTATGTAATTCATTGGTAGGAACTTCAGATAAGCGCATGAAGATGCCTTCCCTTCCGTCTCTCTGCTTTCCTACTGTCTTCATCCAATCCTTCTTACTCCTTTCCATGGCAAGCTTAAGCAAGGGTTTCACCGTTGT
>NC_029775.3:96463925-96464222 GCF_000817695.3 Arachis duranensis | reverse complement strand
CTTTTCAGATTGTGACTCAGCTTTGCTAGAGTCCCCAATTAGAGGTGTCCAGGGTTCTTAAGCACACTCTTTTTGCCTTGGATCACAACTTTATTTCTTTCTTTTCTCTCTTTTTTTTTTCGTTTTCTTCTCTTTTTTTTTGATTTTTTTTCTTGAATAGAAATGCTTTTTCTTGCTTTCAAGAATCATTTTAATGATTTTTCAGATCCTCAGTAACATGTCTCCTTTTTCATCATTCTTTCAAGAGCCAACATTCATGAACCACAAATTCAAGATACATATGCACTGTTTAAGCAT
>NC_029775.3:96463623-96463840 GCF_000817695.3 Arachis duranensis | reverse complement strand
GAACATTTTTCATTCAAGAAAGGTGATGGATTCATAGGACATTCATAACTTTAAGGCATAGACACTAGGACACTAATGATCACAAGACACAAACATGGATAAACATAAGCACAAAAAATTCGAAAAACAGAAGAATAAAGAACAAGGAAATTAAAGAACGGGTCCACCTTAGTGATGGCGGCTCTTTCTTCCTCTTGAAGATCCTATGGAGTGCTTG
>NC_029775.3:96460402-96462671 GCF_000817695.3 Arachis duranensis | reverse complement strand
AAGAAAGAAGAGAGTAGAAGAAGAAGAAATGAAGGAGATGGAGGGCTTTGTGTTCGGCCAAAAGGGAGAAGAAGTAGTGTTTAGGTTGTGTGAAAATGAAGGAGGGAAGATGGGTTTATATAGGAGAGGGGGAAGGGTAGGGTTCGGTCAAGAGAGGGTGGGTTTGGGTGGGAAAGTGGTTTGAATTTGAATGGTGGGGTAGGTGAGGTTTTATGAAGGATGGATGTGAGTGGTGAAGAGAAAGATGGGAGTTGATAGGTGAAGGGTTTTTGGGGAAGAGGTAGTGAGGTGATTGGTGAATGGGTGAAGAAGAGAGAGAGAGTGGTAGGGTAGGTGGGGATCCTGTGGGGTCCACAGATCCTGAGGTGTCAAGGAAAAGTCATCCCTGCACCAAATGGCAAGCAAAAATGCGTTTTTAGCCATTTCTGGCGTTAAACGCCGGGCTGGTGCCCATTTATGGCGTTTAACGCCAGCTTCTTGCCCTTCTCTGGCGTTTAACGCCAGTCTGGTGCCCCTTTCTGGCGTTTAACGCCCAGAATGGTGCCAGACTGGGCGTTAAACGCCCAACAGCTAGCCTCACTGACGTTTAGACGCCAGTAGGTGCGTCCTCCAGGGTGTGCTGTTTTTCTTCCTGTTTTTCATTCTGTTTTTGCTTTTTTCATTGATTTTGTGACTTCTCATGATCATCAACCTACAAAAAATATAAAATGACAAAGAAAAATATATAAAATATAACATTGGGTTGCCCCCCAACAAGCGCTTCTTTAATGTCAGTAGCTTGACAGAGGACTCTCATGGAGCCTCACAGATGCTCAGAGCCATGTTGGAACCTCCCAACACCAAACTTAGAGTTTGAATGTGGGGGTTCAACACCAAACTTAGAGTTTGGTTGTGGCCTCCCAACACCAAACTTAGAGTTTGACTGTGGGGGCTCTGTTTGGCTCTGTTTTGAGAGGAGCTCTTCATGCTTCCTCTCCATGATGACAGAGGGATATCCTTGGGCCTTAAACACCGAGGATTCTTCATTCACTTGAATGATCAACTCTCCTCTATCAACATCAATCACAGCCCTTGCTGTGGCTAGGAAGGGGCTGCCAATGATGATGGATTCATCCATGCACTTCCCAGTCTCTAGGACTATAAAATCAGCAGGGATGTAATGGTCTTCAACTTTTACCAGAACATCCTCTACAAGTCCATGGGCTTGTTTTCTTGAGTTGTCTGCCATCTCTAGTGAGATCTTTGTAGCTTGCACCTCAGAGATCCCTAATTTCTCCATTACAGAGAGGGGCATGAGGTTTACACTTGACCCTAGGTCACACAAGGCCTTCTTGAAGGTCATGATGCCTATGGTACAAGGTATTGAAAACTTCCCAGGATCCTGCCTCTTTTGAGGCAGTTTCTGCCTAGACAAGTTATCCAGTTCTTTGGTGAGCAAAGGGGGTTCATCCTCCCAAGTCTCATTTCCAAATAACTTGTCATTCAACTTCATGATTGCTCAAAGGTATTTAGCAACTTGCTCCTCAGTGACATACTCATCCTCTTCAGAGGAAGAATACTCATCAGAGCTCATGAACGGCAGAAGTAAGTCCAATGGAATCTCTATGGTCTCAGTGGGAGCCTCAGATTCACATGGTTCCTCATTAGGGAACTCATTGGAGGCCAGTGGACGTCCATTGAGGTCTTCTTCAGTGGCGTTCACTGCCTCTCCCTCCTCTCCAAATTCGGCCATGTTTATGGCCTTACACTCTCCCAAAATTCGGCCATGTTGATGGCCTTGCACTCTCCTTTTGAATTTTCTTCTGTATTGCTTGGAAGAGTGCTAGGGGGGAGTTCAGTAATTTTCTTGCTCAGCTGACCCACTTGTCCTTCCAAATTTCTAATGGAGGACCTTGTTTCAGTCATGAAACTTTGAGTGGTTTTGATTAGATCAGAGATCATGGTTGCTAAGTCAGAGGTGTTCTGCTTAGAACTCTCTGCCTGTTGCTGAGAAGATGATGGAAAAGGCTTGCAATTGCTAAACCTGTTTCTTCCACCATTATTATTGTTGAAACCTTGTTGAGGTCTCTGTTGATCCTTCCATGAAAGATTTGGATGATTTCTCCATGAAGGATTATAGGTGTTTCCATAGGATTCTCCCATGTAATTCACCTCTTCCATTGAAGGGTTCTCAGGATCATAAGCTTCTTCCTCAGATGAAGCTTCCTTAGTACTGCTTGGTGCATTTTGCATTCCAGACAGACTTTGAGAAATCATATTGACTTGCTGA
>NC_029775.3:96457699-96459102 GCF_000817695.3 Arachis duranensis | reverse complement strand
AAAATTTGAAAGGAGATTTGAGAAGATATGGAAAGAATTTGAGAGAAGGGTGAGTTTTTGAACAAGATTTGGGATTGATTTGAGAGATTTGAAGAGTGATTTTAGATTTTTGAAGATTTGAAAGTGAATGATGAAAGGTTGAGATGTATTTATGTAGAAAAGTATGGGTAAGAAAAGGGAAGTTTGAAAAAATTTGATTTGAAAACAAAATCTTCCCTTCTAGCCATCCTGGCGTTAAACGCCCAGAATGGTGCACATTCTGGCGTTTAACGCCCAAAACTCTACCCTTTTGGGCGTTAAACGCCCAACCAGGTACCCTGGCTGGCGTTTAAACGCCAGTCTGTCCTTCTTCACTGGGCGTTTTGAACGCCCAGCTTTTTCTGTGCAATTCCTCTGCTGAATGTTCTGAATCTTCAATTCTCGGTATTATTGACTTGAAAAGACACAAATAAAAATATTTTTGGATTTTTAATAATAAGGACAAATCAAAGTGCAACAAGAATCAAATAATAATGCATGCAAGACACCAAACTTAGCAGTTTGTATACTACTGACACTAACAAAATGAGAATGCATATGAGACACACAAAACATTCAAGTCAATAGAATTCAAAGATCAGAGCACGAAAATCATCAATAATTACTTGAAGATCCTTAAGACACATGAATGAATGCAATAAGAACAGAAACATGCAATTGACACCAAACTTAACATGAGACACTAGACTCAAACAAGAAATATTTTTGGATTTTATGATTTTGTAATTTTTTTGGGTTTTTCGAAAATTAAGTGGAAAAAGATATCAAAATTCTTAATGAGAATTCCAGGAATCATGCAATGTTAGTCTAAAGCTTCAGTCTAAAGGAATTAGACATGGTCAGCCAAGCTTCAGCAGAACATTGCATTCAAGAGCTAAATTGATGAAGATCAATCAGCTTTTGTGATGATAAGAACATCACCTTGAAACACTAGAATTCATTCTTAAGAACTCTGAAGAAAAAAATACCTAATCTAAGTAACAAGATGAACTGTTAGTTGTCCAAACTGAACAATCCCCGGCAACGGCGCCAAAAACTTGATGCTGTTGCCGGATCTTGGCACTGATGTTACCGGACCAAAAGCTTGCTCAAAACTTGAACAATCCCCGGCAACGGTGCCAAAAACTTGGTAACGCGAAATTGTGAACAATACTTTTCACAACTCTCATAATCCCCGGTCATGAACCCCAAAAACATGGTGTTCAATACCTTGGCATTAACACAACTTCGCACAACTAACCAGCAAGTGCACTGGGTCGTCCAAGTAATAAACCTTACGCGAGTAAGGGTCGATCCCACGGAGATTGTTAGTATGAAGCAAGCTATGGTCATCTTGTAAATCTTAGTCAGGCAAACTCAAATGG
>NC_029775.3:96436117-96456625 GCF_000817695.3 Arachis duranensis | reverse complement strand
GACTATCATATATTGCTGGAAAGCCCAGGATGTCTACTTTCCAACGCCGTTAAGAGCGCGCCAATTGGGCTTCTGTAGCTCCAGAAAATCCACTTCGAGTGCAGGGAGGTCAGAATCCAACAGCATCTGCAATCCTTTTTAGTCTCTGAATCAGATTTTTGCTCAGGTCCCTCAATTTCAGCCAGAAAATACCTGAAATCACAGAAAAACACACAAACTCATAGTAAAGTCCAGAAAAGTGAATTTTAACTAAAAACTAATAAAAATATACTAAAAACTAACTAGATCATACTAAAAACATACTAAAAACAATGCCAAAAAGCGTACAAATTATCCGCTCATCAAAAACCATGCTAATTCATAGGCTAAATGTGACAAAAGGTTATCAAAACACTCTAAATTCGTTACAAAACAAACCGTCAAATTGGGATTTGTCAAAAATCAAGAACTTGAACAACAAATCACCATTCTTAAGGCTGAAAACTGTTTTCTGAAAGAGAAAGTGAGAGAGGCCGAAACTGCTTGTGATCTTGTTGAAGAAAATAAGCAGTTAAGAGCCCAAATTAAGAGCTGTAAAAGTGACCATTCTGTGCTTGCATATGTAGATTGTTTTAAGCAAAATGAAGAGTTGCTTAAAGAGGTTAAAAGGCTTAAGGAAGATCTAGCCAAGTTCACCCAAAGTTCTGAAAATCTAAATCAAATCTTGGCTAGCCAAAAACCTCTTTATGATAAAGCTAGGTTGGATTTTTATAAATCTGAAAATTCTAATTTTGAAAATATTGCTTCAACTTCAAATGATACAAAGCATCAAGACCCAACCTACTTTAACAAAACAGCAACTCCAAGATTTTGTAGGTAGTGCAACCGAAGTGGACACTTTCCAATTCAATGCTTTTTTGGTGAAAGAATGATTGGTGACAAGGTTTATAAAATTGTTTTTGATTACAATGGCCTAGGACATAGAAGATGGTTTAACGTAAAAGGATCCAAAAAGATTTGGATACCTAAGGTCACTTAAGCTTGTTTTGCAGGTGTGCCTAGCATCCAAGAAGAAAGAAAATATGTGGTACATGGACAGCGGATGCTCTAGGCATATGACCGAAAAGACAACCTTCTTCATAAAGCTTGATGAATATGATGGGGGGCTTGTCACTTTTGGAGATGATGCAAAAGGAAAAATAGTGGCTGTTGGGAAAGTTGGTAAAAATTTTTCATCTTGTATAAATGATGTGCTTCTTGTAAATGGTTTGAAACATAACTTACTTAGTGTTAGTCATTTGTGTGATTTAGGTTTTGATGTTATTTTTAAGAAGTTTGTTTGTTTGGTTGTTTGTGAGAAAACTGGGGATATTTTATTTGAAGCCAAGAGATGCAACAATGTGTATGGATTAACTCTTGAGGATTTAAAGGAACAAAATGTAACATGTTTTACATCTTTTGAATCTGAAAAATGGTTTTGGCATAGAAAGTTGGGACATGCTAGCATGTACCAAATTTCTAAGCTAGTTAAAAAGAATTTGGTTAGAGGAATTCCAAACATCAAGTTTGATAAGGATCTTACTTGTGATGCATGTCAATTGGGCAAGCAAGTAAAATTCTCTTTTAAATCAAAAGATGGAATCTCAACCAAAAGGCCATTAGAAATGTTGCATATTGATCTTTTTGGTCCTACTCGAACTCAAAGTTTAGGAGGTAAACACTATGGTCTTGTAGTGGTAGATGATTACTCTAGATTTGGTTGGGTACTTTTCCTTGCTCATAAGAATGATGCCTTTCATGCCTTTTCCACTCTTTGCAAGAAAATTCAAAATGAAAAGGATTTAAAAATTGCCCATTTGAGAAGTGATCATGGAAAGGAATTTGAAAATCAAGATTTTGAAAAATTTTGTGATGATTTAGGAATTTCTCATAACTTTTCATGTCCTAGAACTCCCCAACAAAATGGGGTGGTTGAGAGAAGGAATAAAAGCCTTCAAGAGATGACTAGGGCTATGCTATGTGAGAATGAGATTCCTAAATTTTTGTGGGCTGAAGCTGTGAACACAGCATGTTATATTTTGAATAGAACAATTATTAGAAAAGGGTTAAAGAAAACCCCTTATGAGCTATGGAAAGGAACCCCTCCAAATCTAAAGTACTTTCATGTTTTTGGATGCAAATGTTTTGTGCTTAATAATAAAGAAAATCTTGGAAAGTTTGATCCAAAATCCTATGAAGGAATGTTTGTTGGATATTCCACCACAAGCAAGGCTTATAGAGTTTATCTCAAGGAGCATAGGACAATAGAGGAATCCATACATGTTACTTTTTGTGATTCTAATTTAATTCCCAGTACTGTGATAGATAATGATTCAGATGGAGAAGGAGCTGGAACAAGCAAAGAAAATCCCAAATCTGTCCAGAATGAGGAATCTGCCAGTCCAGTTTTGTCTCGTCAGATTGGAGGAGAAACTTCCATTTTGTCTCCTGAGCAGACACGAGAAACTGAAACCGTGAGACCACCAGAAGTTCATCAAAGCTCAACACCTGTCCGAAAGCCTAGAGAATGGAAGTCCATGAGGGGTTATCCTCATGACTTCATCATTGGTGATCCCTCTCAAGGTGTAACTACAAGATCCTCCGCCAAAAGGCAAACCGAACCTAGCAACTTTGCTCTCTTGTCACAAATGGAGCCCAACAATGTCAAACAAGCTCTTGAAGATCCATCATGGGTCAAGGCCATGCAAGAGGAGCTTGCTCAATTTGACAAAAATGATGTTTGGACACTAGTACCTCATCCGGATGGTAAGAAGGTAACGGGTACTAAGTGGGTGTTTAAAAATAAACTTGGTGAGGATGGACAAGTTGTTCGTAACAAGGCTAGCCTTAGACAAGCTCTAAGAGCTTGGTATGAAAGGCTTAGTGCCTTCTTGTTGGAAAATCAATTTCAAAGGAGAACCACCGACACTATTTTATTCATTAAAGCATCTAATGATGATATTCTTCTAGTTCAAGTTTATGTGGATGACATTGTGTTTGGTTCGGCCAATGAGTCCTTGTGTGAAGAGTTTGGAAAACTCATGACTAGTGAGTTTGAGATGAGTTTAATGGGAGAGCTTACTTTCTTTCTTGGCCTCCAAAAAGCAAACTCCTAGTGGTACTTTTATTCACCAAGAAAAGTATGCAAAAGAACTTATCAACAAGTTTGGCCTAGAAAATTCCAAATCAATGGGCACTCCTATGCATCCCAATACTAAACTTGAAAAGGATGATGATGGCCAAGATGTGGATGAAACAAGGTATAGAGGAATGATAGGTTCACTTATGTACCTTACCTCCTCTAGACCGGATATAGTCCAAAGTGTGGGTGTATGTTCAAGGTTTCAATCTCACCCAAAAGAATCCCATCTCACGGCTGTTAAATGCATCATTAGATACATTAAGGGAACTTGTAATTATGGTTTATGGTATCCTAAATCTAATGACTTTTGTGCAGTAGGTTTTTGTGATGCAGATTATGCGGGAGATCGAGTGGATAGGAGGAGCACCTCCGGCATGTGTTGCTTCCTTGGAAGCTCACTCAACATGTGGTCAAGCAAGAAACAAGCCACAGTGGCTCTATCCACAGCTGAAGCCGAATATGTTTCCGCATCTGCATGTTGCTCTCAATTAATTTGGTTAAAAACACAATTGGAAGATTACAAATTAAAGATCAATAGTATTCCTTTATTTTGTGACAATATGAGTGCTATAAACATTTCAAAAAATCATGTTCTGCACTCAAGAACTAAGCACATTGAGATAAAATATTATTTTATTAGGGAACATGTGCAAAAGGGTACTATTGATATTCAATTTGTAAAATCTGAAGACCAAATTGCTGATATTTTTACAAAACCCCTCTGCGAAGACAGATTCTGTACCTTGAGAAAAAGTTTGGGGATGTTTGATTTAAGTTTCATTGAAAATTTGTGAATGTGTGACTCTGTTCTGTTTTGCTCGTAGGTTTGGACGAGATGAAAATAATGGCATAATGGAAGAGATGTGGTCAAGGGGGAGGCAACGCAGAATTCAAAATTTTATAGGCCCCACCAAAATTCCATGACCCCACCATAACAGTTTTGTTAGTTTCCCATTTTGTTTGAAAAATAAATCCACAAAATCTCTTGATTGTCTTATCATATCTTTTGAAAGAAGTATAGGTCAAATCAAATCCTTCTTTTTCAACTAATCCCTTGATTTAAGGAAATCATCTTTTCAAACTCTTGGAAACCACCCTGGTCATTAATCACCCACCTTGTGCATTAACTATCTCATATTCTCCTTTCATTCAACATTTATTCCATCCATCCTCTCTCACACAATTAGGTTCAATTCACTCTCTCATCTTCTACCCTTTTACTTTCATTATCATGAACAAAAAGGACACACCCGAAAAGAGCACTCAGAAGTTTAAAGGGATTGCCTTGAATGACACCAAGGAGCCAGCAAATTTGGAGTCATGGGATTTCAAGAAAAGGTTTCATAAGCCACATTCTCACTATGATCCATCTAGGTTCAACTCATGTGCTTCCCATGAATTCCACAATGAAGTTTTGAAAGAACGCGATCTCTGTGCTACTTATCTAGTCAGCCTAGACTCACTCTCCAACAAAGGGATCAATGTCTCCTCTCTATTTGATAATCTTCAATGGACTCCTCTGCTTCACATCCGGAAGCCAGTTTACCCATGTTTAGTCTGTGAGTTCTACGCCAACATGAGACTTATTGATGGCACAATCCACTCATATGTGAAGAAAAGTCATATCACTCTTGATACTGGAACCATTGGAATGGCTCTAGGTTACAAAGAAGAAGGACCAAGAGCATACATGTATAAGAAATGGGATTTACAGGTTGGAATCACCTACCAGATGGCTTTAAATCACACCTGCGAAGGTCTCTCCAAAATGGATGGTACGGCACCAACTCTCAAAGAACTTGGTCCAGATAAGACAATTCTTCTTTACAATATCATATCTCATGTTCTCATGCCACAAAGTGAACCACGATATCGGGTAACAGTGTCTGACTTTCTTGTCCTTTTTGCTCTCGTTACTTCATCTCAAATATCATTTGCATACCTTATGATGAGGCATATGTGGAAATCTGTCAAAAGTTCAAAAATGCCTAATCTTCCATATGGAATGTTTCTCACCTGCATCTTTGAATATTTTAAAGTTGATCTAACAAATGAAGATGTTGAGAATAAGGTTTCACTCATAAAGGGAGAAGGAGCTGGTGACAAGAATGCCGATTCTAAATCAGGAGTACAATCTATCTGATGTCTTATGTGAATTCTGGTGTTATTTGGCTCCTGTTTGAACTTTTAATTGATTATATGGATACTTTTGTCCTGTGATACTCTGTTAAACACTTGATTATTTTGGATTTTGGTTATATTTTGCGTATTTTGTTTCATAAAATAAAATCTGTTTGCAGGTACCCCTTTGATGACAAAAGGGGGAGGAAATTTAGTTTCCAAAATTGAAATTGGAAAACAAATAAAAACAGGGGATGAAATTTTCAAATTGAAAATTCATGATCACCCTTGTTCATTAAACTGCATCTGGTTTATCATGATTAGTTTATTTGGCATTTGGTTTATAATGATTGATTTATTTTGATGCCTGGCTGTTGATTCATCATTGATAAACTTGTTGGATTGAAAATATATTTTTGGCAGTTCCTTTAAATTGTGTAAAATATAAAAACTGCCTTATTTTGTTCTTCAAATATTTTTCATCATGTTGTTTTGCTCTGATATCCTAAACAGGAAAATGTTTGAAAAATATTTGGATACCTTTTGGTTGAGCAATAAATCAGTTTATGATATCAAATGAGTTTTGATTATAATTAAAACTGCTCATAAATCAAGTATTTAGCATCATAAAATATGCTAAATAACATTGTTACTTGAAGCTTGATTTAAATGTTACAGGTTAGTGCTTCCCTTGGTAAAATAAGCATACATCAAGGGGGAGCTATGTGACATTTAGAAAGGGGGAGAACTTCAAATTCAAAGGGAGTATTCTTTACTCAATCTTTAAATTTCTTTCCATTTCAATTTTAATAATGTTTGTCATCAAGGGGGAGATTGATGAGTTTGGAAAACTCTAATTTAATTTGATGATGAACAAACATTATTAAAAACAATTAATTACAAAATTATTAATTTGATCTTAATTCATACTTGCTTAATAAATAATTTTGTATGTGCAGATTTGTTATTGGGCCGAAATGAAAAGAAATATCCCAAGCCCAATTAATTAAAATTTCAGCCCCATATAATCCTTGTTGTGTGATTTTTGGCTGAAACGGTTTTATTAGTTGGGCCAGAAAATTTTGTTTCTATAAAGCCCAAAGAAAGCCTTCCTATGTGTTCATTGCTTGATCCCAATTTCATCAGGAAAGCAAATGTTAACTAAATGGGCCAGTTTTAATCTCAATGTTACAAGCCCAAAATGTTAATGGTTCCAAGCTTGGTCCGAAACCAAGGAAAAATGAAAGCAAAGTGCTTCCAACGGAACCAAGCCTTTAACCATGCGATGGATTTCAAAATCTATTACATTGTTAATTAATGCATGGGGAATATGAGAGAGAAATACAGCTGAATTGATTGATGGCTATTATGACAAACACGCCACTCTAAGCTAGGGAAGTAAAAGCAAGCTATTCTCAATTAATTGGTTTAACCACTTTGTATTGCTTCTCTTCAGATTCTTTTCATTCTCTCTCATCTCTTTCTTCTTCTTTCTTCGGTCCTTGTCCAGGAAGCTATGGACGCTATGCTCATCAACAAAGAAAAAGAAGAAGTTGCATGCATCAAGACCATCAAGTTAATGATGGCAGAAAAAGTAAAGTATGTAGTGGCTGAGATTTTCACCAAATGTGGTTAGATTTGGTGAGGTAATCTCGAGCTCTTCATGCTCAGAAAAGGAAGATGAAGATTCGGCCAGCAAGGAAGATTCTTGAAGCATGGCTTGTCTTTGATTCTGCTCAACCACCACAGGGAGTAGCTAGAGTGGCGAAGTGATGGTTGAAGGCAGAGATTGAAGCAGATGAAGTCATCATCATCATGAAGCATCAAGGGCCAGAAATCTATCTTGGAGAGGAAGCCAAGGATGGAGAGCTCGGATTGATGAAGGGTGATGATCAAGAAAGGACTAGAGGTAATTGCATGTTAGGTTTTACATTGTTATCTCTTCTCTCTCTAAGTGGCCGAACCGGTTCTGTTCACTGAGGGAGGAAGAAGTTGGTTCGGTTTTGGCTTCAAGTGTGGAGGTTTTCCTCTTCTTTAAAAAGGGG
The DNA here is from genome assembly GCF_000817695.3 of Arachis duranensis. NCBI lineage: Eukaryota > Viridiplantae > Streptophyta > Magnoliopsida > Fabales > Fabaceae > Arachis > Arachis duranensis. The sequence continues at coordinate 96,449,299 of NC_029775.3, read as the reverse complement.
GAACAACCACTGTTTGAAGCAAGGAGAAAATTTGAAAGTGCAAGACACAGAGTTCTCAGAGCTACCTGAGCTAACAGTTTTCTCTTCTCCTTCAATGTATTCTATTTTGTAATTTTTCTGTCTAATTTTGTCATGTCTTGAGTCTTATGGAAAAAGGCAAACAAGTGAGGTTTGTATGAAAAAGCCATAGAGCGGAAAAAGGCAGAGAGTGCAAAATTAAAAGAGAAAGCCATAGATGTCTTAGAGTTCCTTTGTTCATCTATGTTGTGTTTCATGATTCTGTGGGAATCCCCTTGTAAGTTGGGTTAGCACTTTACAAGTTGTAATCAGATTGATTATAGTGAAATTTCATCATGTTTGTGATGGAGACTGGATGTAGGCTGCACTGCACTTAGCAGCTGAACCAGGATATATCTGGGTGTAATCTTCAACTCTTCTCTCCTACATTTCTGTTTCTACTGTACAGGAGCAAAAACTGATATTATCTCGTGCCAAGTGACGAGACAAAAAGAAAAGTCTCGTGGCAAGGGACGAGACAAAACAAAGTTGCTCGTGTCCAGTGACGAGCAAAAACAGAAAAGTCTTCTCTGAAGGCCAGCAAGTGTTAGCATCGAAAAAGGGGGCTAAGATTCAACCCCCCCTTTTCTTAGCCACTGAAACCATCACAGCCATCATATATGTAGCATCTAGATCCTCTCTAGTGATGTTTCATCTTGCAAGGGTTACCATTTACCAAAAATTAAGAATCGCATTTTCTTAAGTTACTGTTAAACAGATAATAAACAAAGATTATTCTCTGTTCAAGGATTACCATTTACCATAGCATAAGCTCGAATGAAATTCCATGTTTTCCACTAACTAATGCCATCAAAAGAATTTTAATTGATCACAAATCATTAGGTTTTAATGTTTTAGCATATATGCCCCGACCAAGTATGAAGGAATTGTATGAATAGCTAAATCGAAAATATGAAATAAACAAGCTAGATAGTACACTACCAAAAATGAGAATTAAGTTACTCTCAGACCTTGATTGAATTTATGAATTGGGTGATTCCGAGATGAATTTCACATCATCAGACACTGGAAAGATGGGTGGAACGTGCATATATCCGAGCTTTCAAATCATATATGAATTCTACAAGAAGTAGAAATTATCATCCAACAATAATATTGAATATCTAGGTACATTGACACAAGCGTGGTACATATCAACAGTTCACCAATTGTGAGTTTGCAAGTTGCAACTTCCTAGAGCCTATGATTAACCCAATATACCATTTTGCACCCAAAGTCTGATCCTTCTCCCCCAATTCCAACCACCAAAGTGCAAATGCCAACCCAGTGCAACCAAATTGCCTAAAACAGAACAGGTCAGGTTAAACCTGATCATGCCATGCAAAGAGAGAAACTCTATATCACTTGGGAAACTTCGGTCTAACCAAGTTAAAACTAAGACATCAAGTTAACAGATTTCTTGTCTAATAAGTAATAAACTCTTCACTTCTTGGAATAATTTTTAGTACTCCTCACACTGGCTACTCCATAATCTCCCTTTGTGAGCCACCCCACATCAACTCCCATTTTTCTAGTTTCTCAACCACATTTGAGTATTCTTCCATCATTCTTCTGTGCCACTCCATGGAACATGCTGCCCAGACCACCCCATACTTCATATTCCTCACGCTTGCTACTCACCCAGTAATTCATATTCCTTTGTTTAGTATTAATGTATTATGACATATATTCCGCACTGAATAATGCTACACATCCAAGTCTTTTTGTTAACTAAGTCCAACCAAGTTAGTTTTAACATAACAAAATTAGTTATGACTAGCATTATTCCAAATCTTTTTGGTTAACTTAATTAGACTTTGTTCATAAAAAGACTTGGATGTGTAACATTACTCATTGGACTGACACAAAGTTGTTGCATTTGGAATCAAATACAAAGTTCTGCAAATTGTTGCTTTTCAAGTATTGGTGAAGAGAATGCTATCTTCTTCTTTTTTTGGGTCAGTAAGAGAATGCTATCTTAAATGCTTTCTTATGCAATATGATTTATGGGTTTTGGCATTGTGTGCCTTTTTTTTTTTAAATTTTGGTCTAGATATTCTAGAGCAGTTTGAGCAGGCATTCTTTTTCCTTTTAATGTCTTAAATGTTATATAGAAACCAGAGAAATTTTGACCATCATACTTGGAATTTAGTGAATTTTTGTAATGTATTGTTGACGTGTTGCTGCTAATTTTTATCTAATCTAATTTTTTGTTGCTGATGTTATTGAATATTAATGCTAATTTCTATAAACCTGTACTTCCGATATAGTGTTTTTGAATTTGTGCAAAGCTTGGAACACCTCATTTGAAGCCTTTTGTCAATAGTACCCTGTTTGTTCCATAATTCTTGCTTTTTATTGTTGATAAGTTGTGAGTTTCATCGTGACACCATTGATGGCTCGAAGGTAATAGCTTCCTTCTACATTCTATAGTTATCTAATCTAATCGTTAGGATTTACTCTATTTAACTCTTTCAGTTTATTCAGCTCTAAAATCTACATAAATTTAATAACACTTCTCTCTTAAAATTCCGAAGTAATTATTGATTTCAAGATGATATATATAAATATGATTAACTTACAAAATGATGATGTATGCACTGTTCCTGCCTGGTTAAGTTGCATACCACTTAAAAAAATGATTTGATTGAGGCCAAACGCATGCATGAATAGTTTGCTTAATAGTTGCAAGCATAGTTGAAAAAAACCGGACAGACCAGGGAGATCAGACCGAAAAACCGGTGACCTTGGCTGATTCGGGTTGAGAATTGGACTGCATAAAGAACAAAATCGATGAGAAGTTGAGAACCGATTGGACTCGGTCGGATTTTGTAAAAATCGGTGAACCAACAGATTTGAAAACTCAAACCGGTTCGGTTTTTTTTTAAATCTCCACCCTAAACAATGTCGTTTGACGTTTTCTTTAAAAAAAAAATCCTAGTTGAACGAAGTCCCACCGCGACCGCACCCTAGCTCTCTCACTCACTCACACTCTCTACTAGTCTCTAAATGGCACACCATAGACAAAGAGATAGAGCTAGGAGTTCACCGCCACGGCATGCTCGATGCCGTCGTTGCTCTTCTCGCTGGATCTTCCATGTCGTGTGTTCGCGTCTGGCCTCTCTCCTGAGGTCGGCTGCTCGCGCCTTCTCGCCTCCACGTATGCTCGAGCGGTGTTTCCTGCTCATGTCGTCACTGCGCCTCCCTCGCCTCTCTCCCTCCTCGCGTCTGTACTCGAACTTTATCGTCTCTCGCGTGTTTGTCGCCGGTGATCTTGCTCCTTATCCCTCCTATTCTGCTAGTTCTTCCTGTTGTAAACATAAGGAGGAGGACTGCTGCAATGCCGCTAGCTTATCCGCGTCACATTCTTGCTCCTTCTCTTTCATGCTCTACTCGTTGAAAGACCACCGAAGGTAACTTAAATTTTCTCACTCAATTTTTTTTCGGTTTTAATTTGTTGTTTATAAAAAATGTGATTTGGCTAATTTAGTTTTTAATGTGTTTAAAATGTTTTAGTTAAAAATAATTAGTTAATTTTATGAGTTTGTGAGTTCTGATCTCTTATGTATGTATGTAATGTAAATATGTAATTAACTAATTGTTTTGTTATGAATGTATGATGAGATTTGAATTTGTTCTTTTTTTTTCCAGTTTCTCATGATATTTTCTGACACTTATTTAAGTGGATTAGTGAGCTAACCACTAGATCAATTCAATTTAGTTGAATTTTTCAATTTGTTGAAAGGGAGACTTGAATTTGTTGAGTAAAAAGTTTACTAATTACTAATTTACTTATCTTGCTGGTATCTGATTTTGTATTAGTTTGCTAATTTTGAATTTAGAAAGAAAATGTTTAGAGATTGTTATTTAGTTATTTAGTTTTATTTTGTGGTTATGATATTATGATTTTGCTAATAAAAATAATAAGGATGCATCTTATTTTCAATTTTAATTTTGAGGACCCTGAATTACTATTGTTAGAATTGATTGTTAATTATTAATCGATTTCATTGCTACAATGTGATTGTTAATTGCCTAATTAGAATTAATTGTTAATTTCCTAATTGATTGTCAATGTGATAGTGTGATTAGAATTAGATCATAGGCTCTGTTAGAGTTGATTGTTAATTGCTAATAGACTATTAAAATTGATTGTTAATTGTCTAATTGATTAATTGTCAATTGTTAATAGGCTTTGTTATTGTAGTGTGATCGTTAATTGTTTAATTAGAATTGATTGCTAATTGCCTAATTGATTAATTGTCAATTGTTAATAGGCTTTGTTATTGTAGTGTAATTGTTAACAGTTATAGTATACATACAAGTCTTTTTGGTTTAAAAGTTCTACAAGTTGGGCCAAGCCCAACAAAAACTAGTCTCATCCGACTCAAGCATGTTAAACACGCGCGTTATTCCACAGTTTCTAAAGCGCACTACTCACCATTATGAAGGACTCTTCTTCTTTCTCAATCAAAACCGCAACTGTCGAGATTCAAGGTACATTCGAAAACTCTGAAGAAACTTTTAAACTCCTCGCCAACAATCGACGAAATCAACAAGCAAACATCAAAATCTCCATAAAAAAAACATTAAAAAGAAAGAAGAAACATTATTCAAGGTACTATTTCACTAATCTTCTAGGTTTTTTAGATTTCTCTTTCTTATTTTGAAAATGAAGTATTTTATCGTCGTATTTCTCTTTTATTAAGTAAATTCATTATATGTTCTTGATTTAAAGTAGATATAAAGGTTCTGGTGAAACTGTTCAAGTCGGTTATACTTTTTACGTACTTTTAGTGAATGGTTTAACGTGTTTTTTCATCTGTTTTTGTGCATTTTTGGAAATGAATTTGTATACATATAAACTTTGTACTGTATTTCAAGTGAACTTATATTTGGGCGTATATGACCAATTTTTGGGTGTATATCATCGAATTCGAACGTGACTGATGATTCTAGTGAATTTTTGAATTTAAATATCATTTTGAACTCATATAATATTATGTAATTAAAAAAAATACAGGTGTATGTGTCTGGTATATATATCAAGAGTATTCAAGTGTAACTGGCGCTATTGTACTTGTGCTTGAGCTTGTAGTGTCATTGTATGTATGTTTAGTTGACTTGAATATCATTTTGAACTCATATAATGTCGTGTAATCGAAAAAATAATAAATGTGTATAGGATTGAATTTGGGTTTATGTTTCTAGTATTTGGGTGGTAATTTTATCTATTGACAATATTTTTTATTCCTTACAGTAAAAATGACAAGCAAACATATATATATATATGAACAAGTCAATTTTTCCTAGTTAAATATAGTTTATTTAAATGACTCTCATTTTGCTTTGTTCACAGCAAACCAAGGATTTGAGATGTTCCACGCAACTATTGAATGAAAAGTTTGAAAAAATGAGCGAGGCAAAGAAGGCCATCGTTTGCGAATTAGAATTTGGTGGTCTCATGCACATCTAGCCTATGAATGTGCCACACAAACTGTTGAAGGAGTTGGCTAATTCCTTTAATTTGGACAAAAATAAATTGGACACAAAGCACGATTCGTTGAAAATTAAAACCAAAAGAATAGGAGCTGTCCTTGGCCTCAATGTATCAGGTAACTGAATAGAGAAAACTTTTATACTTGCATTTTATAATATCTTACTCTAATCTAATGTAATCCGAAAATAAATTTAGGTGTGTATGGCTGGTATTTGGGCGTATTTAAAGTGATTTGGAGTGCAATTTATTTTCTTTTTTATAGGAGAACAAACAGATTTTTAGAAGGTTTCAGGGGAAAACATTAAAGAATCTGACCGATCAGATGATGGATATCGGTGTTGACAACGATTAAGATCGCCTAATGTTTAAGAGAATTTTCATTCTCTATATTCAAATGGTATTCTTGTTGCCAACTACGATAAACAAAGTATCTCCTGTCCACCTGGTCCAATTTTTCGAATAGACAATATAACAGAGTGTAATTGGGGCAGTCATGCCCTCAATTTCATCATCAAAGGCATAGCCAATTACCGTTTGAAAAATAAAAAATTGATTGATGGTTGCCTCTATACCTTGATGATAGTCTATTTTCATATAACAAAACACGTAGACAAGAAAGGAGAAGCAATCCTTGGACTGTCCTGAGTTAGCCATTGGAATAGGGTCTACTGGTTGCAAGGATCAGAGCAGAAATTGATGATCATATGGTAACTAAACATAATACTTTCTCTAATTTGGGTGTATTTTATTTATGTAGATGGTGTAAACTAACGTCTCGACTGTTTCAGGGCATCGTCTAGAAGGCGGAAGTGAAAAAGAAATTGAAGAAAATGAAAGAAAGAAAAGAAAGAAAAAAAAGAAAAAGATAAAAAAAGAAGAAGGTAAGTTCATCTGAGAGTGATTCATCGGAGAATGAACTTGCTTTTTCCTCTGAGTCTGAACAAGACTCAGAAGAAGCAACAGAAAGGAAAGAAATAAACCACCAGGACAACTAAGAAGTAAGTAATATTTTTTGGTATATTTTGTCATTTTTAGGGTGTTTTTTGCTAATGATTGTTTGCACTCTCCAAAATGGTATCCAGAAAAGGAAACAAATTTTTGTGGATTCCACTTCAGAAAGTGAAAGTGAATCCGGTGATAAGTAAGATTCTAAAATTGTCATTATATTGCTTTCTTTTCTGCTTATTATCAAAATTTTGATGTATTAACATAGTGTTTCTCATTTAATTTCAGAAGTGAAGAATCGTCACCAATAATAAAACAAAAATCAAAGAAAAAAATTTAGACACCACCTAAAAAGCATGCACTGCTTTCGAGAGTATTTTATCATCAATTTTGTTGTATTTGTCTGATCCATAATTTTTTTTATTTCTAGGATGCAATCCAAAAAAAGAAAGCACATTGTTGAGGACTCGTCTTCTGAAGAACAAATTGAATCTTATGATGTGTAAGATACTTTGTAAAGCTATCTTACCCTTTATCATGAAAATTTTATTTGTTAACATGTTCTTTTGTATGTACTGTTAGAACTGATGTAAGAACTGAAGAAATAGAAGAATTTTTTAGAGAATCAAAAAAGAAAAACCCAATGAAAAGGCTGCACAGGAGTATGTTGAATTTTGGTGTATATTGTCGATTTTAAGGTGTTTTTTGTTGCTGATAATTGTTTTTGCTTTCCCAAGATGAAGGAAGCTGGGCTCCCATTGACGGAAGGTCACTATGACTCATCCGAAATGTAAGATCCTTTATTTGATAGAATTTTGAGATCCTGATTTAATTACATAGTATTTTTACTAAATGATGTTTATTCTGTGCTTAAAATGTCGGAGGTGAACTTAAGAAGCAAAATTGATCATGTGTTTCAAACAAATGAATCAAAGCAGCGTAAACAAACCCACGGATAACATGTAATTTCTGTTTCTAATACAATTTGCTTAATTCTTTTGTTACCATCAGCTTCTAATTATGTATATATATTTTTTTTAGAAAAAAAAGCCCTTTAGTATTTTATTCAAGAAAAACTACATAAGTTCTAAAAAAATAGAGCATGTGTTTCTTTTCAATACTTCAGGTGTATTTTGACATTATTTTGGTGGATTTCAGGTTGGGTCTGGAAGAAGAATCGATCAGTGACCGAACTCAACAGAAGATAATCATTGTTCAGATGGAGACACATTTACAATGTGAACCACTTGATATGTGAGTTTTACAACTAAATTTCAAACTTCTAATCATTTATTTTAAGGGAGTTTTTTAACTTTTTATTTTTGTCTTGTTCAGAGTTCCTATTCAAGTATGCAACAAATTCACATAAACTCAAAATAAACTCACATATTAGCAAAACTATTAAAAAAATAAACTCAATTACCCCCTGTTTAAAGAACATCACTTTTACCTCGCTTTCAGCTTTCGTTTTCTTATTATTTGAGGTATTTGCAATCTATTTGTCAAACTTTGATTCTGGTCTAATTTTGGAACATCCTCTTGTTCTCACCCTTGGAGGACTTTGAAACTCGTTAACAGATTCCAAGTTAGCATCTTCGTAAGATAACGAACATGTCCCCTTTCTTTTGGCTTTCAATTCTTGCATCTCAACCACGACATTATTATAGGCACAATGCAAAATGACAGTGAGCACCTTGGATTTATGCAAATTCGCATATATTTTGCAAATGAAATACCAATTCGTCAAACCTCTTGCTTTTTAGCTCCAACAGTGGCTCGTCGTGACTGCTCTTGATGTGTGTGTCTCCTCTTTACGTTCTTGCTCCATTTTTCTAATATGTATCTCGGTAACACTTTGTTTACTCGTTCAAAACTTAACACGCTTAAAGCGTGACAGCACACTATCCCTCTTTATTCGAATAATGAGCACTGGCATTTCACTTGGGCTGCCATCGAGTCGTATATAACTGTAAACTTGTTGAATGTTGAGTTGAAAATTTGTTCTACAACTTCGTATACCGAATAACCTAGAGCAGAGTTTGTTGATCTATTGATGCAATTCACCTTCCCTCTGAATTGTGCTTAAACTTTCCTAAACTTCTGGTGAGTGTACATCTGTTGAAACTGAGCTTCTATTGAGGATTTTGTTGCTCACGGTATGATGATGTGAAAATTTGCAGCATCAAATTCTCTCTCTCTTTGCTCCCTGCTTCCGAGGCAATTATCATATTATTTGACGAATTAGATAAGTGTGCTATTCCGCGTAATGAAGTTGTTAAAAAGGCATGCATGCTCTTGCTCCTTTGTGTGTTTCTCATCCCTGCCCAGAAGTGGTGATCGAGATAAATTGAAATCCATATATGACGGTCTTCGTAAAGCTCTGCAAAAAAAAACACCTAAATGAGACTATAATACACAAAAAAATGCAATTTACACCTCTACTGCAGATTTTAAAAGACATTACCTGAAAGCTACTTGTTCTCCACAAGACCATACTTCATCAAAAAATCATTCCAATTCCTATCAAATGGTTCTTTTGTATGAGAGTTTCAAACAACATGGTTCATTTCTTGTTCGATTTCTAGGTGTCCCTTGTACCCGTTTAATTTGCTTGGATATTTTTTATGATATGCCAGATACACCAATGATGAATTGTTGTGGACATATAAGTCTCGATAGCCCTTTGCATTGATGCACATTGATCGGTGAGAATCTCTTTCGGAGCATTTCGTCCCATGTAACGAAGCCAACATTCAAATAACCATTTGAATGATTGAATATTTTTGTTTTTCATCAAAGTGCATCCCAAAAGAGTTGACTAGCTATGGTGATTTACCCCGATAAAAGATCCAAAAATCAGATTATACCTGAAACAGATTACGACAAAATAGAATTAAAATCGTTAAATACACACAAATAATAACCATCTACACCCAAAAGCATCCAATATATACCTCTGCAGTAGATTTATAAAACAACATTAATTTGACATCATAAACCAGAACAATATATTACCTGTTTGTATTGTAGGTGGTGTCGAATGAAATAACATCTCCAAAATACTCACAGGCAGCCCTGCTCCTTGTGTCTACCCAAAAAGTAAGCTTAATCCACTGATCGTCCTCGAGTTCGAGCTCGAAAAAGAAATTTTGATTCTTCTCTTTCATTCTTAATAAGTATTTCTCAAATTCTTTTGCATCCTTTAATTTCGAAAAATTCCGCACTTCTCTCGTGATGTAATTTTCCTCGTCTTTTTCGATAAAATTTAACTCACGGTGACCCTCAGTTGCTGCCACAAATGATTGGTAAGTTTTGCTTGGTCTGATACTAGCTTCTTCGTTATTCTCTATTGTACGACACACGGACATGCTTAATTCCCTGTGCTGTTTAAGCATCTCTACTTTATTTACACAGCAATGATGTGAAAGATGCAACACAACCTTGAAAATGATCCAAACACCGATGTCCTTCAATATGTGTATATAAATTCTTGCGAGACAATTTATCTTGTTGAGGGGTTTGTCTTCTCCGTCGGAGATATTTTTTATTTCGATTTTTATTTCCCATCTCTACTACATATAATCAATTGATTCTTATTTGATTTCCCTTCTTATTTGTGCTTCGAACTCTTGTAGAAAAATATGAAGCTTTCGAATAATTCTTATAGAATTTTGCAACATCTTCAAGGGTGTTAAAAGTCATCCCAATTTTAGAAACAAACTGCTCATCAACATCACAGAGGGCTGCAAAATACACCCAAAAAGTCCAAAATACACCATATTAAAACAAGCAAAAAATATAGAATACAAATACAACTATAAAACCATCATAAAAAATAACAAAAATCAGATTCATGAATCATCATCAAACAGAAACTAAAACAATTCTACTAAAAGAATAAGACAATTCACCCTCACTTAGATGAAAAGTCATAAACTGTAAATACACCCAAATTTTCCTAAGGTACACCCAAATATTCCTCATTTACACCCAAAAGTCTGATATAAAATGCAAAAAATTTAACAGAACTAGTACATTACATTCAATTCAAACAATGAACAATGAACAGCAAATTTCACAAGTAAGGTTCACAACATTATTCAGCTCCATAATCATAAACTACTAACAAAAATATTAACTGGAATTAAACCACACCTCAAGAACTTCATTGGATTCAAATTCAAAATACGCTTCACTCTAGTTCAGCTGACAATATGAAGTTGAACTATCTATTATCTTCAAAACGATTTCAGAGCTTGATTTCAGAAACAATAGAAATAGAGAAAAATGAAGAAAGAGAACACAATGAGAAACACACATAAACGGCGAAGGAGAACGCAGAGACAAACGCACTAAAGAGATCGAAGAGAGAAAGCAAGAAAACACAGAAGAAAGTCGAGAAAGAAAACGAAATCCTTTCGAAAAAGGAAGTGATATATTCTCGCGCGTTGGTTGAAAAATCTGCTAAGAAGCACATGGACTAGACGTGCATAAGAGGCGCGTTTTAGGTATAAGTGAGTATATAAACTTATAAGACTTGTATAGTAAAAACATTTGTATGTGGATATTAATTCTTTAAAACTTATCATTCAGAAGGATCAATCTCAAGAACTAAACTTCCAACCTCGTCAGAACTAAATTGGGGATCGAACCAATTAAATTGTTAGATTATTGGATTATTAGTTTAACTGATAAATTACTGGTTGAACTGGCTGATCCGACATTACTTAAATAAAAGTATAAAATTACTACTTTAAAATTAAATTTTAAAATCTATATCTTCATCAACACTTTAACAACAATCAAATCTCAATTTCTAAAATAACTAATACGAAAATAGATATATTATTAGTTAATACTACAATCATATTTGAGTTCGACACAATAATATTGAAAATCAATTAGACAATTAGCAATCAATTCCAATTGAACAATTAACAATTGAATTAATCTCCACATACAAGTGTTTTTGCTATACAAGTCTTACAAGTCCATATACTCACTTATACCTAAAATGCGCCTCTTTTGGCACGTCTAATCCACGGGCTTCTTAACAGATTTTTCAATTAACGCGCAAGAATATATAACTTCCTTTTTCCAAAGGATTTCGCTTCCTTTTTTACATTTCTTCTGTGTTTTCTTACTTTGTCTCTTCGATCTCTTTCGTGTATTTCTCTCTGCGTTCTTCTTCGCCGTTTACGTGCATTTCTCTTTGTATTCTCTTTCTTCGTTTTTTTTATTTGCATTGTTTATGAAATCAAGCTCTGAAATTATTTTGAAGATAACGGATGACTCAACTTTAGATTGTTAGATGAACCAGAGTGAAGTGGATTTTGAATTTGAATCCAATGAAGTTCTTGAGGTGTGGTTTAATTCCAGTTAATATTTTTGTTATTAGTTTATGATTGTGGAGCTGAATACTGTTATGAACCTTGTTGATGAGCGGATATTTTATACGCTTTTTGGGGGGTAATTTCATGTAGATTTTAGTATGTTTTAATTGGTTTTTAGTAGAATAATATTAGTTTTTAGGCAAAAATCATATTTCTGGACTTTACTATGAGTGTGTGTGTTTTTCTGTGATTTCAGGTATTTTCTGGCTGAAATTGAGGGAGCTGAGCAAAAATCTGACTTAGGCTGAAAAAGGACTGCTGATGCTGTTGGATCCTGACCTCCCTGCACTCGGAATGGATTTTTTGGAGCTACATGAGTCCAATTGGCGCGCTCTCAATGGCGTTGGAAAGTAGACATCTAGGGCTTTCCAGCAATATATAATAGTCCATACTTTGCGCGAAGATAGACGACGTAACTTGGCGTTGAACGCCAAGTACATGCTGCTGTCTGGAGTTAAACGCCAGAAAAACGTCATGATCCGGAGTTGAACGCCCAAAACACGTTATAACTTGGAGTTTAACTCCAAGAAAGGCCTCTACTCGTGGATGGCTTTAGTCTCAGCCCCAGCACACACCAAGTGGGCCCCAGAAGTGACCACCTCCATTCTACATCAGATTGAATGAGTATCTCTTAGATTCCTCAATCAGAGTCTTCGTGGTATAAGCCAGATTGATGGCGGCATTCATGAGAATCCGGAAAGTCTAAACCTTGTCTGTGGTATTCCGAGTAGGATTCAGGGATTGAATGACTGTGACATGCTTCAAACTCCTGAAGGCTGGGCGTTAGTGACAGACGCAAAAGAATCAATGGATTCTATTTAGTGACAGACACAAAAGAATCAATGGATTCTATTCCAACCTGATTGAGAACCGACAGATGATTAGCCGTGCTGTGACAGAGCATAGGAACGTTTTCACTGAGAGGATGGGAAGTAGCCACTGACAACGGTGACACCCTACATAGAGCTTGCCATGGAAGGAGCCTTGCGTGTATTGAAGGATCTCAAGGAAGAGTTGAAGTCAGAGGACAAAGCATCTCCAAAACTCCAACATATTCCCCATTATTGCACAACAAGTAACACTTTTATTTTTCATTATTAAAGTAATAATTATTAATTTTATGCCCTTTTCCTTATTAAAATACGAGGCTAAAGAATCCTATTAGTATCCTGACTAAGACAAATAAAATAAACATTGATTGCTTCAAACCAATAATCTCCGTGGGATCGACCCTTACTCACGTAAGGTATTACTTGGACGACCCAGTACCTTGCTGGTTAGTTGTGC
>NC_029775.3:96434949-96435977 GCF_000817695.3 Arachis duranensis | reverse complement strand
TTCTGTGTCTTTTCTTGTTTTTCTTATACTAATCCAAAGCATTAGTCTTCTAAAAAGAATATACCCATTCAGAACAATTGTTACCTTTTCTGCCCATTTGGCTAGAATATTGGTTTATATTCTTGATAAGGGAGCACCAATACTTTTGGAAATCTTTTTCAAAAATAATTTTTCTTTGATTGAATCTTGTGCCAAACTCTAAGTTTGGTGTTTTCTTGTTAAGTTCTCTTTAATTTTCGAAAATTTGTCTTGGTTTTCTAAAAATTTTAAGTTTGGTGTTCTTTCTTTTGTTCTTGGTGTTCTTGTGAACCTTCAAGGTGTTCTTGAGTTTTTCTTGTGTCTTGATCTTAAAATTTTTAAGTTTGGCGTTCCTTGGTGTTTTCCCTCCAAAAATTTTCGAAAATAAGGAGCACTAAATCTAAAAATTTTAAGTCTTGTGTCAGTTGTGTGTTTTTCTCTTTCATCACAAAATTCAAAATTCAAAAAAAAATTATTTTCTAACTAATTTTAAAACTACATTTTCGAAATTTTTAATATAAAATTCAAATTTCAATCTCAATTTTTTTTTTCGAAAAAATTTTCACAAAATATTTTCAAAATATTTTTTTATATATATTCCATTTTTATTTATTCCACTATTATAAAATAAATAATATCAACATACATATCATCCCTCTTGTATTCCATTATGGAAGTAAGTATGAATGAACAAGACAAGAGGACTCTGGGGTCATATGCTAACCCCACTACTGCTTCATATGGGAGTAGTATCTGTATACCCTCCATTGGAGTTAGTAGCTTTGAGCTGAATCCTCAGCTCATTATCATGGTGCAGCAAAACTGCCAGTATTCTGGTCTTCCACATGAAGAACCTACAGAGTTTCTGGCACAATTTCTGCAAATTGCTGATACAGTACATGATAAGGAAGTAGATCAGGATGTCTACAGATTATTACTGTTTCCATTTGCTGTAAAAGATCAAGCTAAGAGGTGGTTAAATAACCAGCCTAAGAACAGCATAAAAACAT
>NC_029775.3:96431648-96433219 GCF_000817695.3 Arachis duranensis | reverse complement strand
AAAGATGTTCAGCCTAATCTGGAGGAACCAGAGAGAATAATAGAACCTCTGAAAATCCCTCAGGAAGAGGAGAAACCTCCCAAACCCGAGCTCAAACCATTACCACCATCCCTGAAATATGCATTTCTGGGAGAAGGTGATACCTTTCCTGTAATCATAAGCTCTACCTTAGAGCCACAGGAAGAGGAAGCACTAATTCAAGTGCTAAGGACACACAAGACAGCTCTTGGGTGGTCCATCAGTGATCTTAAGGGCATTAGCCCAGCCAGATGCATGCAAAGATCCTATTGGAGGATAATGCTAAGCTAGTGGTTCAACCACAGAAGTGGCTGAATCCAACCATGAAGGAGGTGGTGCAGAAAGAGGTCACTAAATTACTGGAGGCTAGGATAATTTATCCTATTTCTGATAGTCCCTGGGTGAGCCCTGTCCAAGTTGTACCCAAAAAGGGAGGCATGACAGTGGTTCATAATGAAAAGAATGAACTGGTTCCTACGAGAACAATTACAGGGTGGCGTATGTGCATTGACTATAGAAGACTCAATACAGCCACCAGAAAGGATCATTTTCCTTTACCATTCATAGACCAGATGCTAGAAAGACTAGCAGGTCATGAATACTACTGCTTCCTGGATGGATATTCAGGTTATAATCAAATTGCAGAAGATCCCCAGGATCAGGAGAAAACGGCATTCACCTGCCCATCCGGAGTATTTGCATACAGAAGGATGCCATTTGGCCTGTGCAATGCACTTGCAACTTTTCAGAGGTGCATGCTCTCAATTTTCTCTGATATGGTGGAAAAATTTCTGGAAGTCTTCATGGATGACTTTTCAGTATTTGGAGACTCATTCAGCTCCTGCCTTAACCATTTAGCACTTGTTCTGAAAAGATGCCAAGAGACTAACCTGGTTTTAAACTGGGAAAAATGTCACTTTATGGTGACTGAAGGAATTGTCCTTGGGCATAAAATTTCGAACAAGGGAATAGAGGTGGACCAAGCTAAGGTAGAAGTAATTGGAAAATTACCACCACCTGCCAATGTTAAGGCAATCAGAAGCTTTCTGGGGCATGCAGAATTCTATAGGAGGTTTATAAAGGATTTTTCAAAAATTGCCAAACCTCTGAGCAACCTGCTAGCCACCGACACGCCATTTATCTTTGATAAAGAGTGTCTGCAGGCATTTGAGACTCTGAAAGCTAAATTGGTTACAGCACCAATCATCTCTGCACCAGATTGGACATTACCATTTGAATTGATGTGTGATGCCAGTGACCATGCCATTGGTGCAGTGTTGGGACAAAGGCATGACAAGCTTCTGCACGTCATTTACTATGCCAGCTGTGTTCTAAATGATGCACAGAAGAATTACACAACCACAGAAAAAGAGCTACTTGCAGTGGTTTACGCCATTGACAAATTCAGATCCTATTTAGTAGGATCAAAAGTGATTGTGTACACTGATCATGCTGCTCTTAAATATCTACTCACAAAGCAGGATTCAAAACCCAGACTCATCAGATGGGTGTTGCTTCTGCAAGAGTTTGATATAGAAATAAGAGACAGAAAA
>NC_029775.3:96409213-96427265 GCF_000817695.3 Arachis duranensis | reverse complement strand
GAACGTGTGTCTGACAAACACCTCCGTTCTACATCAGACTGAATGAACTTCTCTTAGATTCCCCAACAGAATCTTCGCGGTATAAGCCGGATTGATGGCGGCATTCATGAGAATCCGGAAAGTCTAAACCTTGTCTGTGGTATTCCGAGTAGGATTCAGGGATTGAATGACTGTGACATGCTTCAAACTCCTGAAGGCTGGGCGTTAGTGACAGACGCAAAAGAATCAATGGATTCTATTCCAACCTGATTGAGAACCGACAGATGATTAGCCGTGCTGTGACAGAGCATAGGAACGTTTTCACTGAGAGGATGGGAAGTAGCCACTGACAACGGTGACACCCTACATAGAGCTTGCCATGGAAGGAGCCTTGCGTGTATTGAAGGATCTCAAGGAAGAGTTGAAGTCAGAGGACAAAGCATCTCCAAAACTCCAACATATTCCCCATTACTGCACAACAAGTAACGCTTTTATTTTTCATTATTAAAGTAATAATTATTAATTTTATGCCCTTTTCCTTATTAAAATACGAGGCTAAAGAATCCTATTGGTATCCTGACTAAGACAAATAAAATAAACATTGATTGCTTCAAACCAATAATCTCCGTGGGATCGACCCTTACTCACGTAAGGTATTACTTGGACGACCCAGTGCACTTGCTGGTCAGTTGTGCAAATCACAAATTCGTGCACCACTTGTCTGTGAAATTTGCTGTTCATTGTTCATTGTTTGAATTGAATGTAATGTACTAGTTCTGTTGAACTTTTTGCATTTTATATCAGACTTTTGGGTGTAAATTAGGAATATTTGGGTGCACCTTAGGAAAATTTGGGTGTATTTATAGTTTATGACTTTTCATCTGATTGTGGGTGAATTGTCTTATTCTTTTAGTTGAATTATTTTAGTTTCTGTTTGATGATGATTCATGAATCTGATTTTTTATGATGGTTTTATAGTTGTATTTGTATTCTATAGTTTATACTTGTTTTAATATGGTGTATTTTAGACTTTTTTGGGTGTATTTTTCAACCCCTCTATGATGTTGATAAGCAGTTTGTTTCCAATGTTGGGATGACTTTTAACACCCTTGAAGATGCTGCAAAATTTTACAAGGATTATTCGGAAGCTACAGGTTTTTCTACAAGAGTTCGGAGCACAAATAAGAAGAAAAACGAAATTAAGAATCAATTGATTACATGTAGCAGAGAGGAAAAATGGAAATCAAAATAAAAAATATCTCCGACGGAGAAGACAAACCCCTCTACAGGATTAAATTGTCCCGCAAGAATTTATATACATATATTGAAGGAGGTGTTTAGATCATTCCAAGGTTGTGTTGCATCATTCACATCCTTGCTGTGCAAATCAAGCAGAGAATCTTAAACAGCACAGAGAACTAAGCATGTCCATGTGTCGTACAATAGAGAATAACGAGGAAGCCAGTATCAGACTAAGCAAACCTTACCAATCATTTATGGCAGCAGCCAGGGGTCACCGCGAATTGAATTTTATCGAAAAACATGAAAAATTACATCACGAGGGAAGTACGAAATATTTCAGAACTAAAGGATGCAAAAGAATTCGGGAAATACTTATTAAGAATGAAAGAGAAGAATCAGAATTTATTTTTCGAGTTCGAACTCAAGGACGATCAGTCGATTAAGCTTGATTTCTGGGTGGACGCAACGAGCAGAGCTACCTGTGAGTATTTTGGAGATGTTATTTCATTCGACACCACCTACAATACAAACAGGTAATATGCTATTCTGGTTTATGATGTTGAATTAATGTTGTTTTATAAATTTGCTGCAGAGGTGTATATTGGATGTTTTTGGGTAAAGACGATTATTATTTAGGTGTATTTAACGATTTTAATTCTGTTTTGTCATAATCTGTTTTAGGTATAATCTGGTTTTTTTGTCGGGGTGAATCACCACGATCAGTCAACACTTCTGGGATCTGCTTTAATGAAAAACGAAGTTATTCAATCATTCAAATGGTTATTTGAATGTTGGCTTCGTTGCATGGGATGAAATGCTCTGAAAGGGATTCTCACCGAATAATGCGCATTAATGCAAAGGGCTATCAAGGCTTGTATGCCCACAACAATTCATTGTTGGTGTATTTGGCACATCATGAAGAAGAATTCAAGCAAATTAAATGGCTACATGGGACACCTAGAAATCGAACAAGAAATGAGCCATGTTGTTTATAAACTCTCATACCAAAGAATCATTTGATAGGAATTGGAATGATTTTCTGATGAAGTTTGGTCTTGTGGACAACAAGTGGCTTTCAGGTAATGTCTTTTAAAATCTGTAGTAGAGGTGTAAATTGCATGTTTTTGGGTGTATTATAGTCTGATTTAGGTATTTTTGCATAGCTTTACGAAAACTGTCATATATAGATTCTAATTTATCTCGATCACCACTTCTGGGCCGGGATGAGAAGCACACAAAGGAGCGAGAGCATACATGCCTTTTTTTAACAAGTTCATTATGCGAAATAGCTCACTTATCCAATTCGTCAAACAATATGATAATTGCCTCGGAAGCAGGAGCAAAGAGAGAGAGAGAATTGGATGCTACAAATTTTCACACTGTCATACTGTGTGCAACAAAATCCTCAATAGAAGCTCAGTTTCAACAGGTGTACACTCACCAGAAGTTCAAGAAGTCCAAGCACAATTCAAAAAGAAGATGAATTGCATCACAAAATCAACAAACTCTGCTCTAGACTATTCAGTATATGAGTTGTAGAACAAGTTTCCAACTCAACATTCAACAAGTTTGCGGTTATATACGACTCGGTAGCAACCCAAGTGAAATGCCAGTGCTTATTATTCGAGTCAAGAGGGATATTTTGCCATCACGCCCTAAGCGTGTTAAGCTTTGAACGAGTAACCAAAGTGTCACCGAGATACATATTGTAACGATGGAGCAAGAATGTAAAGAGGAGAGACACACACATCAAGAGAAGTCACGACGAGCCACTGTTGGAGCCAAGAAGCAAGAGGTTTGATGAATTAGTATTTCGTTCGTAAAATATACGCAAATTTGCATCAGAATCCGAGAAGCTCACCGCCATTCTTCACCGCGCCTATGATAAACGTTGTGGTTGAGATGCAAGAACTGAAAGCCAAAAGGAAGGGGACATGTTCATTATCTCACGAAGATGCTAAAAGGGTGATAACAGGAGGACATCCCAAAAATAGATTAGGTTCAAAGTTGGACAAACAGATTGCAAATGCCTCAAAGAAAAAGAAAATGAAAGCTCTAAGTGAGGTAAAAGTGATGTTCTTTTATATAGGGGGTAATTGAGTTTATTTTTTTATTAATAGTTTTGCTAATATGTGAGTTTATTTTTTCCAGTTGAACATTTTTTATGGCGCATCAGTGGTGCAACTAAATTCCAGCCAATATCATGGAAATGTTATGAATTATCAATTCAAAGATCCAGTAGTAGGGTTTTTGGCTGTATAGTGACAGTATTTTGGTGTAACGATCATTTTTTTGGGTGTATTTCTGTATTCTCTTGTTTTTGACATTTTTTTATATATTTTTCAAATGCTGCTATTTGTATTGGATATTAGTGTTGTTTATAGTTGTTTGTTTTAAATTTACAATACATATACAATTCAATTCCTAAAGAGGTTAACAATTCAAATTTCTAAATTCCCATATCTCTTGGTTGGTTTTTTCATGGAAATATGTGAGCACTCAATTTGGGTGTATACCTATTATTTTTGGGTGTATTATAAAAGTAATTCGGCATATTAGCACATTTGGTGTTGTTTTTCTTGATTTTTTTGAACCTGTAATTGACAGCTTTTGAATATAATACAGATAGTTTAGTTATGAAAAATAATTTATAATAGGCTATTTGTATTGGATATTAGTGTTGTTTATATTTGTTTGTTTTAAATTTACAATATACACAATTCAATTCCTAAAGAGGTTAACAATTCAAATTTCTAAATTCCCATATCTCTTGCTTGGTTTTTTCATGGAAATATGTGAGCACTCAATTTGGTTGTATACCGATTATTTTTGGGTGTATTATAAAAGTAATTCGGCATATTAGCACATTTGGTGTTGTTTTTCTTGATTTTTTTGAACCTGTAATTGACAGCTGTTGAATACACTACAAACATTTTAGTTATGAAAAATAATTTATAATAGAATTGGATTAAATATTCACAAACTTTACAAAAACTGTTCAAACTATTCTAAGACTGCACAACATTCAAATTAATTACTGTCAATATCATATGAATCTATTTGACAATATGGATTTAACAACACTACAGATGGCTTGGACAATCTTATTGCCTCGCTTTCCCTAATGGTTGTATCTCTATCTTGATTCATCTCATGAAACAGAATCCGTGAAGCATATTCAACTCTAAAGTGGTCCACCTCCGCCTATTGTTTAAAACAATATTCTTTTACTGAACTCCATTAATTTAGTAAAGTAATAAAGAGTTATATAGTTTTAAACACAATTACCTGTGTCAAATTCTCCCAGTTATATTTTCCCTTTTTAATATTTTGAGACTCGATTATTTCAAGCCATTTCATTACATAAATCGCACAATCATAGTTGAAAACTAAAAATAAATTAGCAAATTAAAATAGAACAGCAAGAGAAAACATAATTTTCTGAGAGAAAGATTTATACTCTATTTTTTTGCCTGCAATGTTGATATATGACAGTTCAATTTCACGATCGTCTTTTTTGAGAGGTACCCCCAACATATACCCTCATTCTGGAAATCACATACCCCTAAAAATAAAAAACAAAGCAAAATATAAGAAATAATAAATTTAATACCTAATGACACCCAAAGGATCCCATACTACACCTTATTTTGAACAGAACTTCATCCAAATCTTAAAATACAAACAACAGAATTAACTTACAACAAATTTATTAAGCTTCATTCTGGGTTTGGAGGGACACGTCTTGTGATACAGGTCAAGGATACAAAATATTTTTTTCTAGCATCAGTCACCCATATCTACTAATGCTCTGCATAGCAAACATGTGCAAATATCTGAAGTATGGCCATATTGAACAGTATTTTAGTTTAATTGGCACATAACTAAAGAATTGTGATAAGAAGTTTTAGAAATAAAAACTTATATATGGATGGGATGCCAATTTTTTCAGGTCCAAAAATGTATGAACATTTTGTAGTCTTCAATCTTAAACGGCTTTTTTGTTTTTGATTGTAAGAACTCGCCGCCCTCATGATTCCTAATAACCATGTTCTGCAGCATTTGTGAAACACCGAAAGAAATATTTGATATAACCAAAACATTACATAAATACACCCAAAATTGAGTTCAATACACCTTACCACAATTGTAGGGGGGAGACAATAAATTTGTTCTTCAAATCTTCTAATATTTTGTTTGTTCAGAATCAGACACATAGTAGTGACAATCTAGAAAAACAAAAAATTCAAATTAATTACATCAATCAATATTGCAGTCACATCTCATAATAAAATCATTAATCTTATTCTAATATTACCCCAACTTCGATATATGAACTAGCTTTTAGAGACGCAAAGTAGATTTTTGACAATTACAATGGTTGTTGGGCATTGAGAATGCACACTGGCTCATACTCATTAGTACCTCCATCCCCATAGGTCTTTACATGTGTGGCCTAAGGTAGCACTTTTCTTTCATGTAGGCCGACAATTCCTTCCTCCTTGTAGGAATTTTAAACTTTTCAAAAAGTTGGTCGGTAGGTTGCTTTTTGATTGGGAGAATTTACTCTCTGCAAAATTCAATGCTGACCCTTAACCCCAGTGTTTGTAATTTACTCTACCAGCTCCTCTAATTCTTCAATTAGTATTGGTGTCTCAAGACTTTTTCCCTTCTTAGATCCTGGTCGCCCCTCTTGAGTCAGCATTTCTTCTTGACTCGAATCAGTGAAGCTGCGACTGAATGATGGCGCCGAAAATTGTTTTGGTACATAGCATGCTGTGTTGGCGATTATCATCAATGCAGCAGTGGCTTCAGGGGGTGGATTACTTCGTGTTGACATATGAGATACTATAAGAATAAGAATAGACGAATGATATCGAAAGAGAGTTATATTGTGTAGAACTTACATTTTAGATAGAGCTGGTGGCACTGTGGATGTGCTTTTAGCAGGTTGCTGGAGTTGTGAAATGCTACAGGGTTAGAGAAAAGGATTCAAATTATAAGAAAACCAATTACAGCTCAATTTAGATGAGATACACCCAAATAAGAAAAAAAATGCACCCAAATAATTACCAAATACACCGAAATATTATTCCTTACCCCTTAACTATTTCTTCGCTAATTTTCTTGCTTGGAGACTTTGGGGGGATCATTCAATTTGCATAGGGCTTGCTGCTGTTGTCTGCGACGGAGGCATGCATACTTGAATTGGAACTCTAAACAAGACAAAAATAAAAAATTAAAAAATCCCTTAAAATAGATGATTAGAAAGTTAAAATTTAGTTGTAAAACTCACACATCAAGCGCTTCAAATTGTGAATGTGTCTCTATCCGAACAATGATCATCTTATGTTGAGCTGGGTCACTAACCGATTCTTCTTCTAGACCCAAACAAAAATCCACCAAAATAATGTCAAAATACACCTGAAGCATTGAAAAGAAACACAGGCTCTGTTTTTTTAGAACTTACGTAGTTGCATATTTTTCTTTTTTTTCCTGCATTTATTTTCTTGAATAAAACATTAAAGGGATTTTTTTTCTAAAAAAATATATACAGAATTAGAAGCAGATGGTAACAAAAGAATTAAGCAAATTGTATTAGAAACAGAAATTACATGCTATCCATGGGTTTGTTTATGCTGCTTTGATCCATTTATGTTTGAAACACAGGATCATTTTCGCTTCTTAAGTTCACCTTTGGCATTCTAACCACAAAATAAACATCATTCAATAAAAATACTATTTAATTAAATCAGGATCTCAAAATTCTATCAAATAAAGGATCTTACATTTCGGATGAGTCATAGTGACCTTTCGTCGATGGGAGCCCAGCTTCCTTCATCCTGGGAAAGCAAAAACAATTATCAGCAACAAAAAACACCTTAAAATCGACAATATACACCAAAATTCAACATACCCATGTGTAGCTTTTTCATTGGGTTTTTTCTGTTTTGATTCTCTGAACAATTCTTCTATTCTTCAGTTCTTATATCAGTTCTGACAGTACATGCAAAAGAACATGTTAACAAGTAAAATTTTCATGATAAAGGATAAGATAGCTTTACAAAGTATCTTACACATCATACGATTCAATTTGTTCTTCAGAAGACGAATCCTCAACAATGTGCTTTCTTTTTTTGGATTGCGTCTTAGAAATAAAAAAATTATGAATTAGACAAACACAACAAAATTAATGATAAAATACTCTCGAAAGCAGTGCATACTTTTTGAGTGGAGTCTGAATTTTTTTCTTTGATTTTTGTTTTATTATTGGTGATGATTCTTCACTTCTGAAATTAAATGAGAAACACTATGTTAATATATCAAATTTTGATAATGAATAGAAAGAAAGCAATGCATTGACAATTTCAAAATCTTATTTATCATCGGATTCACTTTCACTTTTTGAAGTGAAATCCTCCAAAATCTGTTTTCTTTTTTGGATACCATTCTGGAGAGCGCAAATAATCGTTAGCAAAAAACATCCTAAAAAGACAAAATACACCCAAAAATATTACTTAATTTTTAGTTGTCCTGGTGGTTATTTTCTTCTTTTTGTTGCTTCCTTTAAGTCTTGTTCAGACTTAGAGGAAAAAGCAAGTTCATTCTTCGATGAATCACTCTCGGATGAACTTACCTTCTTCTTTTTTGTCTTTTTTTTTTGTCTTTTTTTCTTTCTCTTTCATTTCCTTCAATTTCTTTTTCATTTTCGTCCTCTTGACGATGCCCTGAAACAGTCGAAACGTTAGTTTACACCTTTTACATAAATAAAATACACTCAAATTAGAGAAGGTATTCTATTCAGTTACCATATGACCATCAATTTCAACTTTGATCCTCGCAACCAGTAGCTCCCTATTCCAATGGCTAACCCAGGGCTGTCCAAGGATTGCTTCTCCTTTCTTGTCTGTGTATTTTGTTAGATGAAAATAGACTATCATCAAGGCATAGAGGCAGCTATCAATCAATTTTTTATTTTTCAAATGGTAATTAGTTATGCCTTTGATGATGAAATTGAGGACATGGCTGGCCAAGTCGCACTTCGTTATGTTGTCCATTCGAAAAATTAGATCAGGTGGACAGGAAATACTTTGTTTATCGTAGTTGGCAACAAGAACACCATTTGAATATAGAGGATGAAAATCTTCTTAAACATTAGGTGGTCTTGATCATTGTCAACCTCGATATCCATCATCTGATTGGTTAGATTCTTTAATGTTTTTTCCTAGAACCTTCTAAAAATATCTTTGTTCTCCTCAGAAAGTTCCTTAAAACTCACTTTATCGGAAAATAGGTCTTCTATAAAAAAGAAAATAAATTACACTTTAAATCACTTGAAATACACCCAAATACCAGTCATATACACCTAAATTTATTTCTTGATTACATGAGATCAGAATAAGATATTACAAAATGCAAGTATAAAAGTTTTCTGTAATCAGTTACTTGATGCGTTGAGGCCAAGGGCAACTCCTATTTTTTAGGTTTAATTTTCAACGAACTGTGCCTTGTGTCCAATTTGTTTTTGTCCAAATTAAAGGAATTAGCCAACTCCTTCGACAGTTTGTGTGGCACATTCATAAGCGAGATGTGCATGAGACCACTAAATTCTAATTTGCGAACGATGACCTTCTTTGCCTCGTTCATTTTTTCAAACTTTTCATTCCATAGTCGCGTGGAACATCTCAAATCCTTGGTTTGCTGTAAACAAAGCAAAATGAGAGTCATTTAAATAACCTATATTTATGCTAGAAAAATAGATAAAAATATCAGCCAAATAACAGTCACATACACCCAAATACCAGCAACATACACCCAAATAACTGGATACACCCAAATACCAGCTCCATACACCCAAATCCAGTCCTATACACATTATTATTTTTTCGATTATACGATATTATATGAGTTCAAAATGATATTCAAGTCAACTAAAACATGCATACAATGACACTACAAGTTCAAGCACAAGTACAACAGCACCAGTTACACTTGAATACTCTTGATATATATACCAGACACATACACCTGTATTTTTTTTAATTACATAACATTATATGAGTTCAAAATGATATTTAAGTTCAAAATTTCACTAGAAGTACCAGTCACATTCGAATTCGATGATATACACCTAAAAATTGGCTATATACGTCCAAATATGAGTTCACTTGAAATACAGGTCAAAGTTTATATGTATACAAACTCACTTCTAAATATGCAAACATGCACAAAAATAAATGAAAAAGCACGTTAAACTATTCACTAAAAGTACATAAAACAGTATAACCGACTTGAACAGTTTCACCAGAACTTTAATGTCTACTTTAAATCAAGAACATATAATGAATCTACTTAATAAAAGAGAAATACAACGATATAATGCTTCATTTTTAAAATCAGAAAGAGAAATGTGAAAAACCTAGAAGATTAGTGAAACAGTATCTTGAATAATGTTTCTTTTTTTTTTTGGTATTTTTTGATGGAGATTTTGATGTTTCCTTGTTGATTTCGTCGACTGTTGGCGAGAAGTTTGAAAGTTTCTTCAGAGTTTTTGAATGTGTCTTGAATCTCGACAGTTGCGGTTTTGATTGAGGAAGAAGAAGAAGAATCATTCATAATGGTGATTAGCATGCTTTAAAAAACGTTGAATAACGCGCGTGTTTAACACACTTGAATTAGGTGAGAATAGTTTTTGTTAAGTTTAGCCCAATTTATAAGACTCGTAAACAAAAAAAGTTTATATACGTAGCATAACTGAGTTTTAAAATACAAGAAATGGGGTTTCATTAATCGAGTGTTTTTGTGTTTTAACTTTTAATAACTTTTAAACCTGTACTTCAACGGCTAACTTATATCTTGAATTATGAATGAATGAATATCTATCTGCTGCCACAATATGACAGTACCTTTTTTAACAGGAAAGAATAAATCACGATATAAATCTGTTATAGGTTCGGCAAAAAAAAAAAACCTTGTTTATAGAGGTAAACCGGTTTCATAAATCATAATGATAAAAAAAAGAGTTTAAACTGGTTTTTTTAAACTGTCAAAATTGCTTTAAAAGTTAAAATTGATTTTATATATTTAAATTTGGTTTTTACTTTTAACTTTTAAGACCAATTTAAGATCGGTTTATTACTTTAGTAAATAATTAATAACCATTTTTTTTGTTTTTTTTTTTATTAACCTCATCTATATATGGTCCTAGGTGGTATGGTTAACCAGTTGGCTTAATGCTTACTAAAGAAAACAAAGGAAAACAAAACCTAACGGCTAACGTCGCATCTCTTCTCTGTTCTCCATTGTTGGACAGCCTCACCGTCTCCACTGCCGCTGCCAGTGCCTCTCGGCTCTGCTGTTCTGCGCTTCTGTTTCTCCTCTCTCTCGCAGCCGGTCTCCGTTTTCTCCCTCATCTGTGCTGCAAGGTAGTATTGTCAATTGAGTCCAAAGTCCTAGAGCTGACCCTAAACCCTTCAAGTTAATTTTAGTCTACAGCCTTAAAATTACAATAACACATTTTATAAGGTGTGCTGTGCGGCTGTGCCATCGTCTTCGTCTTTGTCTGATTCGTCGAAGTTGCGGTGGTTGCTCCTCCTCTCTGACGTGGTGGACGACGCGGTGGCTCCTCCTCCTTCCTGACGCGGTGGCTCCTCCTGCTCCCTGACGCGATGGATGACGCAGTGGCTCCTCCTCCTCCCTAATGCGGTGGCTGCTCCTCCTCCCTGACGCGGTGGACGACGCAGTGGATGCTCCTCCTTCTTGTTCTCCTTCTTCCATTTTGCTTTCTGGTATCCACACTTTCCCTTCTTTCATTTTATCTCTCTGTTTGCTTGCTTATTGTTTCTAAATCCAATTTGTTAGTTTCAACTTCTTCTTGTTCCGTTTTTTTTTCCATATTTATTTTGTTCTGTTTTGCTTCTTGTGATCTCTTGTTGAATCTTGTTATCCTAATCCTAATTTTGTATAATGCAAGTAGTTAAGCTTTTACATCATAGTCATAGATGGCTCTGTCATGTTATAGTCCCTTTTTGGAGAGTAATAATCAGATTTTTGAAGAGTTAAGTCCAAATTAAGTATGCAATCTCTGTAATGTGAAAAAATGAACAATATGCTAATAACATTATAACAACCCCCAAGTATAGACAATCACAGACTTCAATTGAAAATATTATACCACCAGAGCAGTTATAATATACCACATTTATTATAGTGTATCCTATTTAGGACACATTAGTTTTGAAGTTGATAAATAAAGAATCTCCTATGTGTATATATTTCACAGAAGATTAATTATGCAGGGTGCCAAAACTTATTAAGTATTGTATTCATATGTATATAGATTTCACAGAGACATTCTATACTTTATTAAGTATTGTATTTGTGTTAGTTATTACTTGATTTGTTGAATTTTGGTTGATCAAGCTAAAATTCGAGCTAGGGTGCTAGTTGTATGTGGGTCTAGTTAATCTCCACCAAGTTTTAATAAGTTTTATATGTGTTGTTGAGATAGATAGCAATGTAAAAAGAAAAAAGGATTAGGTGGCCTGCGGGTTGGCCCTAGGGCTTTTGGTCCTGTGGGCTTTTTGAAAATTTGACCCTATTAGTTGTAGGGCCTTTTGTTCTTTTGGCCCTATAAAGTAGGGCCAAGCATATTGACACCACTGCTGCAAGGTACTGATCCTTCTGCCTCACCCCCCCTTTTCCTTTCATTACCTAATAGTGTCATTGATGCTATAGCTCCATAAGTGTTTTTGTTGCTGCTGCTGCCATGCTATGGTGAAAATTCTCAATCTGTGTATTGGTGTTGAGTTTTAATAAATTCTGTTTGGGTTGAGGTTGACACATGACCTATTAGGAAGCCCTGGTTTGATTGTATGGTATGGATGAGTTCTGAGGTTTGTTGCTATTGTCAACAGGAAAATGCTTCAGGTCCCTGAGCACCAAGTAGCTGGCCTGGCCATAATGTGAAAGACATTAAACTGAAAAACTTATGCCTATGAAGGTCTTGTGCCTTTGAGTTTCTTGTTCTTGATTTCTCTTATTATAATGTCATCAATTTATTGAAGGTATTGGTTTCGTGCTATCCAGGCTTCAGATTATATGGAGATTTTCTTCTTTCCATGCACCTATGTATAAACCATTCTTGCACGAATGTTCTCAAGATTATAGCTCATTTGAAGTTGTGCTTCTTCATCGTTGAGGCTTGAGTAAAACAATACTAGAAGCAACAGAGCAGATAACTCTTATTATTAATTTAAGTTTGCATCAATGAATGAAGAGGTTGCACTCTCTCATTCATACCTCATCTATCAGTTTTCTTGCAGCACAAGCAGCCCATTCCCAAGCAATCAAGCTAGGAACCATATCTTGTCTCTACACTACCAATAACATCATAAGTGCTTATACAAAATGCAGAAAGTTAGATCTTGCCCACCAATTGTTCGACGAAATGTCCCACAGAGACATTGTCTCTTGGAATACCTTGATTTCCGGTTATGTGAACTCTGGTGATCTCGAGGCCTCATGGGGTGTCTTCACTTCCATGAGAAGGTGTGGACTTGTATTTGATGGCCACACATTTGGAAGCATGCTCAAAGGTGTTGCTTGTGATCGCGAGCTTGAGCTAGGGCGACAACTGCATTCTATTGTGATCAAGATGGGGTTTTCTGGGAATTTGTTCTCCGGTAGTGCCCTTCTTGACATGTATGCCAAGTGTGGGAGCATCAATGATGCACATGTTGTGTTCCAATGGATGCCAGAGCGAAACCATGTCTCGTGGAATGCTTTGATTGCAGGTTATTCACAAGTTGGTGATCATGGTATGTCATTTTGGGTGCTAAGGTGTATGGAACTTGAGGGTGTTGGGATTGATGATGGTACAATATCTCCTTTTTTGACATTGCTTGATTGTTTTGAGTTTTACAGTTTAGCTATGCAATTGCACGGTAAGATTGTAAAACATGGGCTGGAATCATTTAACACTGTTTGCAATGCCATTATCACGGCATACGCAGAGTGTGGTTCTTTACTAGATGCTAAGAGAGTATTTGATGCTGCTACTGTGTGTCGTGATCTGGTTACTTGGAATTCTATGATTGCTGCTTACATGAAGCATCAGAAAGAAGATCTTGCTTTTAAAGTTTTCATTGATATGCAAAATTTTGGTTTTGTGCCTGATGTTTATACCTACACCGAGATTGTCAGTGCTTGTTCTGCACAAAATATCAAAAGCCATGGAAAATGTTTACATGGCTTGGTAATAAAACGAGGCTTTGAAAAATCTGTTCCAGTTTCAAATGCTTTGATTACCATGTATATTAGGATAAATAGCAGGTGCATGGAAGATGCCACTAAAATATTCTTTTCCATGGACCTAAAAGATTGTTGCACATGGAACTCCATTTTGGCAGGGTACTCACAGGTTGGTTCGAATGAAGATGTCTTGAGGTTATTTGTACAGATGAGATTTCTGGCTATACAGATTGACGACTATACTTTTTCTGCTGTTATCAGATCATGTTCAGATTTAGCTACTCTACAGTTAGGTCAACAAGTCCATGTCTTAGCTGTTAAAGTTGGTTTTGATACCAATAAATATGTTGCTAGTTCATTGATTTTCATGTATTCTAAATGTGGGGTCATAGAAGATGCTAGGAAATCCTTTGATGCTACCTCCAAAGACAATGCTATAGTCTGGAATTCAATCATATTCGGGCATGCACAGCATGGACAGGGCAGCGTTGCGCTTGATCTCTTTTACTTAATGAGAGAGAGAAAAGTGAAACCTGATCATATAACATTTGTTGCAGTTCTAACTGCATGTAGTCATAGTGCACTGGTAGAAGAAGGCCGGAGCTTTATAAAGTCAATGGAGTTTGATTTTGGCATTCCACCACGAATGGAGCACTATGCTTGCGCAGTGGATCTCTATGGCCGAGCCAGGCATCTAGAGAAGGCGAAATCTCTGGTTGAGTCGATGCCCTTTGAACCCGATGCCATGGTTTTGAAGACTTTATTAGGTGCATGCAGAATTTGTGGGGATATCGAATTAGCTATTGGTGTTGCGAAAATTTTACTAGAGCTGGAGCCTGAGGATCATTGTACTTATGTTCTGCTTTCTGACATGTATGGAAGACTCAAGATGTGGGATGAAAAAGCTAGTGTGACTAGGCTGATGAGAGAAAGGGGAGTGAAAAAGGTTCCTGGTTGGAGTTGGATAGAAGTAAAAAATAAAGTGCATGCTTTCAATGCTGAAGATCACTCCCACCCCCAGTGTGATGAGATATACTTACTGCTACATCAATTAAAGGAGGAAACTAAGTTGTTCAATTATTTGGACAATCAAACTGTGTTAGTACCATCATGTTTAATATCACAAATTCTATAACTATTTTGAGACAAAATTTTCACTGATAATAACTAGGCATTCGCTTGTCCAAAAAATAGAATCCATATATATAACGATTTCTTATCACACCGCTAATAACTTTGGTAAATAGGTGAGTTGGCTAAAACTTCCGATCTAATCTTCACTTTTTGAAGACCTTACCAAGTTCCTTTGCTTCTTGTATAATCATAGCACATTGTAACTAAAATCTGTGAAGTGGAACACGGTAGCTTCATGCGTCCAAACTTGGCTTTTAAATTTGGTAAAAAAAACAATAACTATTATAACTATTATTATATTATATTTGAATTTGGTTATGTGTGTTGTTGGTATTATTATATGCATGGAGGCAAATATCACGTATTGGCGTATTTAAATGAGTAGTTTTAAATTACGTGATACGATACAGCGGTTCATTAATCAGAGAGTTAAAAGTTAAAACCGCCTATTATTTTGAAATCACTTATCTTTTTTATTATTTGAAACGTTTCATGTTTAAGAGTTTGATCTAAATTAAATTATTAATATTTTTTATTATTTTTAAAAATTATATTTTTATATTTACAAATAAATATATCTCGTTTATAACGTAAATAAATTATCTCGTTTATATTGTAAACGAGATAAATCAATGTGATGTAAATTAGTAAATACGCTACAAATTACATATTTCGGTAAATAAAATAATTAAATTATTTATGTATAAAAAAACCTCTTTTTCTTCATTGTTATACTTAATACTATTTGTTGAATATTAAGAGTTTATTTAAAAATTATTTAATATGATAAAAGAATTTTATTCATTTTAAGAAAATAATTTATTTTTATTTAAAATTTAATTTCATGGTTTAGAATTATTTTAATATATTAATATAATAAACTCTATACTTTTTTTTTTAAATTGAGTTCTTATATCATATCAAATTTTGTAACTAAATTTCTACTACGATAGAAACGTTAAAATTAATGGAATATGCTAATAAACACAAAACAGAATATTCAATCAAGTATTAAGTATATTCGATTTGTTTAGTGAAATATTTCATTAATTCCAATATTTTTGTCACGGCAAGAACTTAATTACAAAATCCGATATAGTATAAGGATCCAATTAAAAAGAAATAAAAATATAAATACCTAATTAAAAATTTAATAAATCTATAAAAATTGAAAAAATAATTAAATCTTTTATTAATTATAAATAAGAATATTTTTTATATTTGATATATTCAGTTTGAGAGATGTGAGAATGATTTAAAAATCAGATCCTCTTTTGTCTGATTTATAAATGACGTATAAATAGAAATTAAAATTCTAAAAAAATTTTAAATAATTTATTTTTAGTTGTTCTAAAGTAAAAAAAAAAATCAACTTTTAAGTGAATTCTAATCCCTAATATTTTAAACAAATTCCAAGTTTTTCTAGTCTAATTTTGGATAAAAAGTTATATGCTATCACAATTAACAAAAACCTACGAAGCATGAATACTTTGCTGCGTTATTGTGTCTGTGTGTTGAACACATTTTGGACACGACACTCATCAACGCTCATCTGACACGTGTGTCTGCTGTGTCCAATCGTGTCTTAATAAAAATAATTTTTTTTAAATACGTTTGGATACACCGAAATAGCATTACATATCAACGTGTCTAACCTTATTCTTGATATGTATTCTTGAAATAAATTTAGAAATAATATATATTATTATTTATTAAAATAAAAGATATTTTAAATATTTTATATAATTAAAATAAGACACTAATAATAATTAAAAAATTAATTTATATTTTAATATTAATAAAATATTAAAATATTATTACGATATATTTAAAAAAATAGGTACATCAAGAAATATAAAAGATATATAATTAAAATCTAGTTTATAATGCAAAATTGTAAGTTTGGTTGACTCTGATACGACACAAAAGTTCCAAACACATCCTATTAAAACGGGAATTTCTTTACCTGCTGCAAAATGTTCTTTTACTACTAGAGTCTATAAATAATAATAGTAATAATTCATTGCATTTGAAATACGGTTTAATCGGTGCTAATCCCTAAAGTTAATGTTAAAATTCTTTTTGAAAATTAAACATCTAAATTTAATATTAACAAATTAGTGATTTTTTTTTGTTTTTATCAAAGATAGGGAGACTTGAACTCACGACCTCTATCTATTAACATACCCATTTAATCTATGCTCTTTCATCATCAATTTCTTCTCATTCAACCTTCTCATCTATAACCTAATTTTCTTACTATATTCTACTCTACCTTTTCTCTACTTTTCTTTCACAATAATTCTCTCAATCTTCGTTTCTATCAATCCATCCCCTCTTTTCTTGGTGGCTGAACATGAGCGATGACAAAGAGGACCACTGTGCTACAAATCACAACGGAGACGGCGATGAGGAGGAGGTGATTGTTCTGGAGAAAATAGATATATCTGAAGGGGTTTAAACTTACACTAGAAGTAGGGCTGGCAATGGGTAGGATAGGGTAGGGTTTGGACTCTACCCTAATCCTACCCGCGCATTGAAAACTTTCTTAAAACTCTACCCTATCCTATCTGCGAGTTGAGAATCTCTCAACCCTAACTCTACCCGCACCCTAAAGTTCTAAATCCTACTCTACCCGATTGATGAGCGGATAATTTATACGC
This sequence comes from Arachis duranensis, assembly GCF_000817695.3. Classification (NCBI taxonomy): domain Eukaryota; kingdom Viridiplantae; phylum Streptophyta; class Magnoliopsida; order Fabales; family Fabaceae; genus Arachis; species Arachis duranensis. The sequence continues at coordinate 96,409,995 of NC_029775.3, read as the reverse complement.
TTTTTGGCATTGTTTTTAGGTAGTTTTTAGTAAGTTCAAGCTACTTTTAGGGATGTTTTCATTAGTTTTTATGTTAAATTCACATTTCTGGACTTTACTATGAGTTTGTGTATTTTTCTGTGATTTCAGATAATTGCTGGCTGAAATTGAGGGATTTGAGCAAAACTCTGAAAAAGGCTGACAAAAGGACTGATGATGCTGTTGGAATCTGACCTCCCTGCACTCGAAATGGATTTTCTGGAGTTACAGAACTCCAATTGGCGCGCTCTCAATGGCGTTGGAAAGTAGACATCCAGAGCTTTCCAGCAATATATAATAGTCCATACTTTATCCGGAAATTGACGACGTAACTTGGTATTGAACGCCAAGTACATGCTGCTGTCTGGAGTTAAACGCCAGAAAAACGTCATGATCCGGAGTTGAACGCCCAAAACACGTTATAACTTGGAGTTCAACTCCAAGATAAGCCTCAGCTCGTGGATAGATCAAGCTCAGCCCAAGCATACACCAAGTGGGCCCCGAAAGTGGATTTATGCATCAATTACTTACTCATGTAAACCCTAGTAGCTAGTCTAGTATAAATAGGATAAGTTACTATTGTATTAGACATTTTTTGACAGTTTAATCTTTTGACTATTCGGTCTCTTGATCATGGAGAGGGCTGGCCATTCGGCCATGCCTGAACCTTTCACTTATGTATTTTCAACGGTGGAGTTTCTGCACACCATAGATTAAGGATGTGGAGCTCTGCTGTACCTCAAGTTTCAATACAATTACTATTA
>NC_029775.3:96392552-96409063 GCF_000817695.3 Arachis duranensis | reverse complement strand
TGAGAGGATGGGATGTAGCCATTGACAACGGTGATGCCCTACCTACAGCTTGCCATGGAAAGGAGTAGGAAGGATTGGATGACTGTAATAGGAAAGTAGAGATTCAAGAGGAGCACAGCATCTCCATACGCCTATCTGAAATTCCCACTATTGATTTACATAAGTATTTCTATCCCTTTTTATTGTCTATTTATTATTAATTTTCGAAACCCAAAACTATTTAATCTGCCTAACTGAGATTTACAAGGTGACCATAGCTTGCTTCATACCAACAATCTCTGTGGGATCGACCCTTACTCATGTAAGGTATTACTTGGACGACCCAGTACACTTGCTGGTTAGTTGAACGGAGTTGTGTCCACACATAAGTGCCATAATAATGATTCCATACAACAACAAAAAAATACTACATTGATGTGATCACAATTTCGTCCACCACCGACCCTACCCGCAGAAAAATAAAAATTTTTCAAGCAAATATAAAATTCAACCATTCCAAATTTTATACATATTAATAACATAGAAAATAAAAAATTAAGTTCAAATTAAAATTTAAAACAATAAAATCTTAAAGAAATCCAACATAAAATTACAAATAATATGATCATCAACTAACTTAGTGATTATTTCAAGTTTTTATAAGAAAGATTGTGAGTTTAACACTCACTTTTTCACTACATACATAACTTATATATATATTAGGGGTGCGGGTAGGGTATACCCTAAACCCGTACCCTATCCTACCCGCAGGCAAATTCGTACCCTACACTACCCTACCCGCAGTGGGTAAGGTAGACAACCCTACCCAAACGGGTTGGTCCGGGTTAGGTACCCGCGGTAGGGTATATATTTCCAGCCCTAACTAGAAGTTTGGTTGGTCGTATCTTTGCTGACAGGTTTTTTCGATTGGCACATTAGAGAATGTCCTATTTGCTATACGGTTTAAACCAAAGGGATTTAAGGTGGTGGAGAAAGGCAACAATCGCTTCCAATTCTTTTTCGAAAAGAAAGCGATGTTATGAGGATTGAAAGGGGGCTCCTTGGCTCTTCAAAAACTATGTGCTTCATGTTCAATGATGGAACCAATTGGGAGAGGTGTGTGACAACATGATATCTACCTTTTCAATCTGGGCACAGTTTTGGGAGTTGCCAGAACAGTTCAAGACGTTGGAGGTGGGTAAAAAATTGGGGGGGTCGTCTGGGAACCATTAGTGACATTGACTTATTTGAAGTTAGAGACAAGGAGGCACATATTATTAAAGTAAGGGTGGAAATCAACGGTGACAAGAGGCTCCGAGATACTCTAAAAATTGTGGGTCCAGATTGAAAAATAGTAGAAGTAGGAATCAAGTATGAACAACCAGGAATTTTCTGCACCTATTGTGCTATGCTGGAACATGATTCCAAGCACTGTCAGGACATCAGTTGTAACTCTACTGAGAATACCCTAAAGGATGATAAGGTTGGTGAATGGCTCAGAGCGATTTAGGTTGGTAGAAGACTCGAAAGAAAGGAAAGGTTAGGTATCTCACAACAGATCAGTGCAAATGTTGGTTCAATTCAGCCAAGGAAAAAGCCTCTTCCTTCATGGTTAATTGAAGGTTTTGATGGAATAAGCATGAAAGAAGAAAAACAGAAGCAATCAAACCACCAGGCTTCCTCTAATTCAGAGGGTAGGGTGGAAAGAGAGGGGAATTCAGAGGATACTGGTCAAACCTTTTCTAGCACTGCTACCCCGCTGGCTTTGGTTAATATTTCGAATGCCTTGACTCACGATCAACATATTATTACCACCCCCAAAAGGTCTAGTATTGATATTAAAAAAGTGAGTATGAAATAGCTTGCCAGACAACATGGCTCTCGTAACAAGTCTTTTATGGGGAGTAAACGGAGGAATGGAGGGAAGGAAAACCCAGAATAGCTGAAGAAGATGTGTTTCGATGACCACACTACTGTTACTCTGAAGGTGGAGGGTGCCAGCTGTCAATTAGCACCCCAGGACCCATGAAGTTGATAAGTTGGAATTGTCAGGGTTTGGGGAGACCCCTAATATTCCATAATCTTAAAGGATTTGTAGATCCTACTCCCCAGAGGTTGGTTTCTTTTGCGAAACTAAAAATCAACCTCGTCAAGTTGAGAGGAAGTTAAGGGAATGCGGCTTTGTGGACTGGGTTTTGGTGGATCCGGAGGGTACTGCAGGTGGGCTTGCTCTAGCATGGAAGGAGGGGGGTGGAGACTGAAGTTATTCTGTCTAGTCGGTTCTTCATTGCTGCCATAATTAAAGACCCAGTTAATAATGACATTTGGGGAGTTGTAGGGGTGCATTTAAGTACGTCGGATCAGACACGGGATTCTTAATTTGGGGAATTATCATCATTTTTTCAGCAACTGTAAAATCGTTTTCTTGTCCTTGGAGATTTTAATGCTATCACCAGTCTCCAAGAGAAGGATGGTGGGGGAGTCAAATCTAATGCTTCCATGGCTTCCTTTTCTGGATTTTTTAATGAAAATGGCTTGGTAAACATAGGGATGGTTAGGAGACCATTTACTTGGTCCAATAAAAGAAGAGGGCAAGAGTTAATCCAAGAACGTTTAGATCGAATCACGGCTGATGATGTGTGGTTCAATTCCTATACGGCAACAGTAGTTACTAGATTGTCTGAGAATGGATCTGATCACACCCCATTATTGTTAAACTCAAATCCTCCACTGGAAAAATCTAAAAGAAGGTTCAAGTTCCAGGAACGTTGGTGTGGTTTAGACGGGGTTCGGCAGCTAATAGCAGAAATTTGGAATGTTGACGTTACAGGTTCATCAATATTTAGACTGGCTGAAAAATTGAAGCTCTGTCGACACCATTTGGTTCAATGGTAGCAGGAAAATCGTACTAACTCTGCAAAGCACATTCAGGAACTGAATGCTAGTATTGAGAAGTTGCGGGGCTTAGGAGTACAAGAAGGGGGATTGACGATCGGATTTTCTATCGGTAAAGAAATTCACAAATATAATCGCGTTGTAAGTATAGTTTCTAAACCAACAGAGAATCCTTTTGTACAAAAGTTAGGTTGTCACAAGTAACAAAACCCAATAAAATTTATAACCGAAGTATTCAAATCTCGGGTCGTCTTCTCAAGGAATTGCAGGGAAGTATGATTTATTATTGGTTATGGAAAACAATATTTTTTGGTTTTTTTGAAATATTGAACAAGGAAAATAAATTACAAGGAATTAAATTAATAATTATAAAAACTCTTGGCAAATAATTATGAAAACTGGACGTCCTATGCTAGTTATCCTTATCAATTATGATGAGAATTGGATTTTGCTCCCACCTGATTAACCTCGAACTATGAAGGTAAGTTAAGTGGATGAATCAAATTGATTCCTTAAGTCCTAGTCAATTCCTAAGAAAAGACTAGAGTTATTGGAATTCAAATCAATCAGCAAAGATAACAATAATCAATCACAATGAGTTTGATAACTCAAGAATCTCCAATTAATCAATTAAAGCTAAGAATACACAAAGCTAAATAAAAATCATAAATCTGAAATACCTCAATTTATATTAAATAGAAAATCAATCTAAACATAAAGAGTTCATAAACTAAATTGAGAAAATAAATAAAAGGAACATTGAACCTGAAAATTGAGAAGAAGAAATCCTAAATCCTTTAAGAGGAATCCTAATCCTAAATCCTAAGAGAGATGAGAGAGCCTCTCTCTAAAAACTACATCTAATCCTAAAATTATGTATTATGAAAAGCGTGTTGAGTCTTTGCATGTTTCCTGACTTTAATCTGTGTTTCTGGGTCGAAAACTGGGTCAAAACGCGGCCCAAAATCGCCCCCAGCATTTTCTGAATTTTTTGCAGATCGCGCATGTCAGTATGTCACGCGTACGCGTCGTCCACGCGTGCGCGTCATTCAGCGTTTTTCCTTGCCATGCATATGCGTCGTCCACGTGTTTGTGTCATTCGTGCAGCTTCCAATCCATGCGTTTGTGTCAGGCACGCGAATGCATCACTGCAATTTTCTCCATTTCGCGCGGTCGCGTGAGCCATGCGTCCGCGTCGCTTCTCGCTGGTCATCTCCTTAATTTCTTGTGTTCCTTCCATTTTTGTGAGCTTCCTCTCCATTCTCTAAGCCATTTCTGCCGTATAAAACCTGAAGCACTTAACACACAGATCACAGTATCGAATGGTTATAAAGGAGAAATTAAAGTACACAATTTAAAGCTTTAGGAAGCAAGTTTTCAATCATAGAATAAATCCAGGAAGGAATTGTAAAACCATGCAAATCATATGAATAAGTGGGTGAAAAGCTGATAAAAATCACTCAAATTAGTAAGATAAACCATAAAATAGTGGTTTATCAACCTCTCCACACTTAAACATTAGCATGTCCTCATGCTAAGCTCAAGGAGACAAAGAGAATTAATAAGGGACAGTAAGACTCATGAAATGAAACCTAAATATAAATGTAACTATATGCTAAAATGATACCACATACTTGGTTAAAAGCAAACAATTTCTCCAAGACAAATACAAACCAATTTCCACTAATTCAAATTGTACAATAAAAAACAAGGTTTGCTTGTCCTCAAGCAAAGAAGAACTGAAAATAGAAAGAGACAAATGTTATGATGAAATAAAAATAAAAGGATAAAAGAATAAGAGAGAATTAGAATTGGGAGAAGGAGAGAAAGAAAACTGGGCGGCGAACTAGTGTAATTGTGTGGCGCAGGCGACGCGTACGCGTACGGCACACGTACACGTGGGTCACAAATTTTTCTTAATGATGCGTTAGCGTCAGGCACGCGTCCGTGTGCCCTGGATTTTGTACGATTCACGCGAAGCCAGCCGCGTGCCCGCGCGACTTTCTGTTCGCATGGCTTGGGAACCAAATTTTCATACGATGCGTGCGCGTCATGCACGCGCACGCGTGGATAGCCATATGTGCAATTGACGCGGACGCGTTGGTCACGCGTCCGCGTGACCAAATTTGTGCTTTTAGCACACTTCTTGCCTCAAGTCAGCACAACTCTCTGCCCAAACACTCTTTTACGTCGATTTTGCAGGTCACACGTCTGCGTCAGTAACGCGCACGCGTGGATGGCAAAAATCACAAATGACGTGCACGCGTGGGTTTGTTTGTGTGAAAGGCTTTATTCTGGCGCCACTCCTGCGCAACTCTCTGTCTCTTTTTTTTATAGCTTGAGGAGTTCGGTTCTTGTGATAAAATAGCTGCATGATCAGAAAATTAGTAAGAACTCAATAAAAATCAAACAAGTAAGAAAATTACTACTATGAAAAATAACTAAGAATGGAAAGGAACGATCATACCACTGTGGGTTGTCTCCCAACAAGCACTTTTAGTTAAAGTCCTTAAGTTGGACATGTGGTGAGCTCCTTATCATGGTGGTTTGTACTTGTACTGATCCAGGAATCTCCACCAATGTTTGTAATTCCAATGGCGACCGGGATCCCAAACTAGGCGCATAACGCCTTCGAGCAAGTTGAAGCAAGTGACAAGACCCAAAGAGTATTGATTGTGGGAATGAATTCTAGGGTCCCAAACCTTACTTTTACACCCGTCTTCTTGTGGATCACCATTGTTTCCACCGGGTGGCAAGCAATCTAAATTCTTACAGAGACATCCAAACAACCATCTAGACCCATTTAGATTAGCTCTACACCAATCCTTGCACTTCAATTTGGAGCATGCAACCATATTAAACCTTGCTTGATAACTCTTGCCACTAACCATCTTCCTCTTACTCTTAATGCCACAAAGAGCTCTAAGTTGACCATCCGTCTCCAGTAGCCCATATTCAAGTGGGAAAGTAAAGGTTAAGGATAGAAATTTTACCCACTTGAATGTTGTATTGGATGGTGATGGCTTTAGAAGAGGTCTTGCAAGCTCCACTCCCTTGTGCTCTTCTTTGAATTCTTCTACCTCTTTGCAAGTTTCCTCAATTTCAACCACTTCCTCTTGGTAGCTTTCTTCTAATTCAATCTCTTCTTCATTGCTTACCAAGTACATGGGAGTTTGTGCATCTTCCTCCTTTGTGGGTGCATCTTCCTCCTTTGTTTTTGCATCTTTCTTTTCTTCCATGTGTGAGAATGGAAAGTTCTCTAGTTCACTGGAGTATAGACTCCTTTGATTGATTTCCTCACTTTCTTCCATAGAATCTTGCATTATATCTCTTGGAAAGGAATTTGCTTGCTCTTCTTCCTGTGAATTGATAATTAACTGCACATGTTTCTCTACATTTTTGACACTCGTCTTTATATCATGTAAGAATTCTTTCATGAGAAGCTCAAGATCTGATGGTATTTGAGATGAATAAGGAGATTATGGCTCTTGATATGAATAAGAAGGAGATGATGGTTCTTGATAAGTGTAAAAAGAGGATGGCTCTTGGTATGAATAGGGAGATGGTGGCTCTTGATATAAATATGGAGATGGTGGTTCTTGATATGAATATGGAGGTAGTGGCTCTTGATAGTTGGAATATGGAGTATTGAAGTTCCTTTGGTTTTGACTTTTCCAACCAAAATTTGGATAGTTCCTCCATCCACCATAATATGAATCAATACTCGGGTGTGAGTAGTAAGCCATGTGATCTCTCTCCATTATTTTTCCTTAGCACAAAACACCAAACAGGATTAAACGCACCATGTGGTTGACAAGCAAGTAAAGAAGAAAGAACATAAAGGAGAATCAAACACAATAAATAAAATAACTAGGAAGAATAACAACTAAGGGGACACCAAACTTAATTTCAGAAATTAAGAAAAATATTAGTATTAAATATTTTTATTTTTATTTTATTTTTTTTTGTATTTGTTTGTATTTTTATTTTTTTAATAAAAGAAAAAAAAGAAGGAAAACGCAACAGGGGAGCGGGAACGAAAGAAAAAAAAGGAAGTGTAACGGACAAGAAAAAAATATAAACGTAAAGAAAAAGATTTTTTTTCGAAAAATACTAATAACAATAATAATAAATTTAATTAAAAGAAAAATTATATAATCTAAGCAATCAAACAATGAATAGTTGTTAATCACTATCAATCTCCGGTAATGACGCCAAAAACTTGGTGCGGTATTTTACAACCCACAAACTAACCGGCAAGTGCACCAGGTCGTACCAAGTAATACCTTACGTGAGTAAGGGTCGATTCCACGAGGATTGATGGATTAAGCAATAATAGTGTTTGATAGGATTAGTTAGACAAACAGAAAATAGTGTTTGAGAGTCAAAGAGCATTAAATAGTAAATTAAGAATTTCAGAAAGCAAGCAGCGATAAGTTGGGAATAAAATATTGAGAAAATAGTTAAGGCTTCAGAATTATCTATTTTTCTGGATTGACTTTTCTTACGAACTATTTTAATCATGCAAGATTTAATTCATGACAAACTATATGTGACTAGACCCTAATTTCTTAGACCTTTCTAGTCTCCTCTAAAATTCATCAACAGCCAATTCCTTGGTCAATTAATTCCAATTAAAAGCTACATGATCAAATTCCAGTTTATATGCCACAAAAATTCTAATTATCCAAAAATAAGGGGATTATATGTCACGTATCCTGTTAAATCCAAATAATTAAAATTTAGGAGAATATGTTTTCAAGCTGTTGTTCAAGTAAAGAGCTTTTCCAAGTTTTACAAGAACTCAAATAGAAAGAGGGTCGTACTTCCGTTCCACCCAAATTCATAAAATAAAGAGCAAAAACAATTCTTAAATTATAAATACATGCATAAATTAAAATAGAAAAAAGCAATAAAATCAATCCATACAAATAGATAGAGCTCATAACCTTAACAATGGAGGATTAGTTGCTCATGGAATGTAGAATATAAATTTGTATAGAATTCCCTAATGGAATTCCTCTAATGGAATGTACTCAATAGAAGAGAAGTCTCCCCTTTTTATAACTAATCCTAATTAATTTAAAATCTAATATCTAAAATTAAGATAATATCTTTTCCTATTTTCAAATTCAAATTTGAATTTAAATCAGAATTAATTAACTACTCCGCGTCTTGTAACGTGGGGACCACTTGGCTTCACTGGATCTGCGCCTAACTTGGGTGCTAAAATGGGGCCCAGAAATTACCTCCAGCGGTTTCTGCATTTTCTGCACGTGGTGCATGTCACGCGTACGCGTCAGTCACGCGGACACGTCGATGGTCTTTTCTGCGAGTCACGCGGATGCGTCGGTCACGCGGACGCGTCGCTGAGCAAATCTTTAATTCACGCGTACGCGTCAGTCATATGCACGCGTCAGGCACACGTGCATGTCACTCCTCGCTGCCATCTCCTTGGTTTCTTCTCTTTATCTGCAGAAACTTCATCAAATCCATTCGAATGCTACCTAAAATAAATATAATTGCACAAAACTCAAAATAGCATCCATAGTGGCTAAAATATATTTAATTCTTTATTAAACTCAACAAATTATATGCAAATTCACTAGGAAAAGATAGACAAGATGCTCACGCATCACGGGCACTTCTGCATTAGCACTTTTCATGATTCATTATCCGTTTTAGTTATCTCTTTCATACACGGCTTCTCATTTCTTCTTCTTTATTATGCCTCCACATCACTAATTACATACACACACCTCTGCATCGCCTATATTATTAAACGTACCTCCATATCACCGCTTAATTACACATACCTCTGCATCATCAAATAATCAATCACTCTTACCTCCACGTCACCTCATAAGTATACTTTTAATCTCAACATAAAAATATTTAATTTCTAAATACCCAAACTTCTATAACTTTCAATCAAGATAAAAGTCACTTTCTTAATAAACCGAGCTCAATTCCTAACTTAAAACAGAATCTTTTCTTAACAGATCAAAATCAATTAATGCAATTCTTAAATTAAATTTTCTTTTTAAATAGCGCTTTAGAACAAGTCTCGGAGTTTTATAAAAATTTCTACAACATTTCTTTTAAAGTTCAAACTTTGCTACCTTTCAAGAGTCCCTACCAAACCATTTTCAATTCTCAAAGATCACTTCCAATAAATCTAATTCTTAATACAAAAACCCCTTTCTCAATGAGTAAATATGTAAACCAAATCTTTTTCGAATATAGAGTCATTTCTCAAAATAAATTTGTAAATTAAATTTTCAAATGAGTTCACCATCCTTACGGACTCCCTCACTTTTATAATTTCTCGACTGTTTACCAACCTTTCATCACATCTAATCACCGTTATACCATCACCAGAATCAATTATCAGTCACTTCCACAACCATAAATTCTAGCATCAATCACAATCTTAATTCAATCTCAATTCATATTTCAATTTAACAAGCAACACTAAATTCATCAACATTCACAATCACAACACAACCAATTCTAATCAATTAGTCATATAAAATACGTATAAATTATTTGCAATTACTCAATAAGTTTTTAGGCATTCTTAAATTAAAAAATGTTAATTTTAAAACGAAACCCCCTACCTTCGTACAAAATCAAAATCAACAAAAATTTGGAGAAACTTTCTAACCGAGCTGCTAATGAGGAAAACATCAAAAATTATCTGTGTCTCCAAGAACTCTAATTGGCCAAACTCAAGGGGAAGAAAAGCTACGTCATCGTCAACTTTTATCGGACAAAAATAATGCCAACACGTAGAGGAGGAGGATAGGAACAAATTTATCGAATTAGATTTTTTTATTAGAGTTACAGATCGTAAAAAATCAGAGTCAAAAGCCTCACGGTCATAGAGGTTCACTACTAGAAAAATCACTTTTAGCAGCAATAAAAATAGCCGCTATTACATTTGCCGGCAATTAGACATTAGCCATCTTAAGCTCTATCGCTAAAAGGTTTTAGCGGCAATTATAACATTTTCCGGTAAAGACCATTTTAATTACCGCAAAAAGTATATAACTTTTGGTGGCCATTTTCTTGACAATTTATATGGCTACCAAAAAAGATTCTAAAATTGGAATGTTATTCATTTCCAGTGGCCATTACTATTGCCGCCAAAAATTATTTTACCAGCAATTTATATGAATACTAAAAATAATCCTAAAATTATAATATTATTCACTTTTAGTTGCTATTACTATTGCTGTTAAAATCTTAAGACCCTTTTAATTATACTCACTCTTTTAGAAATAACAACCTATCTTTTTTCGAAAATTTCAAATTATTTTTGCCAACAATTATTATTATTATACATAATATAAATATACTAAAATTAATTACTACAAAATGAAATATTTTATTAAATTCAAAATATTTATACATAAATTTCTCTTAAAAGATAATAAAGCATATACAAATTTATTAATTTTATGCAATCTCCAAATGATACAGCTTTGGTCCAAGAGATAAGTCAGCTGCAGATATGTCTTTTCTATTGACAAAAGGACCCTATATGAAAATTGCAAGAATCATCCGTTAAATGAAAGTATAGGAAATTTCCTGCACAAGTTTTAATTTACAGACTTTAAATTATACCAAAGTAATTGCTAGTTAAGCATGGGGAATTAGTAGCACACAAGATGTCATATTAATGGCAAAGGGTGCTATATAAATATTATGAATTGAGTTCTCTATAATCACTCTCAGATAACCTAAATGACTTGTATGGGAGTACAAGCCTACAAAGGGCCCTTAGATTAGTCAAACAACTTGTTTCTCTATGTTTGTCTAAGTAATGTGCTGGAAATGAAATTAGTGTTTACTCTCGAGCACGAGAAAGAATTGAGAGATTCTAGCTTATGTCTCTACCTCCCAGGATTGATTAAAGCAACTGGACTACTTGCTTCCAATTCAACAATCAACTCAATTCAAATCCCAGATGTCTTATGCAAAGGGAGTAAAAATATCAGTGGTACATTTTACAGCGAATATCAAGAATAAAGATAAAAATAGATTTTGGCATATCTTGAATGGGTATGTGAGCTTTCATAATAACTTCATGATATATACACAAAAATGGCACAAAGATCAAACGTTGGTTCATCAAGGAGAACCATAGAAGATGGTAAATATGTTTATGACTTTATCAACAAATTACTGACCAATAAAGAATGCAAACAATAGAAGAAAGAAAAAAGCAAAAATAAGACGTACATTTTCATTAAGGTAATCGTTGAAAGTGCTTAGTTCACTTAGCAATGCTTGCTCTGTTTCATCATTGGGATCTTTGCTCTTGAGAAATCCAATAAATGTAGAAAAGATCTTCAACCCACTACATACAAAAATTCATGCATGTATTAGTTAATTGGAGGACATCTAATATATTCATCTTAATATTTAAGAATAAAAAACTGACAGAGGAGAAAACGAATGTTGCTAGGCTTGTCTAATTTGCAGCAACTATGCTTCATTTTTCTCTCTAAATATTCCAAACCAAGTAAATCAAGCACAAGAAAAACATAATAATAGCACAAAAATATCTAGTAATGATCAGAAAATCTAGAAGATAGATGCATACACTGTAGCTTTTTCGGGTGGAGTTACCAATTGTGGGATAGGATACTTCTCTTCCAGAAATTGTGTGATGATATCCGAATCAGAAACCCACTTCTCATCAAGCTTTATTACAGGAACTTTACCCTCAGCATTAATTTTAAGGAACCTAAACCAGTAACACAAACAATAAGAAAAGGAACAAGAACAAGAACAACAAACTAATAACTCTTGTACAATGGAAGAACTAAAAAAAATAGGAATATTTTAATCATTTTTATAATAAGGGTATTATAGTCATTTTTTATAAAAAATAATATTAATTTAAATCGTTTAAAATTTGATTCACTATTTTTTTGATCGAATTAATTTATCTAGACTAATTTTGACAAAAATAACACACAGTTTAATCGATTATATGTGTTAAATTTTAATTACTAAAAAATATCTTTAAAAAAAGACGTTTCAGACGTCCTTATCTGAGTGACATCCAATTACAAATTTATTCGTGTTCCTTTTTTTTCTTTTTTTGTATGTTTTCTCTTATTTGTCATTCTTTTATTATTATTATTATTATTATTATTATTATTATTATTATTATTATTATTATTATTATTATTATTATTATTATTACGGCGTGATTTTTTTATTTTTTCTTCTTTTTCTCTTCGTCGATCTTACTAGTGTTATTGCAATATTTTCTATTTTTTATTTTATTTTTTTTAAAAAAAGCTAAAAACAAAAAAATTATAAAAAGTTGACACAACATAAAAACATGAAGAAGAAAAATAAGATGATAACAATGATGATGAAGAAAAAGAAGAAAATTTTGAATTGTACAAAATTTATCAGAAAAATAATATCAAACTTTTTAAATTTGACACAAAAATTTTTAAATTTTAACATTGAAATTTTTTAACAAAAATACAAAAGAATAGCACCAAAATTTTTTAAAATAATATCAAATTTTTTTAACCGTGATACCGAAATTTTTCTTAATAAATCTTTTTTTTCTTTCTCCCAATATGTTTTTTTGTATTTGTTATTAATACAATTTTTTTGTATTTTATTATATTTTATTTTGACCAATTTAAATTTTGTATCGTGATAAGTTTTGTGTTTTATGTAAAAGACTAGTGTTAAACCCGTGCGATGTACGGGCCTATATTTTAATTCGACGTGATAAATTAAAAATAGTATTTTATAATCATAAATCTTTTAACTTTAGTATAATACTATCATCGTTATTGTATAATAAGTATACTGAATATATTATTTTATATTTATTTAAAGTAAAATACAAATAGAACTGTTTGAAATCTATAATATTTTTAAACCATAAGAAAAGAGACATGAAAAAATAAGAATATATATAAGTGTATTGGTAACATGTCAATTTTGCACTAAACTTTATATAAAAAAACTAACAAAAGTTTATCGATAATATAATATTTTACTAACTTTGTTAGATAAACAATTATCATATGATGTTGTGCTCTATGTTACACATTTCATTTCAAGTCTGAAAGTATAGTTATAGATAAATTAGTTATATTTATGATAAATATTCGTACAAAAGTATAAATCATAACATGTTACTAAAATGAAAATACTATTTTTCTTACCTAGATATTATTAAAAACTTCTTTGAACATGACATTTGTTGTTGATGACTTTGAATTGTTATCTTAGCCTAGAATTAGAATGTTCAAGCCATTGCGACTCTTAACTCTTGACAAAACGGTAAAACTGTCCATAGGTGAATACTGATTTTGGCAAGTAAAGTCCTATATGTGATAATGATTTCCCACATAATGAAATACCTTGGTTTTTCAATATTTTTCTCCTCTTATATAGTATCTCGTCATCTAATAATGTCCAAGTTGCATTCTAAATACAATTTGGTTCGCTAACACTATTAGATATCAATAACATCACAAATAGTTTTTTCAATTGATGACCAAACCTCATTAATAGCTGTAATAAATTTTCTATCATCATACAGTATAGTAGTCCCAATGAATAGAAAGCATCTTGGAAGCTAGGATAGGTAATCCTATTAACTGTCCTAATAGACTCATATGTTGTGCAATCTTTTTGAACAGTTAACAAAATTCTCATATAATAAATATCACCTGTACCCGACGGAACATAGTTTAACCTCACAATAAAATACCCTCTCTTGTGTGAATGTCATTCCCTTTTTTCTCTATCATAAACAAATTGATTTGGAAACTCATCATACGTTAAAGTTTGACTTACTTTAAATTCTTTGTTGGCATCCATCCATGCTAAGAACATCGTACATTTTCCTTTCTCTTATTCCATGATTTTTTTAAGATTGTCATCGTCTTTAAAGATGATATTTTACTTTCCAGACAAATAAAAGGTTAATCTTATCACTAAAAGCTATCTCCAACGAATATTATAAGCCAAAGTTCTCCACACAGCCTCACGTGCAGACAAATACCCACAATCATAAAATTGTTTGATCTGATGATAATCTGAGCATCCTCTCCATTGAAAGCTTTCCTTGAAACCTCAACTGCCACCTTGTCTGAACCTTCATTCATGTACTTGAACAAATATTTGATAATATTTGATTTGTTGTAGTACTTTACGTTAACATGCACTTGATAAGACATTAGCAGATATGCGTTGTAAGAAAATACATTCCTATTATCTATATGGAATCTTTTTCTTTCAGTAACTACTCTTGTGTCTTATCTTCTATATGATGGGTATCCACTATCATTAATAACTGTGGTGTTATTGAATGTTTTAGAATAATATTTGGTGTAGTACCCATCTTTAATTCAGGAAGGTTTTGAACAAATGGTCCATGAATCATATATGTAGATAGAACTCTAAACAACTTTGGGTATTGAACAGAATTGGACAATCCTAACAATATTAACTGGTCAATTTAAGTTGTGGTTGTTATCTTGTGGTCTCCACTCAGCCACAAAAGAATATGAATATGTGGTGGACCTCTTTTTTAGAATTCTACCATGTACATCATTATAATAAAAAGATAAAAAAATAATATGTTATAAATAAACTATCTATTTTATATATATGCTTTGATAAATATATAACTGCGTAAATAATTTAACAAAAAATTTTCATAAAAATAAGGTCTAGCACTTCGAATGAAATTCCTTGCTTAAGATTGGAGATTATCATGTCAAGCTTAATTTTGAACACTCTACATAATATATCTGGTCGGTCCTCAATCTTTAAATTCATTCTATTACTAACTCTACTAATCTCTTGTCAACTCGAGTTACATGTCATTGTGACGAAGAGATCTGGATATCCATATATTTCTTATAAATTGTTAGAGTATCTTGATAATTATTAAATATGTATCTTATGCTACATGTGAAAGACGCGGATAGCTAGAACTGTAAATCATGTTGCTTGTATGCAAAGTTTGTATTCGTAGGTTTTGATGAATGACAAACCAACAAACGACATGAAAGACAAACCAACAAACAACTTGAATGAACAAGCATGATTGAAAGATCAACCAACATTCAACGTTGAGGAATGAAGAGTTGAAAGCATCACAACAATAACAAGAAACTCAAGTCCACAACATTTGAAGACAAGTATAGTGTCTTAGGACTTAGGTAACTTCTTGTTAAGAACCAATTGCTAAATCTCTCAACACACACTCACAAAATGTTTTGATGCACATCTTGCAATTCGATGCTAGCCAAATGGTTTAAAAACTTGTTTTCAAAGGTACAAAAGCTTAGGAATTGACTCCAACAAGTTTGAGATCAATCCTAAGCATTTTGAAGTGATTTTAAGCCATTCTTTAAGGTTTGCATCGATGCACACTCATCTTGCATCGATGCAAAGCATGCAACGACTTGTTGCATCGATGCAAAGATGTTTGCATCGATGCAACCTAGCTGAAAATTCAAATTTCAGCGCCAAAGACACATTTGCATCGATGCAAAGTGTTATGCATCGATGCAAATAATTCAAAAACATAAAAAAACGGCTAGTTTTGACATAAAGGCTTCATCCCATTAATTCCCCAACGTTTCTAAGGTTTAGGAAATCTATAAATGGATGGATTGAAGCCTTATTTCACAAGTTTTTGATTTAGAAAATTACCTCATTCATATTCTTACATTCTACACATTTTTCAAGTGATTTAATACACATTTTGAGAGAGTAATATCAATTGGTTCAATACTGCAAAACTTGTAATCACACACTCTTATAGAGAGCACTCACTTCATCTCAACAATTCTTTGAAAATTGTTTTTCTTGTACACCTTGTGAATTGGAGTGTGATCTCCAAGGTTGAGTCAAGAGTTATAAACACTATAATCGGTGAGGATACCAAAGAGGTATACTAAGTACTCAAGGCAAATCTTAGAGAAGGTATCTCTAAGTGGAGTGGGTTAGTATACGAGTGGTGATCACATACCGTGAGGTGTTAGAAACTAAGGACTCGAATTGTAAAAGGTTTTGCGCGAGCACCTTGAAGCTTGGCAATAGTGGAACTTCTCAATTGCGATTGAGAAAGAAAGTGGACGTAGGACAAGAGTTAAGTTCTTGGAAAAATACTAGTACAATAACACTTTTTGTATATTGTCTTTAACTTTCGCAAAAAGATTCATTGTTGTTGCAATACTCAATTCACCCCCCCTCTTGAGTAATTGTGCATAGGTTCTACAAGTGGTATCAGAGCTTAACCCTTTGAAAGACTTAACCGTTTAAGGGAAAAGATCATGGCAAGCACAAGCTTTAACAACAACAACACTAGCGAAGGCAACTCAACCGCTATACCTCCTCTTTTCAGCGGAACAAATTACTCTTATTGGAAAAATAAGATGAGAATTTGGATCCGTTCTCAAGATGTGAGAATTTGGAAAGTGATTGAGAATGGAAATCACATTCCAACAAAGACAACAAGCGCTAAAGAAGGAGAAGTGTCCGTCTCAAAGCAAGTACCGAAAGGAGAAGATGAATATAGTGACGATGATTGGAAGAAAGTGGCAATGAATGATAAAGCCATCAACTTCATT
>NC_029775.3:96386929-96388970 GCF_000817695.3 Arachis duranensis | reverse complement strand
AAGGAAAAGAAGGAACTTTCGTTAGCCAAACCAAATATTGCAAGGAATTGCTCAGAAGATTTGGAATGGACAATGCTAAGGCAATGGACACACCAATGAGCACTACTTGCTACCTTGACAAAGATGAACAAGGTAAAAGCATAGATGTAAAGAAGTATAGAGGCATGATAGGATCATTACTTTATCTAACGGCAAGTAGGCCAGATATCATGTTTAGTGTATGCATGTGTGCGAGATACCAAGCTAATCCTAAGGAATCTCACTTAAGTGCGGTGAAAAGGATTATGAAGTATCTCATAGGAACATTGAGTGTTGGATTGTGGTATCCGAAAGGATCCACTTGTGATTTGATTGGTTATTCCGATTCCGATTTTGCCGGTTGCAAATTGGATAGGAAAAGCACTAGTGGCACTTGTCACTTGCTAGGAAACTCTCTTGTTTCATGGTATAGTAAGAAACAAGTAAGTGTAGCCTTGTCTACCGCCGAAGCCGAGTATGTAGCCGCCGGTAGTTGTTGCGCCCAAATTTTATGGATGAAACAACAACTTATGGACTATGGACTCATGCTTGATCACATTCCTATCAAATGTGATAATACTAGTGCAATAAATTTAACCAAGAATCCGGTTCAACAATTAAGAACCAAGCATATTGAGATTAGACATCACTTCATAAGAGACCATGTTGAAAAGGGTGATGTGGTTATTGAATTTGTCGAAACTAGTAAACAACTAGCGGACATCTTCACTAAATCTTTATGTAAAGGAAGTTTTTTTAACATCCGAAATGAACTTGGTATCTTGGATTCTAATCTAATATGATTTGTTTGAATTCATTTGTATTCATATTGTTTTTTTTGATGAATCAAAGTTCACCGCAATAGAGCCTACAAACGGAGGAAACGTGATCTATGGAGACAACAACACCGGCAAAGTAATCGGCGTTGGAAAAGTTTATGAGTTGATGAATGAGTGATTAATCTTGAGGTAGATTGAAGAATTTGAAGATTATAAACAATGGAGGATCAACAAATTGAAGTTTATAATGGTTTAAGTGAGTATATACATGATGAAACTCAAAGGATTGAAGAAAGAACCACCAAAGGATGAAAATTTGGTGATTTTGGGCAAAATGATGTAAGTTGCATCGATGCAACCAAGATCTGCATCGATGCAAAGCACACGACGTGCTATGTGCATCGATGCAAAGCCTATTGCATCGATGCAAACACGACCAAATTACACAAAAACACGTGAATTTGGCATTTTTGAGCAACAAAACCCCATTTTTGAGCAAAGTCACTTTTCATTACTTTATGCTTATTTGATTATATGATTTGTTAAACTAACTCCTAGTAAGTTAAGGATTTCTATTATGGTTTAAATACTTTGATATTTCCTTCATAATTTTGTTTAATGATTAATGCTTGTATGCTTATTTGGTGAATAACTCAAAATAGGCTTGGTACCCCTATTTTAAGTTAATGTGCATACTTTGATATATTTCACTTCTTTAGGGGGAATTATGCATGCTTGTTATATATAAAAAGAGGAAATCAAATTCTTTTTGAAAGGGGGAATATCTCATCCTTGAGATTAATAGAGAAATTAAACTTAAAAAAAATTCATTGTTTTATGCATGCTTCTATGACACATTTTAAACTCCCTTCTTTTTGATAATGTCAAAAGGGGGAAGAAAAGTTTGAGGATATTTGAAGTTTTGAACTTTTGAAAAAGGAAGAGAAGTTTGAGGGAACTTTTGAAAAAGGAAGAGAAGTTTGAGGATTTAAAAAGAAGAAATAAGTTTGCGAAACAATGATTCCAAAAAGACTTCCGCTAAGCAAAAACTTTGATATCTAAATCGTTTCCTTTGATAAACGCCCTTTAAAAGGAACAAATGCACATATTTAGGGGGAACTCCTGCAAAATTTTTTGTGAAGTCTTCTCCAAAGCTTTCTATAAAACAAAGTGCATTATTGATGCTTTCAAAATCATTTATAAATGCATATCCTCAAAATTGGTTTGTCATTATCAAAAAGGGG
>NC_029775.3:96333526-96386495 GCF_000817695.3 Arachis duranensis | reverse complement strand
AAACTATCTTGTTCATATTCTTTCATTCTACACATTTTTTATAATACACTATTTGAGAGAGCAATATCAATTGGTTCAGTAGTGCTAAACTTGTAATCATACACTCTTCTAGAGAGTACTCATTTCATCTCAACAATTCTTTGAGAATTGTTTTCTTGTACACCTTGTAAATTGGAGTGTGATCTCCAAGGTTGAGTCAAGAGTTATAAACACTATAGTCGGTGAGGATACCAAAGAGGTATACTAAGTACTCAAGGCAAATCTTAGAGAAGGTATCTCTAAGTGGAGTGGGTTAGTATACGAGTGGTGATCATATACCGTGAGGTGTTAGAAACTAAGGACTCGGATTGTAAAAGGTTTTGCGCGAGCACCTTGAAGCTTGGCAATAGTGGAACTTCTCAATTGCGATTGAGAAAGAAAGTGGACGTAGGACAAGGATTGTGCCGAACCACTCTAAATAGCGTTTGCATCTCTCCAAACTCATCTCTTCAATATTATTGTCTTTTACCTTTGAGCAAATAAATTGTGATCAAAAAGTAGCTTCGTAAGTACTTAAGGAGTGGCTTAAGTCCGATTGGTGAAAAGCTTGATCAATTTATTTGAGTTGGTGTCTATTGGAAAGTAAAAGCTCCTTATAAATGCTTAGCAATTGAGTTAAGCTCTTGGAAAAATACTAGTACAATAACACTTTTGTATATTGTCTTTAACTTTCGTAAAAAGATTCATTGTTGTTGTAATACTCAATTCACCCCCCTCTTGAGTAATTGTGCATAGGTTCTACAAGAACGAATGACACATTTACCTGCTTTGGAAGCACGAATTTCACCCCTAACAACTACATCTTGAATCCTAACCCCTTGTATATATCACTCCTATTCTTATCATTAAATTAATTAATTGATTAATTAATATTTTTATTTTATGCTCCTTTTAAAATAATGGCATGAGAAAAATTAAAATTCAATATTGTTTTAAAATATAAAACTTTTTTAATCTAATCAGAAAATAGAAATTAGAAATAATTGTTTTAGTTTCATCATAAATTGTATCTATCCTATTATTTGTCAATAAAAATAAAAAATTAACTACAATTTAAAAATTAATAACCTTATAAATTATGTAAATATCTAAAACTAACAACTTAAGAAAGTATATTTAAAAATTTAAAAACTAACAACCTAAACAAATAACTTAAATTTTAAAAAATAACAGTCTAAGCAAAACAATTTAAGCAAATAACTTAAAATTTAAAAGATAACCACCTAAACAAATAACTTATAATTTATAAATAAAATTTTAAAAACTTCTAATAATGACACCTAAGCAAATAATTTCTAAGTTCAATGTATTAGCATCACATCAGTAAAAAAATTCTCCATTTTTTTCGAACTACTAAATCAGTTCAATTTTTTAGGAATGATAGAAAAAAATTAAGTATAGAAAAATATATATTAGTTTTTTTTAAAATAGTTTTTTAACAAAATAAGTAATTTCATTCAATTTATGATTATAAAATATTGCAATCTATTATAAACCAAAATTTAAAAATTCAATTAAAAAGTTAATATACAATATTAAAATATTTTTTTCTTAAAAAATGTTCCAAACAAACTAATTTGTACGTATTTAACTTATACGTATTTTATTCGCATGTTATCCGGATTAATTTAAAATGAACTACTTATAAACGAATTATATTTTTAGGAACACGATTCGCAATTTTCTCGAAGGAATTGAATTGATTCGCCAAAAATTATGTTTATGGAAAATAAAAATTTTAAATATATAACTAAATAATCCAAAAAGAATTAATTACTCATCATCGACTTCCAATTTAATAACATTGTACTTGATAGACTTGTGATCCTTTTTAAGAGTCTTATGACTTCTTTCCAGCAATATATTTAATAATATTTAAAATAGATTAAGATAAAAAGGATTTGTTGTTAATAACTATGCTAAGAAAAAATCGATAAAATAAATAATTTTATCAATGGATTTAATTTTTTGTAAAACAATAACTTACCAACCAAATATATGAAATCGAATCCAGAAGCATTGAACGTGTCAAAACTCACAAAACTAAATCCATATTGTGGGATACTTGATGATTTTGGAAGTCTGTGCACATCAGTACGTTGGTTTATATTCACCATATACTCGTGATGTATATAGTTTTGAAGTTACCCACATTGCGTTAAACACCAAAATATGTGATTTGATATGTCATTCCTTCTTTTAGCAAATTTACGAATTGAGACACTCTTGCCTTTTTAACTGAAGCATGTACTTTTCCTCCCTAGAATTAACAAACAAAAATAAAAAAAATAATTAAAATGAGATAAATAAACACATTTGAAATATCAATAATATAAATTTAATGTTATTTAAAAAGTGGTAGAAAACTCACGTCTTTATCGAGCCAAATCATCTCAATTGAGTATGATAATGGAGAATTTTCATAACTCAATAGTGTTTATAACCTTATCACTCGTATATATATACACATAATTTTAAACGGAGTAATTATTTGTACTAAGTAAGGAAGGTGTGGTGCTATGCATCTCTAATTCGTACTTTTATAGTTGGCTCATAGCTAAAATTTTTTAAAACCTAATTGACTTTTATTTGAATTTAAAATAAAGTGTATTTAAAAATTTAAAAACTCACAACTTAAGCAAATAATAATTTATAATTTATAAATATAATTCTAAAAATTTCTAATAACGACACCTAAGCAAATAAACTCCCAGATTCAACGTGAAATTTTTTAAATTTAATTGACTTTAATTTAAATTTGAATTAAATTTGCAGATAAAGTAAATAAATATATTAACAATTTTTAAAATTCTAAATTAACGTAACTGCAATATTAACGTATGTAGCTGCAATTTTTAAAAAGAATCAACAAAATTTTAAAAAATAATGCTAAAAAGAATCAATAATAATTTAAAATTTGAAAATAACAACCTAAGTAAAACAACCTAAACAAATAATTTAAAATTTGAAAATAACAACCTAAGCAAATAATAATTTATAATTTATAAATATAATTCTAAAAATTTCTAGTGACGACACATAAGCAAATAAACTTTCAAACTCAACGTATGAGCGCCACATCAGCATTTGAGCTCCCCATTTGTATTACTATAAAGATTTTGATATCATTCTTCTTTTGTTTTTTATCATTTTTTGTTATTTTTTTATTTTTCTCCTGTATAAAATTTTAAAAAATACACAAACAAATAAAAAAAATAAGAATAAAAAAACATATAAAAAGAAAATAATAATAATGATAATGATGATAATAACAAATAAAAAAAATAAGAACAAGAGAAAATATATAAAAAAAAATGGTGATGATAATAATGATAATGATGAAAAAGAAGAAAAAAATAAAAATCAAATGAAAAAAATAGAAAGAACGAGAGGTAAGAGAAAAAAGAAAGAAGAAAAGATAATGAACGGAAAAAAAAAAAAAGAATATGTATCATAATTTGACTGAACTTAATGACGTAAAAGAATTGTTTGTCTAAAATTACTGTAAAAGCATAAGAATTAACTTACATCGATAACATTATTAACAAGGCTTTAGTGCCTGATGGTGCATTTTGAGTTGGAACTTATGAAATATAGAGATAAACATGTATACACACTAATTTTAGTTTTCATAACAGAAATATCATATATATAAAATATAAAATATATTTTTAATAAATTATAATTATTTTAATATTTTATTTATATTTAAAATGTAAATTAATTTTTTAATTCTTTATTGCATAAAACATTTAAAAAAAGTTTTGGTTTCATATAAGTCAAGACTAAGATTAAACATATCGATTTGTGATAATATTTGAGTATAATATATTCAAAAAAAATAGGAGACCAACACCTAAATAAGTTAATTTTAATCAATTTTATTTAATATTTATAAATTATTTTTTAAAATTAGATTATGATCAATTGCATTAATAACATTTTTGAATAATATGAATTTAGTAAATTAACCGCTTTCTAAATACAGTGTTGTCAAACCTTTCCTCTCATCGTGCTGGCTTTCTCCCTCACGCAAACCGCTGCTTCGCTGCCACTGTAATGTGCCAGCATTCTTGCCAAACAGAATGTTTTCGCCGCGCAGACTGCCACCTTGTTGCCACCGCATTGTGCCTCGTAGAATGTCATTCACGTCGTCGATATAGGGACAAAAAACATTCAATCTTTATAAAAGAAACATCAACTCAATCTCAAATAAAAGCAATATCTAATCTCATATTAAGCCGTCTACTAAGTTTTTAAACTCCGAAAAAGAGATGAAACATCCAGAAAATCAAAGAAAAAACATCAACTAACCTTTGGGGGATGGGACGTGACTCGACAGAAGAGGAGGAGGAGGCAAGGCATGATGAAGGAGGAGTAGGAAGAGACGCGGCATCGCGACTTCACGGCGGAGACAGTTGAGACGCGACGCAACGCAACAGAAGAGGCAAACGGCGCGGCATGATAACTGGGGTGGCGACGGATGGGAAGGTTGTGTAGCACAACGGAAGAGGCATATGACTTCGTGTGACTTCTCGACCGTGGTGGACGGCGTCACCGCAGCGAAAGCAACATGACGCAATGGGCTTGTTCACATCAACACAGGAGGAGGCGACGGCGGTGCGGACATGGTATGGAGTGGAGGCTGACAACGCAGGTGACGACATGCAGAGTAAGAGTGAGATAGTTGTGGTGTTTTTTTTTTTTTTGAAATTAAGATTAAAAAGATAAATAATAGAGTAAAAAATTTTTTTTTTTGGTTTCAGTGGACCTTGAAATTTAGGTCAATAAAAATAGACAGAAATTGATTGAACTTTTTGCTAATTATCTAATAAAATTGTTTAAAAATATATATTTTTTATTTTTATTAAAACACAAAAGAGATAAATATCGAATAAATAACATTCAAAATGTATCTAATATATGAACACAATAATTCAATGAAATATCCTTGCTTCATATAGGAACAAACTGGTCTCTTTAAAATAAGTGAGAAATGGAAAATCACATGCTTGGATGGACGACTTTTCGACCATGTTATTTTCATAAGTACAATATGAACGTAGAATTTTGGGGTTGTTTAAATTTTTTTAATTGAAATTTCCTATAGCAGGAAAAATGACTCTTTTGTGTGTGTTGGCTATGTATATTGAAGTGTTTTTTTTTTGGTGACTTGGCTATGTATATTGAAGTGTTGGTCACATTCTTTCGCCTTCGTATTAAATTATTGATAGTCACGGGCGGGAGAGAATGTAAAATTTGACTTTAACTATATTTTTTGCATTTTTTTCAAAATATATAATAAATATGTTTGATAAATTAGTAAACGTTATAAAAATACACATATAATTTAATCTAATACCAAATAATATCACTCAAAATTAACATAGAATTTATAATTATTAATGATTTATAAGTGTTAGTGGTTTTTCATCTGACTCATAGTCGTTTGGGACAAGACCCAACAAATTTTCAAAACTAATTCAATCCTAAAATACTAAAATTACATAATCTCTCAAAATAAAAAACCTAAATTTTCGAAATTGTAAGGAGGACGGCTCAATAAGAAATAGTAAGGTACATACCACTTTGTTTAGTGGGTTTTGTAGAGTTCGACGCGGTAGTTGCGTAGCCACAAACAGTGTGACGATCAGAGCTCAAAATTGAAAGATATGGGAGATTGAATTTGAGACTAGGGTTTGGTTTCTCTTGTTCTTCCCTCCCTTTGTGTTTCAGCGTGATTCCCTCTAAGTTTGAGAAAGAAGAGCTGAGCTCCTACTTTTTTATGGTAGGTCTTAGGTCCGGTCCATCCGGCTCGGTTCGTTAGCCTGTTTTTGGGCTAAAACCTTTAAAATTAGGTTGAAATTCATAATTTTTAATATTTTTACCTCTATGGATTAATAAAATTATTTAATTTCTTAATTTATTTGATTAATAGTTAATTTATTAACTAATTATTTATTAATTATGCGGGGTTTACATCCTACCCACCTAAATAAGAATTTTGCCCTTAAAATTCAAATTTAGTTACTCGAAAAGAGGTGTGAATAGTCCTTTCTCATTTCGGATTCAAGTTTTCAAGTGTGTTTTTCAATTCCAAACTGACTCCAAGAAACTTTAACTAATGAAACCTCTTTTTTATGCAGTCTCTTAATATTGGTATCATCAATTCTGACCAGAGTCACTTAAAGCATCAAATCCTCTTTCAATTGAACTGATTTTGGTTCTAGAATGTGGCTGGCATCAGAAATGTACTTCCAAAACTGCGAGATGTGAAATACGTCATGCAAATTCGAAAGATGTGGTGGTAGAGCTATCCGATATGCCACCGGTCCAATTCTCTTCAGAATTTGAAATAGACTGATGTAACGATGATTCAATTTCTTTGCTTTGATCGCTCTACCCACTCTTGTTGTTGGAGTAACCTTTAGGAATACATGATCTCCCTCATCAAATTCTAAAGGTTTCTGTCTCTGATCGGCATAACTTTTCTATCGGCTTTGAGGAGTAAGCATTCTATTTTGGATTTTCTTAATCTGTTTGGTAGTTTTAGTTACTAAATCAGGCCCCAATAAACTTGATTCTCTAGGTTCATACCAACACAGTAGAGATTGGCATTTCTTTCCATATAAAATCTCATACGGAGCCTTCCCAATGCTTGAATGATAGCTGTTGTTGTATGCAAACTCCACTAGTGGCATATACTGATCCTAGCTTGCCGGTTGTTCCGACACGTAAGCTGTAAAATACGTAAAATTAGTAAATAATTAAAAAATAAATTAATTATTATTCTAACAAATTAGAAAATAGAATTTTATAGTTTAATAAGATAAAGAAAATTAAAATAAGAATTTTGATATTAATTTTAAAGAAGTTGGCCCAAAATTGGGCCGAACGAACCGAATTGGTTGGACTGGGTCCAAACTGGGCCAAATAGCCCAATATATATAAACCTAAAGCTAAGAAATTCAGCCATAAACCCTTCCCATATGTGATTCACGCTGAAATGGAAGAGAGGTGAGAATTGAGGGTTCCAATTTGAATTTCAATATTCAATCCAACATAATTTTTTATCCAGAACTCCGATTGACGAGCCGTCAGTGGCCACACATTTGTCTCAGAATTCTCTACAAAGTCCACTAACCAATTTAGTAAGAAATTCAATTTTTCTCACCCAGATTTTCCCTCTTCAGTTTCGAAATTCATGAATGTTGAAATTGAGAGTTATGATGTTTTGATGGTGTAGGATCGAATTAGCTTGCGAAAAATAATTGGGTGTTGTTCTAATAGTTCATGTGTAAGATAAGGAGCTCTTAACCCTTGGTGAATCTCCAATTTAGTAAACCCTATGTTAAATTATGATGACACTGTATATTGTTAGATTAGTTGTTGGAAGTTTGAAGTAATTGGTGGTGTCGGTAAGCTGAATTTGGCTTGAGGTAACTGAATTTTCTATTTGGCGCACTATTTGGGGCTGTGAGCATTTGCGGAACAGTGATAATTTGTGGTGTTCCAAGCGGGGAAGGAACTGGTCAAGGTATGATTTTGGTTTCTCGTATCTAAAATATAATGTATCATGAAAACATAGGCTAGTGGCCTTAAGATAGGAATTGAATTGTGATGTTGTGGTTGGTTGATATTGATTATTATGTGTGTGGTTAATAGTTTTGGAGGTTGTGATAGAGACTTGTATGGATGATGTGTGTGTAATTTGGTATATGTATAATGGTTAATGAATTTGAAGTTGTTGTTGCTACTATATTGGTGGTAAAGTTGATATTGTATTGATATAAATAATTGATAATGTATATTGAAAATTGTTTGAATTTGAGATATTGAGTTGAGATTGATGAAAGTGGAGAATTGGTAGATGATGGGATGAATGAGGAGGTTGGAATTATGAGTTAGGAATGTTTGATGCTAATTTGGTAAGGTTTGGATTGGTTTTTAATAGGTTTGAAATTAGTATGTTTTGAAAGTTGAGGTTTGTAAATTTTAATGAAAACTATGATTTTTGACCAACTTTTTCGAAGCATAACTTGGTCTCTAGACCTCCAAATTTTATCAAACTTGTCTTGAAAGAAAATTTGGTCTGAGAGGTTTATACCGTTTGAAAAACGGAGAAAAAATATTTTAAAATAAAAAAAGTTATGCGCGTTCAAAGTTCAGTGTGCAAAACAGAAATTTTGGACTTAGCAACTTTTTGCTTCTGCTGCTAAGCCCGCATACGCGGACCCCCTTATATGCGGATGGTGATCTCTGCCCAGTGCCTTTGCGTATGCGGCTGAGTGACACGTACGCAGGATGGCTAAATTTTTCAATGATGTGTACGCGGGCATAGTGATACGTACGTGAACCTCTGCTTTCAAAACATAAAATGTTGATTTTTAAAGTATTCCTCTAGCTTTCAAAACCTTTTTAACATTTGTTTAAAGTCTGGTAGGTGGATTTTTGGATAGTGAAATATGATTGGAACTGTGAAGAAGATAACTTGTTGATGAAGAAAGATTTGGAGTAATGAGTTGTGATATGAGACCCCTGGGGTGGCATTGTTCACTTGCTCTGGGTATGAAATGAGGAAGGAGAATTACGAAAACTGAGTTTAATTATGGAATTTTGAATGATTATGAAAGAATTGACATGATAATGAATTTTTGAACGAGAAACCTGGGTAATAGCAATGATTGTGGTTTGTTCTGCTTGCTCCGAGTCAATGTTTGAGATTTGATAATAATGATGATTGATTATGAATGAATGCATGTTTGAGATACTTGGGTAATAGCAAGGATTGTGGTTCGTCCTGCTTGCTCTACGTCAGTGATTGTGACACCTGGGTAGTAGCAACAGTAATGGATAATTTCGCTTGCTCCAGGTTGAGCTTTTAAACACCTGCCTGGGTAGTAGTCACAGTAGTGGTTATTCCACTGGCTTTGGGTTAAGTGGGTAGTAGTAAGGTGGTTGTAGCTCAAATCCACTTGCTCTGCAATGGTGTTTCTGTCCATGGTTAGCTACCAGGACGTGTCAGGTTGGCTATATAACCGACAGATGATATCATCAGCTGTAGGACAGGCATGCATCATATGCATTTGTGTGTCTTGTTTGATTTTACATTAATTGGACTTGCCTATATGATTATTATGCCTACTTGCTAAATTTGCTACCTGTTGTAATTGTATTATTCTTGTGCTTGCTTTGTCTGTATTTTGGTTGTCTGTGCTATGGAGTTTTGGAGGAATGGAAGAAGGTGAAAGGCTAAAGGATCAAGTTAGGTTGAGTTAGAATTTTGAACCCTTAGCTGCCCCATTTTGTTTATGGCTTATTTATGGTTGTAAAGAATATTTTTAAGTTTGATTTTGTTGTCAGAAGTTCTAGGATCACCTTCGACTTTTTCGAGATATTATATATTAGTTATGTGAGCACTGCTACCATGCTGAGAACCTCCGGTTCTCATTCCATACGTGTTGTTGTTTTTTAAATGCAGGTTGAGAAGCACCACACTATGTATTCTGGAGACTTTGAGAAAGCAAAGAACTCTTAGGATTCAGGGTTGTATTATATATAGATTCTCTACCTTGTATTTTATGTTTGTCCCTCTTAGAGGTTGACTCGGAAAGGCAGGTTGTTAGTTTTCTGTTTTGGGTTACTTTGGGATGTATATATATGTATATGTATACTCTGATCGGTCTTTACTTCGCAGGCCGAGTATAAAGCTTGTTAACTGCATTTTTGGAACTCTGATCTTATATATTTATATTATCTTTTCTGTTCAATCTTATCCGCCTTTCTACTTTTATCCGAAAATTTCTTTTCAATTTTATTATATATATAATTTTACTTTTAGAGATCATAATACCTTGTCACCTCTATTTTATGACTTAAGTATAAGACTCTGTGTGGTAGGGTGTTACACAAGCCCTCAACATATCTTCTAGGGTTTGTATCATCCTCTCCGATTGGCTATCGGTTTGAGGATGGTACGCTGTGCTTAAGCTCAATTGGGTTTTGAATGCTCTCTGGAATGCTCCCCAAAATCTCGAGGTGAAATGAGGATCTTTGTCAGAGATTATGGTGGTAGGCACACCATGCAGCCTTACAATCTTCTTAATATATAAGCGTGCTAACTCCTCCAAAGTATGATTCATCCTGATGGGCAAGAAGTAAGCTGACTTTGTCAACCAATCCATAATCACCAAAACTGCATCAAACCCTGCACGAGTTCTTAGCAATCCTGACACAAAATCCATTCCGATACTTTCTCACTTCCATTGCAGAATTTCCAAAGGTTGTAGGGTCCTGGATGGTCTCTAGTGCTCAATTTTTACCTTCTGACAAGTTAAACACTTAGAAACGTGCAATGCTACATTGTTCTTCATTCCTGGCCACCAGAACATTGCTTTCAGATCATGGTATATCTTGGTACTTCCTTGATGGATCGAAAACTTACTCTAGTGAGCTTCTGTTAACACATCTTGCCTCAGATCTTTCACATTTGGTATAGAGATACTGCCCTTATATCTCCACACTCCTTCTCTATCTTGTGTGACTTCTCTTGGTTTCTTTTGTTCAATTGTTTGCAGCATTTTCCGTATATATTGATCATTCAATTGGAGCCTTCTGAATCTCAGCCTTAAAATCACTAGAGACGTGCAACTAATTCAAACACAAATTACTTGCTACTTCTCTGACGTCCAAGTTCAAGTCTTCAAACTGCTTTGGCAATCTTTCTTCTTTAAGCATCATCCACGCAACATATAACTATTTCTGACTTAAAGCGTCTACCACGACATTATCTTTTTCTAGACGGTAAGTCAATTCGAAATCATAGTTCTTCAGCATCTCCATCCACCTTCTCTGGCGTATATTCAATTCCTTTTTTATCAAAGTGATATCTCAAACTCTTGTGTTAAGAAAAAACTTGGAATTTAACCCCATAAAGATAAGGCCTCCAGAATTTTAGAGCAAACACAACGGTACTGAGTTTTGGGTCGTGAGTTAGATAGTTTACCTCGTGCAATCTCAACTGTCGAGAAGCATACGCCACGACAATGCAGTACTGCATCAGCACACACTCTAAACCTTTCAATGACGTATCACAATATACTTCTAAAGGCTCATTAGGCTCATGTAACATACAAGCATAGGTACTGTAGTCAGTTTTTACTTCAATGCTTGAAAACTCTCCTTACATTCTAATGTCTAGATAAATGGTACATCCTTTCTGGTTGGCTTAGTTAAAGGCAACGCAATTTGTGAAAAACCTTTGATAAACCCCTGATAATATTCTGCCAAATCTAAGAAGCTTCTGATTTTCGTTATTGAGGTTGGTCACTGGTGCGAAATTTATAACCCACAAACTAATCGGCAAGTGCACCGGGTTGTACCAAGTAGTATCGCAAGTGAATAAGGGTCGATCCTACGAGGATTGATGGATCAAGCAACAATGATTGAGTGATTGACTTAGTCAGACAAACAGAAAATGATGTTTAGTGAGTTCAAAAACATTAAGAGTAATTTCAGAATATCATAAAGCAAGCAGTAAACAAGTTGTAAATAATATATGGAGAAACAGTTAAGGCTTCAGAGTTATCTATTTTCCAGATTGACTTTTCTTACTAACTATTTTAATCATGTAAGATTTAATTCATGGCAAACTATATGTAACTAAACCCTAATTCCTTATACCTTTTTAGTCTCCTCTAACCTTCATCAAGTACCAAATCCTTGGTCACTTGATTCTAATTAGAGGGTGAAGTTCAATTCTAGTTTATATGCCACAGAAATCCTAATTACCCAAATATAAGAGGATTATATGTCACGTATCCCGTTAAATCCAGATAATTAGAAGTTTAGGAGAAATTGTTTTCAAGCTGTTGTTCAAGTAAAGAGCTTTTTCAAGTTCAATTAGAACAAGGGTCATACTTCCGTTCAACCCAATTAGAAAAATAATAGTATCAATCCAGACAATAGAAATCAGTACATGAATTAAAATAGAAAAATAATAGTGTCAATCCATACAATAGACAGAGCTCCTAACCTTAACAGTGGAGGTTTAGTTGCTCATGGTTCAGAGAGAAAACTAGGATTCAGAAAAACTGTAAATTGTGGAATGA
The DNA here is from genome assembly GCF_000817695.3 of Arachis duranensis. Lineage (NCBI taxonomy): Eukaryota > Viridiplantae > Streptophyta > Magnoliopsida > Fabales > Fabaceae > Arachis > Arachis duranensis. Next base: position 96,374,346 of record NC_029775.3, on the reverse strand, counting down.
GGTAGGAGAGAGGAGAAGAGCCCGAATGGCTGATTCTTTTCCCTTTTATATCTAATCCTAATGAATGTAAAATATATTTCCTAAAACTAAATAATATCTTTTTCTATTTAAAAATAAAATAAGTTTAAATCAAAATTAATTAAATCCTTCGTGCAGCTTGAATTTGACGAATGGAGACCACAATGTTTTCAAAGGTTGGCACCAAACTTGAGTAGTCTTAAGTTTGGCTTGGAGTATCCCGTGATGCATTCCTTGGATTGTCCTTGTTGGTGCCAAACTTGAGTAGTCTCAAGTTTAGCTTGGAGTGATATGTGAAGCATTCTTCAATTCTGCTTGCTTAGCGCCAAACTTGAGGTTTCTCAAGTTTGGCTTCAGCAAGTCAGCGTGCAATCCTTCAAAGTCCTCCTTGCTAGTGCCAAGCTTGATGTTTCTCAAGTTTGGCTTGAGCAAGCCAGCATGCTTTCCTTAGAGAGTGAGTGTGTGGCGCCAAACTTGAGGTATCTCAAGTTTGGCGCCGTGAAGGCCGAGAGTGCTGGAGAAGAAGTGTGAACTATTATATATTGTTAGAAAGTCCTAAAAGTTAGCTTTTCAATACCGCTAGAATCACGTCAATTAGACATCTGTAGCTCAAGTTATTTCTGTTTGAGTGCAAGGAGGTCGGGGTTGACAGCATCATTCGCTTTCTTCCTTTTCTGCTATAAAACTCCGTCAAATCCATCCGAATGCTACCTAAAATAAATAGAAATTGCAAACAACTCAAAGTAGCATACATATTGGCTAAAAGTAATTAAATCTTGATTAAACTTAATAATTCAAATGCAAATTCACTAGGAAAAGATAGAAGAGATGCTCACGCATCAGTCGCCCCCAATCTATTGCAGCTATTCCCTACTGACTCACCACATGTCCTAGAAATTTCACCTTATTCTTCCAAAATTCGCACTTAGAGAGTTTTGCATACAACTTTCTTTCCTTCAGAATTTGCAGCACAATCCACAAGTGTTCCACGTGTTCTTCTTCGGTCTTACAGTAGATTAGAATGTCATAAATGAAGATGATGACAAATTTGTCCAGGAAAGGGCGGAATATCCGATTCATATAATCCATAAACACCATCGGGGCATTGATTAATCCAAACGACATTACAGTGTATTCATAGTGGCCATAACGGGTTCTGAAAGTGGTTTTTGGAATATCTTCATCTCTTACTCTTATCTGGTGATAACCAGATCTCAAGTCAATCTTAGAAAAGACTCTCACTCCCTACAGTTGGTCCATCAGATCATCGATTCTTGGCAATGCATATTTGTTCTTCATAGTTACTTTGTTTAAGTGCCTGTAATCTATGCATAGCCGCATACTTTCATCCTTTTTCTTCACAAGTAACACAGGTGCTCCCCATGGAGAAACGCTTGGTCGGATAAAGATCTTGCTCATCAACTCCACCAGTTGAGCTTTAAGTTTAACCAGCTTCAATAGTGACATTCGGTAGGGTGCAATCGAGATTGGTCTTGTCCCAGGCACCAGCTCAATTGCAAACTCGATTTCTTAGGAAGGAGGAAACTCAGGAATGTCTTCGGGAAACACTTCTGGAAATTTATTTACAATTGGAATTTGATTTAAACTCTGTTTGTCACTTGACACACTTACAGCCAAAAGAATGAAACCCTGACATCACTTCCACTACAGCTCACCATAACAGAATTCAAATAGTATCCCTTTGCCACCACCGGTCCTTCTGACCCTTCCAACATAAAATGCAAGGATCTTTCAGAATAATCAAGCAATACGTGGTGCTTTGATAGCCAATCCAATTTCATAATTAGATCAAGGCTAGTCATCGACAAGCAAATTAAGTCATGAACAAAGGTTCGGTATTTAATTTGAAACGGAACTTGTTGACAACCTAACCTAGTCACGATAGCCTCAGAGGCAAGAGTATGGACTTGCAGATCATAAGCTAACATAGTTATCTTCAATCCTAACTAACTAGCTTTCTCAACTGATATAAATGAATATGATGCTCCAGTATCAAACAAAGAAACCAGAGTTTTACCACCAACTTCATAATTACTTCTAATCAGTGTGTCAGATCTCTCAGCACCATCAGCCGACATAGTAAACACTCGTCCTTGCTGCTGAGCTCTCCCCTTCTTCTTTTCCAAATAATTCCAAGACAGATGCCTGGCTCCACCACAGAAATAACACAAACCCAGTCCAGCTCTGCACGGAGTTCCCAGATGGTAGCTTCCGCACTTATTGCAAGTCATTTTATTGAGTGGTTGCTTTCCAAAACCTTCTTCCCTGATGGTTATTAGTATTAAATTGTTGGAAATTATTCTGACCCTGAGGTTGTTGAGGAACATAACCTTCTCGCTTGAAAGCCCGACCTCTAGGTGCAAAGTTCCTTCCCTGATTTTGCTGAAATGGTACTCTGTGACCTCCTTTCTCCATTGCTGCTTTTCTCACACAATCCTCAGCAACTTTGCTCTTATTTACCAATTCAGAGAAGGTACTAATCTTCATTGGTCCTACTGAGCTTAAAATATCACTCCGGAGTCCATCTTCGTACTTGATACACTTTGAATCCTCAAAGTCCCCCAGAGCTCCTTGATAGATCCTAGAAAATTGGCACAATTCCTCAAATTTGTTCGTATATTCAACGACCGACATTTGACCCTGTTTCAGTTATGGCAATTTAAGCTCTTTAGCCATCCTAGCTGAGTTGGGGAAGTACTTTTTATAGAATTTAGTTTGGAATAGATCCCAAGGTATCACAGCATTATCTCACTGCAGAATACGTCACGTTCTTTGCCACAAATGTTGAGTTTCACCCATTAACTGATAAATCACAAACTCGACGGATTGGTCTTCAAGCACTTGTTGTGCTTGTAAAGCTCGCTGCATTACCTGAAACCAATTATTAGCCTCTATGGGGTTCGTGGTTCCTCTAAAGGTTAGTAGGTGTATTTTCACGAGAGTTGCGAGTGTCATCGGCCCATTATCTCCATTACTACCTTTCCCATTATTGACTTGATTTCCTAACACCTCAGCTGTCGTCTGCATAGCCACAGCCATATTTTCTAGGGCAGCCATGAAGTTTACGGGGTTATTTTCTATCGTTTCAAGTTCCGCATTACTAGTCTTACCTCTCCCTCGGCCGTGTCTGCGTCCACTAGTCGTCATCTAGTCCCTGTTCACACCAAACAAGTGATATTAAAGTGATTAGTCTCAATATTTTAGGTTTAGTGCTTCAAAGTCCCAAATACATGCTCATGAATAGATATGCCATATATATCAGTTAGATATCCTAATTTAGCATATACAGACACCCAGAGTATGCCCAGAAGTATAGTCAATCCGTCCCTTAAGCTCTACATGAAAGAACTGCTCTGATACCATAATGTAACACCTTACCACACAAAACTTTATGCTTAAGCCATAAAATAGAGGTGGTGAGGTATTACGACCTCTAAAAGAAAAGATGTACGTATAAATATAATTGAGAGGAATTTATAAGGAGGAGCCTTGAAGAAAAGTTTAAGCAAAATCACAAAAAGAAAAGCGCATTGCTCACGTAAACAGATAACCAGGTAAATGAAAGGGGGTAAAGCATATGTACATAAGAGTAGAATGCCAAAGTATACAGAATAACAAGATGCATAATCAACCTGCGAAGCCAAGGCTGGCCAAAGAATATTTACATACATATATACATCCCAAAATATGCTAAAATATACAAAACGAACACCTATTTCTCCATGAAATCCTCTAGGAAGGTCAAACATAAAGTATATACAGAGGAGAATCTAATTATATATATATAACATAACATCAAAATATAGCATCCCAACTTCGCTTGCAATAGGAAACTCTAGATGCTCACCAAGGTGCATATCGACCTACATCCGAAAAATAACAAAAATATGTATGGAATGAGAATCGGAGGTTCTCAGCATGGTAAAGGTGCCAACGTACATAATATATAAGGTTCTGGAAAAGTCAGAAGTAATCCTAGAACTCCGATACTAAGATTTAAACTTAAAGAAGTAAACTAAATCAGAAATTAGGGAGTTTGTCTAAGGTATTCAAATTCTACGCCTAATTCTAACTCTACACTTTACTTTCCTTTTCCTCCAACCCTCCGAACACCAGTGGAACAACCCTCGTTACACCTCCACCAAACGAGAGATCTCTCAGTTGCAGAGACAATACAATACAGACAAAAAAACATAGATAGGATGCAATAATAGCAAATAGAACGAATAACAGTTAAACATGGCAAATCAATTAAGCAAACCAAGTTATGCACACTCAAACAAAATATTACAAATGCGTATGATGTATGCGTGCCCTATGGCTGATGAGTCTCATCTATCGGTTATATAGACAAACTCGACATGTCTGGTAGCTAACCCTGGATAGTCCCTCCATTCGCGCATCCCCAAGAGTCTATGCATATAATCATAATCATTCATTTTCCATGTCACTGGGGGAATTTCTGGGGAATTAAAGTGCCCTACCACATCTTGTGACATAGGGTCAACATATTATTGAGTCTCAACCTGGAGCAACTAGTGGCAAGCCACTGCGTCTACCCAGGAAAACTTGTATCTCAGATAATAGAAGTGCACAAGCCAATAATCATTCAAATTCAATTAATCATCATTATTATAGCCATCATTCATCACATATTCATCATTTCTGCACTTCTTTAATATAAATCATTACTTTAAAAATCTTTCTTCACTACCAAGTTAACTTTTTCTTTAAGTTCACCCTTTTTCCTATGATTAGGGACAAAGTATAGGAACTTAGAAGGTAAATATAGAGGTTTAGAAAATAGAAAATAGGTTTAATTGATAAAAATATAACTTTTTCCAAAATAGGTGTTCCGCTTATGCATGCCATGTTTTGCATACTGGTGCACGAAATTGTGATCTCAATGGTGCCAACAACTTGGTACGCACAATTGTAATCTCAACTCTTTTTCACAACTTCGCACAACTAACCAGCAAGTGCATTAGGTCATCCAAGTAATAAACCTTACGTGAGTAAGGGTCGATCCCACGGAGATTGTCGGCTTGAAGCAAGTTATGGTCATTTTGTAAATCTCAGTCAGGCGGATTCAAATGGTTATGGAGTTTTGATAATTAAAAGATAAATAAAACACAAAATAAAGATAGAGATACTTATGTAATTCATTGGTAGGAATTTCAGATAAGCGTATGGAGATGCGTTGTTCCTTTGGAATCTCTGCTTTCCTACTACCTTCATCCAATCCTTCAGACTCCTTTCTATGGCAAGCTGTATGTTGGGTGTCACCGTTGTCAATGGCTACTTCCTGTCCTCTCAGTGAAAATGGTACTCTACGATTTCTGTACGGCTAATCAACTGTCGGATTGCTTGTCTCGGATGAAAAATACCATGCACAGATATCATATGGCTAATCAGCTGTTGGTTCTCGATCGTGTAGGAATAGGATTTACTATCCTTTTGTGTCTGTCACCACGCCCTACAGTTGCGAGTTTGAAGCTCATCACAGTCATCCCTTTTCAGATCCTACTCGGAATACCACATACAAGGTTTAGACTTTTTGGATCTTAGGAATGCTGCCAATGGATTCTAGCCTATACTACAAAGACTCTAATCTTGGATTCAGATGCCCCATTGTCAGAGGAGAGTCGATGTGAATCGTTGATTAGAAACCCAAGAGATATACATTCAAGCTTGTCTTCATGTAGAACGGAAGTGGTTGTCAATCACGCGTTCATAAGTGAGAATGGTGATGAGTGTCACATAATCATCACATCCATCATGTTCTTGTGTGCGAATGGATATCTTAGAATAAGAATAAGCATGAATTGAATAGAAAATAGTAGTACTTTGCATTAATACTCGAGGAACAACAGAGCTCCACACCTTAATCTATGGTGTGTAGAAACTCCACCGTTGAAAATACATAAGTGAAAATAGGGTAGGCATGGCCGAATGGCCAGCCTCCCAAAACGTGAACAATGGTCCAAAGATGTTCCAAAAGCTCCCTAGCACAATAGTAAAAAGTTCTATTTATACTAAACTAGTTACTAGGGTTACAGAAACAAGTAAATGATGCAGAAATCCACTTCCGGGCCCACTTGGTGTGTGCTTGGGCTGAGCATTGAAACTTTCACGTGTAGAGGTCTTTCTTGGAGCTAAACGCCAATTTGTAACTTGTTTCTGGCATTTGACTCTAGCTTGCAACTTGTTTCTGGCGTTTAACGCCATAATAGGGCAGAAAGCTGGCGTTGAACGCCAGTTTGCATCATCTAAACTCGGGAAAAGTATGAACTATTATATATTGCTGGGAAGCCCTGGATGTCTACTTTCCAACAGAATTAAGAGCGCGCCATTTGGGTTTCTGAGTGCAGGGAGGTCAGAATCCAACAGCATCAGCAGTCCTTTGTCAGCCTCTGAATCAGATATTTGCTCAGGTCCCTCAATTTCAGCCAGAAAATACCTGAAATCACAGAAAAACACACAAACTCATAGTAAAGTCCAGAAATACGATTTTTGCTTAAAAACTAATAAAAATATACTAAAAAGTAGCTAGATCCTACTAAAAATATATAAAAACAATGCCAAAAAGCGTATAAATTATCCGCTCATCACATACGCAGAGGTGTAATTTGCCCATCTCGCGTATTCGACCCTTGTTCGCGTATGCAAGCCCCTTGGAGAAGGAAGCCTTTTCCGCGTTGCATGATACTGCCGCGTACGTGAGCTTGTAAATCATCCCATTCCATGTACGCTTGCACATACCCGCATACGCAGAACGTCTGGGAAGAGCCCAGGGTCCGTGTCGCGTGTGTGTTTGCGTACGTATGCCCAGAAAAAGTAGTAAAAAGCTATTAAGTTTGCAGAATTCAATTTTTGCACACTAAACTTCAAACGTGCATAACTTTTTGTTAAAAATAATTTTTAGTCCGTTTTTCGAATGACATAAATTTCATGGATCCAATTTATATTTGAAATAGATTTCATAAAATTTGAGAGTCTGGAAGTCAATTTATGGCCCATCAAAATTTGGTAAAAATTCAGTTTTTCACCAAAGGTTTCAAACCTCTATTTTTACTAACTTCCATTCAAAACCAATAACTCACACCCCAAAACAACACTAATTGTATACAAAACAGTTCCATATCCATTCCATCTCTTTCATAACGTACCAAATCTCAATTTTATCAATTTTATTCAAAAAAATCCATAATTAAAACAACACAACTCATCAATATATCAACATTCGCAACTCATAATCATCATCCTCATCAATCATCATCAAAAGCTCATAACAAACTCAACATTTTTACTAAAAATCACTAAACCTCATCAATTCAACTTGTCCAACGGTCAACTTGCCTAAGTTTTCACGTTACATTATATATTATCTACGAGAAACCAAAACCATATCTTAGCCGATTCCTCCCTAATGCTCGGACACCTCAAAATTCCTCCATTCCACAAGCTTCAAAGCTCTAATTTCTCACCAATCACCAACTCATCTCCCAAGGTTCAATCTCAAGCCTCCAGTACCATCAATTTGATCCCAACGCATACAATTTAATTTAATACCAAATTATATCACTCAAAATAAACATAGAACTCATAATTATCAACGATTCACAAGAGTTAGTGGTTCTTCACCTTACCCACAGTCGTTTAGGACAAGACCTAGTAAGTTTCCAAAACTAATTCAATCCTAAAATATCAAAATTAAATAATCTCAAAATAAAAAATCTAAAAGTTCAAAATTGTAAGGAGGAAGGATGGGTAAGAAATAGTAAGGTACTTACCACTTTGTTTGATGGATTTTGTAGAGCTCGACGCGGTAGTCGTGTGACTGCAAATGGTCCGGCGATCAGAGCTCCAGATTGAAAGATATGGGAGATTGAATTTGAGACTAGGGTTTGGTTTCTCTTGTTCTTCACTCCCTTTGTGTTTCAGCGTGATTCCCTCTAAGTTTGAGGAAGAAGAGCTCCCACTTTTTTGTGGTGGGCCTTGGGTCCGATCTAAACGGTTCGACCTGTTGGTTCGCTTTTGGGCCAAAATTTTTAAAAATAATGTCGAAATTCTTTGCTCTCTGGATTAATAAAATTTAAATTCCTACTTTTTATTAATAATTTATTTATTAACTAATTAATTATTCCTTAATTATGCAAGATTTACACACTAGACTCTTTTTTTATTTTTATTTTTTGGATACAAAAAGAACATACATAGATTAATAAGGATTAATCTAATACTTGAGTTTTGATACCAAATGATAAGAAAAAAGAAGGATAAACAAAACAAGAATTAAAATTGAATAGAAAAGATAAATTGTAGAAATAAAAAGGATCGGTTGAAATTGAATACAAAGAGAATTACTCTACTTTCTATCCAATTTTTTGATGTAACAAAAGATGGACTCCTCAACCTAACTTGTCTACATTATAATTTGGGAATTGAATGGTAGGAACTCCTCAACTTTCTACCTAATTTTCCGTACAACAAAAGAGGGACTCACTTAACCTCACTTGTCCGAACTATGGTTTCATCATGAAATCAAAAAGTACTTCGGCACCTCTAATCACTCAATACTATGACTACAATAGTTAAAGATGTATTTATAACCTCTTATTGGGTTAAAATAATGAAAATCCTAAAACATAAAGGCCAATCTAGTAACTAAATAAATAAAAATAAAAATACATTAAAATAAATTAATAACTTTTAAATAATATTTGATCTTTTCATATCATGAATATTTGAAGTATTTATCATGTTATGTATAGAGAAATCTTTGATAAATTGAGATGATTAGCTATTATTTAAGCAATAGATATCTCTTTATTGTTAATTGTGTTTATTTATTTATTTATTTATTTTTTGTAGTTGGATAAAAATTTTGACATAAATAATATTTAAATTTTATTTGATACAAAAATAAAAATACAATCTATTGATATGCAATGATCAATGTTGGAGACATAGAAATAAATTTTTGGTTGATTATAAAAAAAATGTATGCACATTTCTTATAAAAATTAAAATATTGATTTATTACCTACTATGGGATGATTTTTTTTATATGAAAAAAATATTAGTGTTTTTGTTGAAAATTAGATTATTTGATATAATTACAGGTAGGTGAATTTTGTAGGTGAAAAGTCAACAAGTGAGGACGTGTTGCAACATGTAAGGGAGTGTTGGACACGTGGCAATATCCTGACCAACACGTGGAAGCATGTTGAACACGTAACAACATCTTTACCAACATGTGGGGTGTGTTGAATAATTTTCACAATACTGTAATACATTTCGAATGTCAATATTCAACTAAAACACCATCACTATTTCTATATTAAAAATAATTTCTGCCTACTATATCTTTTTTTTAATTAATTTAATTATTTTATAAATTCTTTTGTTATTTACTTTTGTTTAGTATTTTTATTAATAAAAAATAATTTAAAATTAAATATGTTAAATAATATTTTTTTATTAAAAAATTATAAATACAAAATTAAACATTTTTCATACATCACACAATTAAACATTTTTCTTACATTATAATTTTGGTCCCATCCCTTTATGGTCACTATACGACAAACACATATCACAAAAAAGTCCTCCAATGTGGTTATGCTTCGTCTAGCTGTTGGTCTCTAACATATAATATTTAATTATAGGAAAAGTCTAGGTTCAGCAACTTTTGTGTTTTCTGGTTAGCACTTAATCATCAAAATAAAAGTGAGTAACTTTTCACCATTAGATATAATCTCACACCATTAAAAACTATTGATGGCCAATTGATGGTTACAAAACACCAAAATTACTGGTCCCCTAGCATTTTGAACACAAAACTAAATTTTCTGTTGGAAATTAAATATAAAATTCAACTGCCCTATATTGTAGTATATTATATTTGAGAAGTTGGCATCGTACGTAGAATCAAATGGGTGCAAGCATTCGTATAAAATGGTATTTAAATTCCACACACGACTAAGTCACAGTTTGATTCTTTTAGTGAAGATGGAATCTTTTTTCCCAACAACCCTTCAGCTGTTGTAAACCAGGATCATCAGCTGAGTTAAAACATTTGCTTCCATTTCGATAATGTCTTCTTATTGATTGACGATTCTTTACAATATTTTGCACGACTCTTTTTATTGATATTAAGTGCTGAACATAGAAAATGGTTCATCTTCTGTTATAGTTGCTTAAAATATTTTAGGATGTTGCATTGTCAAATAAGTCGGGAATTTTTTTTTAATTTGTGATTGAAGCTAATTTGGTGTCTAATTAGCGCGCTTTCATTTTCTTTTCTCTTTTTTGAATTTTTCTGACCTTTTACTTTTCTATGTTAGCTACATATACTTTAAGATAATCTCAATAATGAATAAATACATTTTTGAAGACTATATAAATACATGTTGGCATAGGCACAAAAGCGAATTCGAACTATTTCTACCCAATATTATTTTTAGTATGTATTTTATATAATAATTAATCTTAATAAATAATCTTAATATGTATAGTTAGTATGGTGGTAAATTTTTACCATGCAAAGTCTTGTTAATTTCCTGATAATGGCTACAACAAAATTTAAATTTCTTATTATCATCGTCATATATGCATGTTTTCCTTTGCTTCTTGCATACCTTCTGGATATGTCCTCTACAAATATTTGCAGTCACCTGCGTCACTTATCGTTTGTGACATTTTTTTTTCTTTTTTAGCCCTAGAAGGAGCATGTGATTCATTTTGCGATAGAACGGGTAACTGTGTTGAACCAGTGTCTCCTGAGGGGGCGCAATCAGGTAAGACTCCATCGTTCGTACGTGTATATAGTTTAAATTGGATGTACTCAAACCGAAAAATATTTTACACAATTGCTTGATTATATTTATTATTTTGGATAATTATTTATAGAAAATTTTCATTTTTTTCTTTCTAAAAATGCTGAAATAACATTCTTTTCTCATCTATTTGTAAAATGTACATTTTTTATAATTTTTGAAAAATATTTTTTAATTCATTTTAAATTTTTTTTGTTAACTAATGTTAATTTTATTCATTTTTTAAGAAAAAATAAATTTTTTTCACAAAAATATTCTTTAACAAAAATTTTATTTTTTTGTCATTAAATTTTACTTATTAAAATATTTTCCCAAAGTCATGCTATACATAGATAACTTTATTTAATTGAGACACTAGTCAAATTATTTAAAGAGGTTGTTTGTACTTTTGAAATAAATCAAATTAAAAATTACTTTTAAATAAATAAGAACATTAATAATTGAGTTTGGTAAATTAATTTTTAAAATTTTTAAAAAATATTTTAGTAAAAATATAATTTAATCAATAAAAAAATAATTTATTAAAAAATATTTTGGTAGCAAAATTTAATGACAAAAAAATAAATTTTTACTAAAAGATATTTTTGTAAAATATAATTTATTTTTCTTAAAAATAGATAAAATTAATTTTAGTTAATACAAAATATTTAAAATGAATTAAAAAGGAGATCAGATTTTTTAAGAATTATAAAAGAGGAGAATGTACATTTTAGTTTACAAATAAAAAAAAGTGTCATTTTAGCATTTCTCAAAAGAAGAGAATAAATTTTGTTCTTATTTATATCATTAATATAAAAAATAATTATTTTTACTAATATTTACTTAATTAAAAACACATAAAATTATTTTACATTCATAATACATCAAAATTATATATAAGTTAATTTCACTGTCCGTTATGAAATAAAATTCACCTTTTGTTTTTATTGATTGAAGATTAGTATCCTCTTAAAAAGAATTGCTAATCTTCACTTTGAAAAGATAAAAGTTCAGCAAAGGTTTAACAACTTTAATCTTTTATATTTTTTATTTTCTTTTTCTAGAGGAAGATTATTAATAATTTCTTTACATGTATTCTTCCACCACCAGTTGACACGGACGGAATGAACCTCACCAAAGATGAATTATGAATTGGATCGATCTCCACAACATCACGCGCTATTATTAACAACAGTCATTTAAACATCATTTCACATTATACTGCTTTTCAAATTAAATTATTCAAAGCGTAGTATGTATTATTTATGAAATAAAACTAGTCACTTCTTGTTGATGATTAATTAGTTGTAATGGAATTGTCATATTGTAATAAGAAGTCGAAATTTTTTTTCTCTTTTCTTACGTTTAATATATATCTATTTTTTTAACTAAAAAGTTATTCTGATACAAATGCATCAAAAAATGGAATTATTGATATAAATATGATGAGTACTGAAGTACAAAAAATAAAAAGAAGAGATGCATAACGCACGGTCAGTACTCTCACCTACATAAAGAGTGAGAAGTATGTTAACTTTTGAAAAACAAAAAAATGAAGAAGCCAGAGAGAAGAGATTTAGCCAAAAAAAAGACTCACTATTCACATGCCGTCTCCTAGTGCTTCCTTGACTATTTAGATCTAAGAACCTCAGATAACCAATTCCATTATGGTTTTTCTTGCATAAATTGTATTATCCTATTTTTTGCCATTTCCCATTCCATTCTTGCAGAGCTCTCACTTCCCTTTCTCACATCAATACTCTCCCCATTAAAACTGAACTTGCCTTCAAGGTGGAAGTTTGGATACTGCTGCTTCATATTCTCATAAGCTTTCCACAAAGCATCTTCTTCAGGCATACCTTGCCACTTGATGAGCACTTGTTCTTACCACCTACCATGGACCTTGATCATATGGTGTTTTAGTAGCATTTGGGGTTGCATGCCCAAACCCTTCTCATCCAACTGCAGTGGTGTAGGGAGATTTGAAGCAGGTGGGTCACCTGTAAATTTATTAAGTAGAGACACGTAAAAAATTGGGTGGATCTTTGCTGACGGAAAAAATTGTAGCCAATATGCAACTTTGCCAATTCTTGCCAAAATAGGAAAGGGGTCAAAGTACCGCATGGCTAGCTTTTGATTCTTGTGCCAAGCCATTATCTGTTGTCTATAAGGCTGCAGCTTCAAAAACACATAATCGCCCACGTTAAACTCGACTTCCTGGCGCTTACTATCTACTCTGGCTTTCATTCGAAGCTGTGCTAGTTGAAGGTTGTGCTTTAGAGCAGTTAAAATCTCATTGCGTTGTTGAAGTTGTTCTTGAACTGCTGGTGTATCCGTGTCGGTATGCTCATAGCGGATAAGGGGTGGGGGCTCCCTTCCAAAAACTACCTTGAATGGGGATATGCCAATCGTGAAGTGATAGGAGGAGTTGTAACTGAAAGTAAACCATTATAAGAAAAATGTTGAGTACCATCAGATTTATCAGCAAAAAAATAAAATTAATTCGCCGATAATAAATTTTTGTCAGATTTTTCGTCAGTTCCAATCCAACGGTATAAATCTCGCTGGTAACTTGCGACGGATTTAGTGGTAAAATTGAATTTTCAATTTACGAATATCTGGTGAAAGTTATCGGCGGATTTTTTCCGACCGTAACATTGGCGCCAAACTATTTTGTTCCAGCATTTTTACTGTCAGATATTTCCTTCGAAAAATTCGATGGTAAATTCAATTTTTCAAAATATGTTTTGGATGAAATTAGTGGTCAAATTCTAAATTTTTTATTTAAATTTCTTTTTTTGCAGAATTAATAGTCAAATTCTAAATAATAGAAGGCAAATATGTTAAATTATTAAGTGTACAAATAAAATGAAAAGTCAAATAACAAAGGATTTGATACAATTAAATAGTGTATAAAAAAAACTAGTCACTGAAAGTCGTCGTCGTTGTCCCGCTGGTTCTGTTGCTGAGGCGGCAGCATAGGTGGTGATGTCTGTGACCCTCCATTAGTGCTGCTGCCACTAGCGCGCGTCTGATCTTCGTACGGCATCATGTGTCGTTTCATCCGCTGAAGCCGATCCAGCTCCTGCCTCCACTCTAGCCTGAGGTCCTCGGTGTTTGTCATGCGTGAGAGGATCGCCTGATATCTCTCCTCAGACTCTCGTAGCTGTTGAGCCTGTTGGTGTAGGCTCCGAGTGAGGAGCAGCACCTGCTCTCTCAAATCCACGTCGTCCTCGGGATCGACGAACCGACTGGTGGCAGAGACGGATGAATGTCTCAATGTGGACATGCAGAGGTTGTCGACAAAGAATGATCCAAGCCTGTACACGAGATTTTTATACGGCTCAGATGCGGCCTCGCGCTGAACCTGATTAGGATCGACGACTGATGTAGTGGAGTTGTTGCCGTCGTCCCTAATACACTGAGATTGTTGGGTTGCGACCTCTAATATTTTTGTGCAGGACTCCTGTGTAACACATTTTAGGATTAGGGCTACAGTTAATTTAAAAATTTTATATCACAAGGTGTTTACTCATGTAATGATCAGCAGCCCACTGATCGACAAGTCTCTCCTTGTTCTCCTTTAACATATGAGTATACTTAAAGGGTCTCTGCCATTGTCGGCTCACGATCCAATGACTTAGACTATACATTTTGAAATCACATGTTAAGTCAAGTAATAATGACATTATATTAAGATTGAACGAACTTAATGACAAAATAAAACAAGTTACTTACTAACTTGGCCTTAGTCTTCATGAAAGTCGCTGCCCCACCGGTATACTTTGACGACCTGGCCAATGTCCTGTTAGCTCTGTTGGTGAAAAATAGACGTTTAAACCCCTCATCAGTCTCCCAACGTACATACAGTAACTTCTTAATGTCCGGGCAGAGCCAACTGTTGATGTAGTCGCGGTACTCATGTACGTCTTCTAACATCTACTAAAGCCGCCTAGTCATTCGATGGTCAAGGATCTTCCTGATCATGAGATCGTGAGTCTTGTCCCATATAAATTTATCCTGCAAATATTACATTTAGCACGAGTTAATCAAAATTAAATACATAACATAATAGAAGATCTAAGCTAACACTATGGTTTGAATATGTTGAGTTCTTACCGCCTACCTCAGAAATCATCGCTCTCTGGTCTCAGCTAGGATCTTCTTGTAGCTCGGCCATGAGTAGTCGTACATCAGCTTGATGACGTTAGTACACTCCTGTGTACATGCATTGTTATTTGGCAAAAATCTATCAATGAAAAACATAGGATTAGTAGTTTACTAAAAAATTATTCGAAGTTTTCTATAAACTTCAATTATATTTAATTTCTTTAGAAATTTTGGTAGAGTTTCATCTATAACTAGAATGCACAAAAAACTACATCCATTAATAATTCACATAAACAACAACATCTATCAACAACAAACAAGAATCAAGAATCAAGCAGCAACATCCATCAACAATCAAGAATTATCAATTAATTAAGGTTAATAGTTTCATCTATATGGCATTATAGAACTTAAGCAGCAACATCTATCAACAATTAAGAATTATCAAACACAATAAGTAGTTCAAACCTGCTAAACTAAATTGAACCTATCTTAATAACCTAAATCCACTAAAACTAGAAAAGTAAGTGTAACCAAATTAAACCGACTAAATAAAATGGTTTGCATATAAAAAAATTAAAATAATACTCACGCTAAACTCCCATAAGGCTAAATCATCATCTGTAAGATGGGAGGTGATGGATCCGTGAGAGGATTCTAGCACCGGGTGTCTATCGCTAGAGGTGTCGTCGTTAAGATAGTGCGCTACTGAGTGGATGGAGGTGGTGGAGGAGTCCACTCTGATGAATCTGACATATGACATCCTGGCTGCAGGGGTGGTGCAGCAGTAAGAACCATGTAGTTGGGGTTAGGAACCATGATGAATGGCTGTTCCTATGCACCCATTGCCTGTGACGTCACAGGGTTAGTCAGAGTAGAGGGGGACAACTAAGAAGTCATTGGGGTACTAGTAGAACCCCTCCCTCTACCACGACGATGAGGTCGATCCGTGACACTTCTACCTCTCGTCATGTCTGCAAAGAACATATAACTAAACACTAGTCACGAATACAATGTAATAGCAAAGATAAAAAATCATAGACTCTTTAAATCACATAAAATAGCAAATACAACAGAAATCATATGTACATTTATATTATTTGTAAAGAGTTGCCCAATTAACACAAATTCTCCCACAATATATTATTTGCAAAAAATTTTGACATAACCTCCTTTAAATTTTGAGATAACCTCCACAATTAAAACAAACTTTATAGAGAATCAATCATACTATTTTGAAAGTAAGAAATGAATTTATTGATAATCTGTGTGAATTGGTACATGTATGTATAAATAGAGTTCATGAATGATCAGTATAATAAGTGAGTAAAGTTATGAGTATGATGAATACTGGAGTATGGAGTACAAAAAATGAAAAAAAGAGATGTATAACACACGGTTGTGTACTCTCACTTGCATAAAAAGTGAGAAGCATGTTAACAGTATGAAAAATAGAGAAATAAAGGAGAAGCCAGAGAAAAGAGATTCAGCCAGAAAGAAGACTCACTATTCACATACCGCCTCCTAGTGCTTTTTTGGCTATTTAGATCTAAGGACTCCGATAACCATTTCTGTTATGATTCTTCTTGCATAAGTTATATTGTCCCCTTTTTTGCCACTTTCTTTTTCACTCTTGCAAGACTTTCACTCCCCTTTCTCACATCATATTCTTTTATTTATATTAGTTATATTTTGTAAGTTTTACACTTTAACTATGGTACATATATACAAAATATCAACCACTCGTATATAATGTATAGTAGAATTGAAAATACTCATTAAAAATAAATAAAGCAACACATGTTATTTATACCCAAATATATCGTGGTTGATTTGATGTATTTTTTTGTGTATGTAGCATTTTTGCTTATCTTTTTATTTTTTTGATAATGTTATTATGTTTGTTATTTTTTATTGGTGCTGCTGGGTGTAGAAATATTTTTGGCAATTAAATTCAACCAATTTAACTCAAATTTAAGAAAAGTCACTCATAATATACACATAAATCACACACTTTGTTTTTTTTTCTCTGACTAATATTACTATTTTTTGTATTTTATCTTCTCCTCTTATTATGTTTCTTCTTTTTAGAGGATAAAACAAGAAGGAAAAAAAAAAGAGATGAGAAAAGAACGAGGAAGAGTAGTATTTTGAGGAGGAAAAATAGAAAAATATAAATTTTTGTTGAATACACATATATTTTAGTTATATTTACAAACTAATTATTCCATCATTTTATTGAATTTGTTCAACTCGTTGTCACTTTAAAATCCATAAAATTTAAGAAAAATAATTTTAATTTATATATAGGGTTTAAATAGCTCCTGCACCTATTATTTCATTAATTTGTCAATCTCATTTCATACACTTTTGGAAAATACATATTTCCAATTGAATATTAAGACTTGAGTAGTAGCTAGAGAATAAGTTAGTAACACCATAAAAAACTTAAAATATATCAACATGCTTATTTTTCATTTCGTAATCATAATCAGATGGTAAACATTTATATTAAAGTTCACATTATGTTAAACACCTAAAAATTTTTCTGTAGTTGAATTCTATCTAGTTTTACTATTAGAGTATTATTATGTTAGTAGTTGGGAATTAAATTAGTAGAAGTTAGTAGTGGTTAGTAGTTGTTATTATAGTGGTTGGTTGTAATTCTATATATAGCTTGTATCTTGTATCCATTTCATATACTTGAATTCACTAATCTATTATCTTGATCTCCGTTGATCGCTTGAATTCTAACATTTACAATCAAGTGCTAGCTTCTTCTATAATAAATATTCGATTATCTACTAAGTCTTAACAAAATTTTCTTTTTCAATGTTGTAACCAAACCATTATCTAAGATTTTGCACTAGAAACATATATTGCATTTATTAGAAACAAGAGAGTAATCTAAACAATGTATTATTGAGTGTGTCATCAAAGGTACAATGTACAAGGGTATATATAAGTGCTAAAAGAATCAAAGCAATAAAAGTATAAAATCTTATAATAAATATACAGATATGCTATATAAATATAAATGATACTAACTGATTTTAATTGATCCTAATTATACTCTAACATCCCCCCCTCAAACTCAAGGGAGAGTTAAGGATCCCATCTTGAGTTTGGATACTAGAGTCCAAAAACGAGTAGGATGATGAGCCTTCGTGAAGATATCAACAATCTGATCCAGAGTTCCAATATCTATGAGATGAACAACATCAATAAGGAAAGGTCGTCGAACAAGTGACAATCAATCTCAATGTGTTTGGTGCGTTCATGAAAAATATCATTATGGACAATCTGAATAGCACTGCGGTTGTCACAAAAACATCAGTCGAGGACAACTAAAGAGCACCCAAGTCTTCGAGAAGGCAACAAATTGAGACAACCTCAGCAGTGGTGTCAATGAAAGCACGGTATTCAGCTTCTATGCTTGATCGAGCAGTGAACGTTTGCTTCTTGGCTCGCCAGAAAATGAGAGTCACCAAGAAACAAACAATAACCAGTAGTGGAATGACGATCAGTGGGATCACCAGCCCAATTAGTATCTGAGTATGCTGAAGGGATAAAGATGAATGGGCAGAAAAATGAAGACCATAAGATAGAATGCCTTTCATATAGCGAAGAATGTGAAGAACCACCGATAGTGAGTAGTACGAGGAGCTGACAAGAACTGGCTAAGAACATAAACTGGATAGGCGATGTCTGGTTGTGTGACAGTCAAGTAGACAAGACCTCCAACCAATCGTCGATAATGAGTAGGATTATCCAAAACAGTGCCATCCATAGGGGTAAATCAAATATTAGGCTAAGAAAAGTATACTCAGTGTGACTATCTGTAATTCCAGCCCGAGTAAGAAGATCTGAGGCATATTTAGCTTGAGAGAGAAAGATACCATCATATGTGGATATGACTATCAAGATCATTCATCACAAAAGTATGGTGAAGGCAAGCTTTAAGACCAGAGATACCATCAACATCATTTCTAGTAATGATCATGTCATCAACATACAAAAGTAGAAGAACAACTTCACATTCACTTTTACGAATAAAGAGAGCATTCTTATGAGAGCTGCAAGTGAAACCCAGATTGCATATAGTGGTGCTAAAAATTTCAAGAGTTCCCCTCCTTATAGTATGCTATTCCACACCCACAAGCCATTCTGGTATTTTTTTGCTTCCCAAAACTCGCAATTTGGAAAATATAGAGCTTTTAAAATTTTCACCCATAATTCTCCTAGGTTCTTGATAACTCTCCATGATTATTTGGCCAAATGAGATGTATTTTGATGGTGGAATTCTTTAAAACCCAGTCTACCCTCTTTCTTACTCAAGCAAAGCTTCGCCCAGGCTTTCTAATGTATCCTTCTTTCTTTTCATTGGCTTCTCCACTAGAATTTAGCAATTTTTTGCATTTAGTTTGTCACAAAAGGATTTTGGAAACTTTAGGATACTCATGGCATATGTTGGAATAGCTTGTATGACTGCCTTGATGATGACTTCCTTCTCGGCTTGATTTCCACCCTTCTTTTTTTTCCTCCACTTTTTTCATAATCCACTCTTGAGACTTGCATTTCACTCTTTTCCATTGTGCTGGAAGACCTAGGTACTTCCTCGGGTTGTCCCAAGCTAGAATATTGAGAATTTCTTCTATGTTGACTCTAGTTTGGATAGGAATTTTGTTGCCAAAATGTTATTTTAGATTTATCCATATTGATGACTTGTCCTAAAGCCGAGGTGTATTGATTGAGGATCTAGATAAGTTGGTAAATTTTGTCCTCTTTCACTCTTGAAAAAATGATATAATCATCAACAAACAGTAGATGAGTTATTATTGGCGCATTAGGAGCTAATATGACCCTAGAAATTAGATTTTTGTTCAGTGCATCATCCATTAAGATAGTGAAAACCTCAGAAGCAATAATGAAAAGATAAGAAAAAAGAGAATCTCCCTGTCTTAGTCCTCTTTGTGGGAAAATTTTCTTGGTTAGAGTTCCATTTATTTGAAATCTATGTGATACATTTTTAATGCATTCCATAGTGACCTTAACCTATTTTTGATGAAACCCGACACCTTTGAGAATTTCATCCATAAATTTTCATTCCATCCTGTCATTTGATTTGTTCATGTCAAGTTTGATGGCTAAATCATGAAAAGCTTATTTCTCTTTGCTAGTTATCTTGTGGAATGGTTCTTACACAATAATAATGTTGTCCTGAATGAGCCTGTTGCTGACAAAAGCACTTTAAATTAGTGAAACAATCTTGTTTATGATTTCCCGTAATCTTGCCACCGTCACCATTGAAATAATATTTTAGATGTAATTGCAGCAACTTATGGGACTCAATTGGTGCAATGTTTCTACTTGTTTTGTCTTCAGAACAAGCACAATCTGACTTTGAAAGTTTCAATCATCGTCATTGGATGGACTCTAATTGACATATGACCTTTTTTTTATTAGTTTCAGTCCACGTACATTTAGTAATTTTTTTAAGGTTAATTAGTTTTATATATTAAAAGGCTAGCCCAAATACATCCAAATGGGCTTGGTTAAAAATTTGTAAGGAAAATTCTTGCAGCTACACAAGGTTTGGCCTAGTAAGAGCTAAAGATGCAAGGGAATGTGCTACAAGATTTCCACTTCATTTTACATGGGTAACTTGAAAATTCCTAAAGCTTTACAAACAAAATTTACTATTAGAAATAATAAGTCCGAAATTGTCTTGAGATATTTGTGTAGATAGCACTGTATTCACAACGTATATGGTGTCACTTTCCAAAATAACATCCAAGAGCCCTCTTTTCATTGCAACATGTAGGACCATAAAGAAATCTTTTGCTTTGGCCTCTCTAACTAAGTGGGATGCAGATGTCCCTTCGGGGACATCCGATAAAAAGTGGGATGCAGATATTGCAGATGTTGCAGCAGTGACGAACGAATTTTTGTGTGGTCTAGATTTTCACAAATAAGTTCTCATTGCAAGTATAGTTTCTAAACCCACAAGAATCTTTTCGTACAAAACTTGGTTGTCACAAGTTACAAACTCCTAATAAAATTGATAACCGAAGTATTTAAATCTCGAGTCGTCTCTCAAGGAATTGCAGGGAGATGTTCTTATTATTGGTTATGAGTTGTGCAAATTGGGGTTTTGGATTGATAATTAAGAAGAGAAAATTCCAAAGAAAATAAATTAATAACAATAAAAAGCCTTGACTAGGAGAAGATTAATCGGAAGTTCTATCCTTGTTGAACATTCCCAAGATCAGTTGATAATTGATTGTTGTTCCTACTTAGTTATTCCTTACCGAATAAAGGAAAGTCAAGTAGTGAGCCAACTTCTATTAACAAGTCCTAATCCTCTCCCTTGGAAAGGATTAGCGTTAGTGACTAGAGTGCTAGCCAACAACTTCTAATTACCAATTAATTCTTGAGTATTCCAACTCAAGGGACTCCTCTTAATCAACTCCCAAGTCAAGTTGGGAGCTAGAATATCAATATTATTAATACCATCTTCCTTGTTATGAAAAAGGAATAGAAAAGAGACATGATAATTGGAATAAAATTGGAAGTAATTAAATAAATAATAAAATTAAATTCTTAAAAGCAATCCAATTGTAACTCTGAACAAGGATTAATAATATGAAAGAGTAAGTGATAAGTCAGGAAATAAACTAGAATGATGAAGTCCTCAGCGGAGGTAGTGACTCTGTAAATATCCAATCCAACAACATAAAACTAGGAATCCTAACTCCTAGAGAGAGGAGAGAGCCTCTCTCTCTAGAAACAACATTTAAATTATGAAAAGTGAGTATTGAGAAGTGTCTCTATGATTCCTCCACTCTACAACTTCTATTTTGGGTTTTCTGGGCCGAAAAATGGGCCGAAAATAGCCCAGAAATCGCTGGGCCACGCTGATTTTCTGCAGAACGACGCGTGCGCGTGAAATGACGCGTGCGCGTCACCTAGCTGTACGGCCACTATGACAAATTATATATCATTTCTAAGCTCTAGATGTTAGCTTTTCAACGCAACTAGAACCGCCTCATTTGGACCTCTGCAACTCAAGTTATGATCGATTGAGTGCGAAGAGGTCAGGGCTGACAACATTAGCAATTCCTTCAATTTCTTGTATTCTTTCCACTTTTGCATGCTTTCTTTCCATCCTCTAAGCCATTCCTGCCCTATAATCTCTGAAAATACTTAACACACATATCAAGGCATCGAATGGTAATAAGAGATGATTTAAAATTAGCTAAATTAAGACCAAAGAAACATGTTTCCAATCATAGCACAAAATCAGGAAGGAAAATGTAAAACATGCGATTTCTATGAATAAGTGTGAGATTAATGGATAAAATTCACTCAATTAAGTACAAGATGTACCACGAAATAGTGGTGCATCAAATCTCCCCACACTTAAATATTAGCATGTCCTCATGCTAAACTCAAGAGAAGCCATAAGAGTGAAGAGGAATGGTAGAAAGTATGAGATGCAACCTATAAATGCAACTATATGCTAAAATATTTCTGTCTACTTGGTTAAAAGTAAATAAGCTCTTTAAGACAAACATAAATCAGATTTCACTAATTCAAATTATACAATAAAAGACAAGTAAATTTGTAAGAAGATAGCTCATTAAAGTATGGGCGTAGAATCAAGCATTGAACCTTCACAGGAAGTGTATATGCACTCTGATCTCTCAAGTGTCTAGGGTCAATCACTCTACTCTTCTCTAATCATGCTTTCTAAAACTTTGTTCTTCATCTAACCAATCAACAAGTATTTAGTATACCAATGCAAACATCATGAGGTCTTTTCAAGGTTGTAATGGGGCTAAGGTAAGGGTGAGGATATATATATGGCCAGGTGAACTAAAATATGAACCTTTGATTAACCTAAGCTCTTACTTAACACACATACACACTCTATGAAATTCTAAAATCATGCCTAGCTACCCAAAATTCCCACTTTTGCATTACATACTCATGTATCAACTTTTCTTTAATTTTATCACATATGCATTGATCGTTTATTAAACTTAACATTAGGGTAATTTTGTCCCCTTATTCACTTATTTACTTAATTATTTGAATATTTTTTTGTTTTTCTCTTTTTTTTGGAAGCAAACATAACATATCAATGCACATGAGTTTTTAATTTTTTAGTCTCACATGAGTAGGTACCCAAATTCCCAATATTTTGTCAATGAATAGTGTATACTTTCATCAACCCAAGTTCACACAGTTCCCCACACTTAATTGACACATAATCTCTAACTTAAGCTAACCAAAGATTCATTTGGGTTAATTAATTATTTTTTCCGCTTAAGGCTAGTGATGCGGTAAAATATAAAACAAATTGGGATTAAAAGGCTCAAGGTGGCTAACAAAAGTGATTGAAAAGATAGGCTATTTGGGATAAGTAAGCTAACAACAAATGGTGGCCTCAATCATATGCAAGCATGTAAATACACTAAACAATGGACATATAGAATGGAACAAAATATAGATTACAATCATAGAGAAGAAAGCACACAAGAATAAAAATTTATGGCTAAATAATGTAACCATATAATTAAGCTCAAGTCTCATAGGTTGTGTGTTCTTAGCTATAAACTATGTTCCAAATACAAGCTTCAAACAAGTTTAACACAAATTTTTAATTTAAATTAGTGAAATATTGTAAAAAAGGGTCTTGAAAAGAAACTCATTACTTTAACCAAGCAGTGGTAAAATATGCACAAAAATCAAACAAACATGCAATCAAACATGCAAATGCAACAATGAACTACAAAGAAAATTAAACAATGGTGTTGAAAAGAAGGTAACTAACCCACGGAGGTCGGTATCGACCTCCCCACACTTAAAGATTGCACCGTCCTCGGTGCATGCTGAGATGTGCAAGTGGATGAGTTGCTACAACTGATGCTTCTTCTCTAAAGAATGTGCATATGGACTTGTGTATTGCTCCAGTTAAAAATTCTTCCTGTTTCCTCTTGGTGGCCATCCTGAAAGAAGAGAAAAAGGAAGGGAAAGAACCCACAAGCAAAGATATGAAAAGAAATAAAATATATGTGGGCTAGTGCCAATTAATAAGGTTCTCAACTACATGGTAGCTACAACATGTAAGTCAGAAAATAATAGAAGCACAGGGCATGTCAACTAAATAGCAAACAAGTCAAGTAGCACCCAAAATAATGCAGGAAATATGAAACAGTTGAGTGACAAAAATTTAATACCAATGTGAAAACAACAAATATAGAAAAGAAAGGGAGAAGAAACAATGAAGTTAAAATGCCATGAATGCGAGTATGCAAATGTAACAAATAGAAGAAAAGAAAGGGAATAAGGATGAGAGGGGAGGAGAAGAAAGTGAGAAAGGAGGAAAGAAAGAGAAAAGAGTAAAGAGAGAAGAAGAAAGAAATTAGGATTGGGAGAGAAAAGACAAGAAACTGGGCGGCGCAGGGATCAAGTGGTGTTGCGCGAGTGACGCGCACGCGTATTGCATGCGTACGCGTGGGTCACGCACATGGGGAGGCGACGCGAGGGCGTCTAGCACGCGTACGCGTGCCCCTGGTTGTGCGAATCGCAGGTGAGCAGCCCTGCGCACGCACAACTCTCTGTGCATTTCGTGTTGTGGGCCAAAATTGGATACGATGCGTGCGCGTCAGGCACGCGCACTCGTGGGTGATCAGAAAATGAAAATGACGCGCACGCGTCAGGGACGCGTTCGCGTGACCGATTTTGTGCCTCCAGCACAGTATCAGCACCAGGCCTGCACAACTTTCGGGAAAACATCTTTTTATGTCATTTTTTCTGGGTCACACGTGTGCGTCATTAACGCGTACGCATGAAGTGCCAAAATCGCAAATGATGCGCACGCGTGAGGTACGCGTACGCGTGGTGTTGCTTATGCATAAAGCACACTTCCTAAACAGCTCCCACACAACCTTCTGTCCAATTTTTCTCAAAAAAAATTTTTTATGCAATATGCAGATAAAGATGTGGTGCACGAAATTGGAAATCACAATTCTTCACAACTCATACCACTAACCAGCAAGTGCACTGGGTCGTCCAAGTATTACCTTACGTGAGTAAGGGTCGATCCCACGGAGATTGTTGGCTTGAAGCAAGCTATGGTTATACTGTAATTCTTTGTCAGGATATAATATCAATAATAATTTTTAGTTTTAATTGTAAAAAGTAAAAGAGAATGAAATAAATACTTATAATGCAGTAATAGAGAATATGTTGGAGTTTTGGAGATGCTTTGTCTTCTGAATTCCTGTAAAGGCTCCTTCCATGGCAAGCTGTATGTAGGGCGTCACCATTGTCAATGGCTACTTTTCATCCTCTCAGTGAAAATGGTCCAAATGCTCAGTCGCAGCACGGCTAATCATCAGTTGGTTATCGATCATGTCGGAATAGGATCCATTGATCCTATTGCGTCTGTCACCATGCCCAACACTCGCGAGTTTGAAACTCGTCACAGTCATCCAATCCCAAAATCCTACTCGGAATACCACAGACAAGGTTTAGACTTTCCGGATTCTCAAGGATGCTGCCATCAATTCTAGCTTATACTATGAAGATTCTGATTAAGGAATCTAAGAGATACTCATTCAATCTAATGTAGAATGGAGGTGGTTGTCAGGCACACTTTCATGGATTGAGGAAGGTGATGAGTGTCATGGATCATCACCTTCTTCATAGTGAAGCGCGAATGAACATCTTAGATAGGAACAAGCGTGTTTGAATGGAAAACAGAAATAATTGCATTAATTCATCGAGACCTGCAGAGCTCCTCACCCCCAACAATGGAGTTTAGAGACTCATGCCGTCACAAGGTATGAAATTCAGATCTAAAAATGTCATGAGATACAAAACAAGTCTATAAAAGTTGTTTAAATACTAAACTAGTAACCTAGGTTTACAGAAAATGAGTAAACTAAGATGGATAGTGCAGAAATCCACTTTTGGGGCCCACTTGGTGTGTGCTGGGGCTGAGACTTATGCTTCCCACGTGCCTGGGCTGTTTTTGGAGTTAAACGTCAGGTTGTAACCTGTTTTTGGCGTTTAACACCAACTTGTAACCTGTTTCTGGCGTTCAACTCCAGAATGCAACATGGAACTGGCGTTGAACACCAGTTTACGTCGTCTATCTTCATGCAAAGTATGAACTATTATATACTGCTGGAAAGCCCTGAATGTCTACTTTCCAACCCAATTGAGAGTGCGCCAATTGGACTCTTGTAGCTCCAAAAAATCCATTCCGAGTGCAGGGAGGTCAGAATCCAACAACATCAGCAGTCCTTTTTCAGCCTGAATCAGATTTTTGCTCAGCTGCCTCAATTTTAGCCAGAAAATACCTGAAATCACAGAAAAACACAGAAACTCATAGTAAAGTCCAGAAATATGATTTTTGACTAAAAATGAATAAAAATCTATTAAAAACTAACTAAAACATACTAAAACCTACATGAAATTACCCCCCAAAAGCGTATAAAATATCCGCTCATCACACACCAAACATAAACTGTTGCTTGCCCCCAAGCAACTAGATAAATAAAATAGGATAAAAAGAAATCAAAAAGCAATAATATCTCAGTGTTTTAAGTGAAGCTCAGATTCTAATTAGATGAGTGGGACTATTAGCTTTTTTGCTTCTGAACAATTTTGGCATCTCACTTTATCCTCTGAAATTCAGAATGATTAGCATCTATAGGAACTCAGAGTTCAGATAGTATTATTGATTCTCCTAGTTTAGTATGTTGATTCTTGAACACAGTTACTTTATGAGTCTTGGCCGTGGCCCTAAGCACTTTATTTTCCAGTATTACCACCGGATACATAAATTCCACAGACACATAACTGTGTGAACCTTTTCAGATTGTGACTTAGCTTTGCTAGAGTCCCCAATTAGAGGTGTCCAGAGTTCTTAAGCACAATCTTTTGCTTTGGATCACGACTTTAACCACTCAGTCTCAAGCTTTTTACTTGGACCTGCATGCCACAAGCACATGGTTAGGGACAACTTGATTTAGCCGCTTAGGCCTGGATTTATTTCCTTGGGCCCTCCTATCCATTGAAGCTCAAAGTCTTGGATCCTTTTCACCCTTGCCTTTTGGTTTTAAGGGTTATTGGCTTTTTCTTTTTCTTTTTCCAATGATTTTTTTCACTGCTTTTTCTTGCTTCAAGAATCAATTTCATGATTTTTCAGATCCTCAATAATATTTCTCTTGTTCATCATTCTTTCAAGAGCCCACAATTTTAACATTCATAAAATTTAATATAAAAAATATGCACTGTTCAGGCATTCATTCAGAAGACAAAAAGTACTGCCACCACATATAAATAATTAGAATTTTCCTTATTAAGAACTTGAAAAAAATATTGCCTCTTTATTCTAAAAATCTACTATTTTATTCATGTTTAATGATGATGAAAAAAATAAATTATAGCTTAATTGGAAATAAAATCAAAATAGATATACTAATTACTACTACTCATATATAACTTCTAAGGTAAATTCCTATAAGAACAACTATCACAGAGTTAAGGCTAAGATTAGGACTCAACAACCTTTATTTTGGGAGGTGGATGCTCCTTTAATCTGTGGGGTGCTTGGTCCTTCAAGAGACAGCTTCTAGCGCTTCAACTCCTGTATCTCCAGATATTCATCTTCTTTCAGATCGAATTTAATTTTCGGGATCACTGATCTCAAACCCATTATTTTTTGGTACTGGTCTACATGTTCTTTGGTTAAGAACTTCTCTTGATTCTAAAGTGGTTTTGGAATATTCTTTTTTTTGCCTCTTAAAGTGGTTTGTTTTCCCTTAGGTGCCATGATCTTGATGAGTTTTAGCTCATTGATCACGGAAAAACACACCAAACTTAGAGGTTTTCTTGTCCTCAAGCAAAAGAAAGGAAAGGAGAGGAATAGAAGCAGAGGCAATTTCAAAAATTCTCCTCCCCATATTCCTGGCATTAAACGCCCAAACACTACATATTTTGAGCGTTTAACGCCCATTTGTAGCCTCTCCTGGGAGTTCAACACCCAGCTGTTGCTTCTGGCTGGCGTTGAACGTCAGGAATTCCTTTGTCACTGGGCATTTTTCTGAACGCCCAGGATGCTGTAAATCTGGCGTTAAACGCCCAGAAGGTGCTTCTTTCTGGCGTTCAACGCCCAGAAGATGCTTCTTTCTGGCATTTAATGCCCAGATGGCTATCTCTACTGGCGTTGAACGCCCAGTAAATGCTTTTTTTGGGCGTTCAACGCCCAAAATAGCTCTTACTGGCTTTTTCGCACCAGTGAGCTTCTTTTTGCTGTTTTATTCCTCTAAATCCTTCTGTAACTCTGTGAACTAAAGCAATTTGCTATTTTACCTTGAAGATAATTGACATGAACCTGTAAAAATCAATTAATTAACAAATAAGTTTTGTAAATGGCTGGGTTACCTCCCCGCAAGCGCTTCTTTATTATCTTTAGTTGGACTATTACTAAGCGTTAATCAAGTCTCAGTTTTGAGCATTCTTGCTCAAAATTGCTTTCAAGATAATGTTTGACTCTCTGTCCATTAACAATGAACTTTTTGTTAGAATCATTATCCTGAAGCTCTACGTAACCATATGGTGACACACTTGTAATCACATATGGACCTCTCCACTGGAATTTTAATTTCCCGGGAAATAATCTGAGCCTAGAATTAAACAGTAAAACTTTCTGTCCTGGCTCAAAGACTCTGGATGACAACTTCTTATCATGCCATCTTTTTGCTTTCTCTTTGTAAATTTTTGCATTTTCGAAAGAATTGAGTCTGAATTCCTCTAGCTCATTTAACTGGAGCAATCGTTTTTCTCCAGCTAACTTGGCATCAAGGTTTAGGAATCTGGTTACCCAATAGGCTTTATGTTCCAGTTCCACTGGCAAGTGACAGGCTTTTCCATACACAAGTTGGTATGGAGAGGTCCCTATAGGAGTCTTGAATGCTGTTCTGTATGCCCACAGAGCATCATCCAAGCTTCTTGCCCAATCCCTCCTACGGTTAATCACAGTCCGTTCTAAGATTCTTTTAAGTTCTCTATTAGAGACTTCAGCTTGCCTATTTGTCTGTGGATGATATGGAATGGCCACCCTGTGGCTAACTCTATATCGAACCAAAGCAGAATAAAGTTGTTTATTGCAGAAATGAGTGCCCACATCACTGATTAGTACTCTAGGGATACCAAATCTGCTGAAGATGTGTTTCTGGAGGAATTTCAACACTGTCTTAGTATCATTAGTGGGTGTTGCAATAGCTTCTACCCATTTGGATACATAATCCACTGCCACCAGAATATAAGTGTTTGAGTATGATGGTGGGAAAGGCCCCATGAAGTCAATACCCCATACATCAAACAACTCAATCTCCAAGATCCCTTATTGAGGCATGGCATAACTGTGAGGCAAATTGCCAGATCTTTGGCAACTATCACAATTAAGTACAAACACTCGGGAGTCTTTATAGAGAGTAGGTCAGTAGAAGCCACATTGGAGGACTCTTGTGGCTGTTCGCTCACTTCCGAAATGTCCTCCATACTGTGATCCATGGCAGTGCCAGAGGATCTTTTGTGCTTCTTCTTTAGGCATACATCTACGGATTACTCCGTCTGCACATCTCTTGAAGAGATACGACTCATCCCAAAGATAATACTTTGCATCGTATGAATCTCACTGCCTTGTAGTTTGTAATGTCTGCAAACCATGGTACTTCCTGGATGGCAAAGAGTTGCTCATCCGAAAAGTTTTCAGAGATCTCAGTAAGAGGGAGGGACGCCCCTTCTACTGGTTCTATTCAGGACAGGTGATCTGCTACTTGGTTCTCTGTCCCTTTTCTGTCTCTTATTTCTATATCAAACTCTTGCAGAAGTAACACCCATCTGATGAGTCTGGGTTTGGAATCCTGCTTTGTGAGTAGATATTTAAGAGCAGTATGGTCAGTGTACACAATCACTTTTGATCCTACTAGATAAGATCTGAACTTGTCAATGGCGTAAACCACTGCAAGTAACTCTTTTTCTGTGGTTGTGTAATTCTTCTGTGCGTCATTTAAAACACGACTGGCATAGTAAATGACGTGCAGAAGCTTGTCATGCCTTTGTCCCAACACTGCATCAATGGCATGGTCACTAGCATCACACATTAGTTCAGATGGTAATGTCCAGTCTGGTGCAGAGATGACTGGTGCTGTGACAAGCTTAGCTTTCAGAATCTCAAATGCCTGCAGACACTCTTTATCAAAGAAATATAGCGTGTCAGTAGCTAGCAGATTACTAAGAGGTTTGGCAATTTTTGAAAAATATTTTTATAAACCTCCTATAGAATCCTGCATGCCCCCAGAAAGCTTCTGATTGCCTTAACATTGGCAGATGGTGGTAACCTTTCAATTACCTCCACCTTAGCTTGATCCACCTCTATTCCCTTGTTCGAAATTTTGTGCCCAAGGACAATTCCCTCAGTCACTATAAAGTGATATTTTTTCCAATTTAAAACTAGGTTAGTCTCTTGGCACCTCTTTAGAACAAGTGCTAGATGGTCAAGACAGGAGCTGAATGAGTCTCCAAATACTGAAAAGTCATCCATGAAGACTTCCAGAAATTTTTCCACTATATCAGAGAAAATAGAGAGCATGCACCTTTGAAAGGTTGCAGGTATATCTATTTTCTCTTGATCCTGGGGATCTATTGCAATTTGATTATAACCTGAATATCCATCCAAGAAGCAGTAGTATTCATGACCTGCTAGTCTTTCTAGCATTTGGTCTATGAATGGTAAAGGAAAATGATCCTTTCTAGTGGCTGTATTGAGCCTTCTATAATCAATACACATACGCCACCCTGTAACTATTCTTATAGGAACCAGTTCATTTTTTTCATTATGAACCACTGTCATGCCACCCTTCTTAGGGACAACTTGGATAGGGCTTACCCAGGGGTTGTCAGAAATAGGATAAATACTCCCAGCCTCTAGTAATTTAGTGACCTCCTTCTGCACCACCTCCTTCATGGCTGGATTCAGCTACCTTTGTGGTTGAACCACTGGCTTAGCGTCACCCTCCAATAGGATCTTGTGCATGCATCTAGCTGGGCTAATGCCCTTAAGATCACTGATGGACCACTCAAGAGCTGTCTTGTGTGTCCTTAGCACTTGAATTAGTGCTTCCTCTTCCTGTGGCTCTAAGGTAGAGCTTATGATTACAGGAAAGGTATCACCTTCTCCCAGAAATACATATTTCAGGGATTGTGGTAATGGTTTGAGCTCGGGTTTGGGAGGTTTCTCCTCTTCCTGAGGGATTTTTAGAGGTTCTATTATTCTCTCTGGTTCCTCCAGATCAGGCTGAGCATCTTTAAAGATATCATCTAGCTCTGATTCGAAACTCTCAGTCATATTGACCTCTTTTACCAAAGAGTCCATAATATCAATGCTCATGTAGTCATTTGGGGGTGTCTGGATGCTGCATAGCTTTGACAACATTCAACTTAAACTCATCTTCGTTGACTCTCAGGGTCACTTCCCCTTTTTGGACGTCAATGAGGGTTCGTCCAGTTGCTAGGAAAGGTCTTCCTAGAATGAGAGTTGCACTCTTGTGCTCCTCCATTTCCAGCACCACAAAGTCAGTGGGAAAGGCAAATGGCCCAACCTTGACAATCATGTCTTCAATCACGCCTGATGGGTATTTAATGGAGCCATCAGCAAGTTAAAGACATAAAGCTTGCTTGGTACAAGTACCCTCCAATGTGCATGGTATCATAAAGCTTCCGGGATCTTTAAGCTTCTCAGGTAAGCTTTTTAGAATGACTGCACTGCATTCTTCAGTGAGGTAAACTTTTTCAATTTCCCTCCAATCCTTCTTATGACTTAAGATCTCTTTCATGAACTTAGCATAAGAGGGTATTTGCTCAAGTGCCTCTGCAAACGGAATCTTTATTTCAAGAGTCCTGAGATAGTCTGCAAAGCAGGCAAATTGCTTATCCTGTTC
This sequence comes from Arachis duranensis, assembly GCF_000817695.3. Lineage (NCBI taxonomy): Eukaryota > Viridiplantae > Streptophyta > Magnoliopsida > Fabales > Fabaceae > Arachis > Arachis duranensis. The sequence goes on along the minus strand of NC_029775.3, from coordinate 96,342,353 downwards.
CACTTGGCGGAGTTTCTGAGGATACGGCATTTTGGCTTTGTATTCCTCAACCTTAGTTGCTGTAGGTTTATTGGCTACAGATGTGGGTTGAGAAGCCTTTTTAGAGGGGTTGCTATCAACACTTGTACGTGTCTGATCTCCCATTGGCGTTTGAATGCCAGGGGTGGAGGCTGGAGTGGCGTTAGACGCCAACTCCTTACCTGTTTCTGGCGTCTGAATGCCAGAACTGTGCTTCCTTTGGGTGTTCAACACCAATTCCTTGCCTGTTTCTGGCATTGAACACCAGGACTGAGCATGGGTTGGGCGTTCAATGCCAGCTTTCCACCCCTTTTCTGGCGTTTGAGCGCCAGAATTATTCCTCTCTGGGCTCTGACTGTCCTTAGAGGGATTTTAGGTAGCAGTTTGTTCATTTCTTGGCTTCCTGCTGCCTTGAAGTGAGGTATTTAATGTTTTCCCACTTCTTAATTGAACTGCTTGGCACTCTTCTGTTATTTATTTTGATAACTGTTGTTCTGTTTGCTTCAACTGCACTTCCATATTCATATTAGCCATTCTTGTTTCTTGCAATATCTCCTTGAATTCGGCTAACTGTTTTGTTAGAAAATCTAGTTGCTGATTGAATTCAGTAACTTGTTCTGCAGGACTGAGTTTAGCAGTTACTGTTTTAGCCTCTTCTTTCATGGAAAGTTCACTGCTTAAGTACAAATGCTGATTTCTGGCAACTGTATCAATGAGCTCTTGAGCTTCTTCAATTATTTTTCTCATGTGTATAGATCCACCAGCTGAGTGATCTAGAGAAATCTGAGCTCTCTCTGTAGGCCCATAATAGAAGATGTTTAACTGCACCCACTCTGAAAACATTTCAGATGGGCATTTTCTTAGCATCTCTCGGTATCTCTCCCAGGCATCATAAAGGGATCTCCTTGTTTAAAGCCTTGAATGCTCAGCCTTAGCTGTGTCATCCGTTTTGGAGGGAAGTATTAATTTAGGAATTTTTCTGACAGCTGTTTCCATGTCTTTATGCTAGCCTTAGGTTGGTTATTTAACCAGCTTTTAGCTGGTCTTTTATAGCAAATAGAAACAGTAATAATCTGTAGACATCCTGACCTACTTCTTTATCATGTACTGTGTCAGTAATTTGTAAAAATTGTGCCAGAAACTCTGTAGGTTCTTCTTGTGAAAGACCAGAATACTGGCAACTTTATTGCACCATGATAATAAGATGAGGGTTCAACTCAAAGCTACTGACTCCGATGGAGGATATATAGATACTACTCCCGTATGAAGCAGTAGTGGGGTTAGCATATGATCCCAGAGTCCTTCTGAACTGTTCATTTCCACTTAGGTCCATGATGGAGAAAGGGAGATGATGTGGATTTATTTTATTATATTAAAAAAATTATTTTCGAAATAATAAAATAGAATAAAATAAAAAACCAAAACAAAAAACGAAAAATAAAAAATAAAAAATTTGAAAATATTTTATGAAGATTTTCGAAAAAGTGAAGAGAGAGAAAGTGGTTAGGATATTTTTTGAAAAAGATATGATTTGAAAAATTTTGACCAAGTCAACCCAAGTAATTCGAAAATTATGAGAAATTAAAGGAAAAGATATTTTTTATTTTTGAATTTTATGATGAAAGAGAAAAACACACAAAAGACACAAGACTTAAAAATTTTTAGATTTAATGATCCTTCTTTTTCGAAAATTTTGGAGGGAAAACACCAAGGGACACCAAACTTAAAAATTTTAAGATCAAAATACAAAGAAGACTCAAGAACACTTTGAAGATTCACAAGAACAACAAGAACAAAAGAAAGAACACCAAACTTAAAATTTTTTTGAAAACCAAATTAAATTTTCAAAAATTAAAGAAAATTAACAGGAGAACACCAAACTTAAAGTTTGTACAAGATTCAATCAAAGAAAAATTATTTTTAAAAAAGTTTTAAAAAGAAGATACCCAATTGCCAAGAACATATGCCAACGCTCTAGCCAACTGAGCTATAAATTTAACGTGTTTTAAAAAGGTATTTTTTTTAATAACTAAAAATAATTTTCTTGAAAACTAATATTTTGAAAAAGCACAAGGAAAACACGAAAAACACACAGAATAGGAAAAACAAAAGATCAAATAAGAAAAATTGACAAGAACAATTTGAAGATCAAGGAAAAACAAAGAACATGCAATTCGAAAATTGAAAGACAAAGAAAAACATACAATTGACACCAAACTTAAAACAGGACATTAAACTCACAGAAAAACTAAAAATTAATAAAGAAAAATGATATTTTTGAAAAAATTTTTTAAAAGGGATAATAAAAGATGCAATTCTAGTGACTCTAAATCAAAAAGACTAATTTTTCTTAATCTAAGCAACAAGATTCACCGTCAGTTGTTCAAACTCAAACAATCCCCGGCATCAGCGCCAAAAACTTGGTGCACGAAATTGGAAATCACAATTCTTCACAACTCGTACCACTAACCAACAAGTGCACTGGGTCGTCCAAGTAATACCTTACGTGAGTAAGGGTCGATCCCACGGAGATTGTGGCTTGAAGCAAGCTATGGTTATCCTGTACTTCTTAGTCAGGATATAATATCAATAATAATTTTTAGTTTTAATTGTAAAAAGTAAAAGAGCATGAAATAAATACTTATAATGCAGTAATGGAGAATATGTTGGAGTTTTGGAGATGCTTTGTCTTCTGAATTCCTGTAACATAATGCTTCCTCACTTTCAAACATGCAAGGCTCCTTCCATGGCAAGCTGTATGTAGGGCGTCACCGTTGTCAATGGCTACTTTCCATCCTCTCAGTGAAAATGGTCCAAATGCTCTGTCACAGCATGGCTAACCATCTGTTGGTTCTCGATCATATCGGAATAGGATCCATTGATCCTTTTGCGTCTGTCACCACGCCCAACACTCGCGAGTTTGAAGCTTGTCATAGTCATCCAATCCCAAAATCCTACTCGGAATACCACAGACATGGTTTAGACTTTCCGGATTCTCAAGGATGCTGCCATCAATTCTAGCTTATACTACGAAGATTCTGATTAAGGAATCTAAGAGATACTCATTCAATCTAATGTAGAACGGAGGTGGTTGTCAGGTACACGTTCATGGATTGAGGAAGGTGATGAGTGTCACGGATCATCACCTTTTTCATAGTGAAGCGCGAATGAACATCTTAGATAGGAACAGGCGTGTTTGAATGGAAAACAGAAATAATTGCATTAATTCATCGAGACGCTGCAGAGCTCCTCACCCCCAACAATGGAGTTTAGAGACTCATGCCGTCACAAGGTATATAATTCAGATCTAAAAATATCATGAGATACAAAATAAGTCTATAAAAGTTGTTTAAATACTAAACTAGTAACCTAGGTTTACAGAAAATGAGTAAACTAAGATGGATAGTGCAGAAATCCACTTCTGGGGCCCACTTGGTGTGTGCTGGGGCTGAGACTTATGCTTCTCACGTTCCTGGGCTGTTTCTGGAGTTAAACATCAGGTTGTAACCTGTTTCTGGCGTTTAACTCCAACTTGTAACCTGTTTCTGGCGTTCAACTCCAAAATGCAACATGGAACTGGCGTTGAACACCAGTTTATGTCATCTATCTTCGCACAAAGTATGAACTATTATATATTGCTAGAAAGCCCTGAATGTCTACTTTCCAACCCAATTGAGAGCGCGCCAATTGGACTTCTATAGCTCCAAAAAATCCATTCCGAGTGCAGGGAGGTCAGAATCCAACAGCATCAGTAGTCCTTTTTCAGCCTGAATCAGATTTTTGCTCAGCTCCCTCAATTTCAGCCAGAAAATACCTGAAATCACAGAAAAACACAGAAACTCATAGTAAAGTCCAGAAATATGATTTTCGACTAAAAACTAATAAAATCTATTAAAAACTAACTAAAACCTACATGAAATTACCCCCAAAAAGCGTATAAAATATCTGCTCATCAAGATGCAAACTATATGTACTAATAATGAGAAGAGTCACTTAAAAAGAAAACTAAGAAGAGAGAAAAGAACAATCATACCATGGTGGGTTGTCTCCCACCTAGCACTTTTAGTTATTGTCCTTAAGTTTGACATTTGGTGAGCTCCTTGTCATGGTGGCTTGTGCTTGAACTCGTCTTGAAACTTCCACCAATGCTTGGACTTCCAATAAGCTCTATCAATACCAGGTAAATTCCTCAAGTTTTGATGGAGTTCTTCACAAGCTTTGAGCTCCCAAAATTGATCCTCATATATTCCCGGATCCTAAATCTTGATTCTACACCCGTCTTCAAGTTGATCATCATAATTCTATCCGGGTGGTAAGCAATCCGAATTCTCACTAAGGCATCCAAACAGCTTCCTAGACCCATTCATTCGAGCTCTACACCAACCTTTTCATTTCAACTTGGAGCATACAACCATATTGAATCTTGCCTGACAACTCCTACCACTAACCATCTTCCTCTTACGCTTAAAGTCACAAAGAGCTCTAAGTTGACCATCCGTTTCCAGTAAACCATATTCAAGTGGGAAAGTAGAGGTTAAGGATAAGAATTTTACCAATTTGAATGTTGTGTTGGATGGTAATGGCTTTGGGGAAGGTGTTCCTGATGATCTTGCAAGCTCTACTCCCTTGTGCTCTTCTTTGAATTCTTTCACCTCTTTGCAAGCTTTCTCAATTTCAACCTCTTCTTCTTGGTAGTTTTCCTCCAATCCAGTCTCTTCTTCATTGTTTACCAAGGGCATGGGAGGTTGTGCTTCTTCTTCCTTAATCTCCATCTCTTGATCAACATCTTCAAAGTCTTCAACTAGGATATGCCTTGGAGGTTGTACACCCTCCTCAGCATCAATTTCAAATGTCTTGGAAGGAGGCTTTATGACTGGACTTTCCCATGGAGGTTCTGCATCTCCCAGGTCTTCAATCACTTCCTCCTCTTCAATTCTTACTGCTTCGTCCAGTTGTTTTAGTATAAAATCGTACTCCTCCTTAATGATTTCCCTTCCATGACAACTTTCTTCAGCTACCCCTTCATCTTCAAGGTTCTCTCCGACCTCCACATTTTGGACCTCCTCTTGCTCCTCTGGAAATAAGGCTGTGTGTAACCGATCCATTGCAACCCTAAGGCGATCCCTTCTCTCTTTTCCATGTCACTAGCATAATTGGGATCGTGTTACTCTTGGGTTGATGGATATGGGTATTCTTGCATAGAGGATGGTGGTGTAGTGAAGCTTGAGGGTTGAATATTGGAGGTAGAGGGTTGGTCCATGCGGGATATAAGATTTTAGAGTTTAGAGGTGAGACCAACGAGAGAGGTAAGTGTGTTCTCCATGGAGGTTTGAGGTGGATAGGAGGGTTCATTTGTTGGGAAAAAGGGCTCATAACACGGAGGTGGTTCCTCTTGATAAGGATATGGAGATGGTGTATATTGAGGTGGTGGTTCTATGTATGGTTCATATGGTGGTTGGTATGGTGGATAAGGGTTAGGGTGGTTCATAGATGATGAGCGGATAATTTATACGCTTTTTGGTATTGTTTTTAGGTAGTTTTTAGTAAGTTCAAGCTACTTTTAGGGATGTTTTCATTAGTTTTTATGTTAAATTCACATTTCTGGACTTTACTATGAGTTTGTGTGTTTTTCTGTGATTTCAGGTAATTTCTGGCTGAAATTGAGGGACTTGAGCAAAACTCTGATAGGAGGCTGACAAAAGACTGCTGATGCTGTTGGAATCTGACCTCCCTGCACTTGAAATGGATTTTCTGGAGCTACAGAACTCCAAATGGCGCGCTCTTAACAGCATTGAAAAGTAGACATCTAGAGCTTTCCAGAAATATATAATAGTCCATACTTTATTCGGGAATTGATGACGTAAACTGGCGCTCAACGCCAGTTTCATGTTGCTGTCTGGAGTAAAACGCCAGAAACATGTCACGACCCGGAGTTGAACGCCCAAAACACGTTACAACTTGGCGTTCAACTCCAAAAGAAGCCTCAGCTCGTGGATAGATCAAGCTCAGCCTAAACACACACCAAGTGGGCCCCATAAGTGGATTTATGCATCAATTACTTACTCATGTAAACCTTAGTAGCTAGTCTAGTATAAATAGGATAATTTACTATTGTATTAGACATCTTTGGTCTCAGTTTTATTTTATTCTTCATCTGAGGAGACTATTGATCATGTTTTGGGGGGCTGGCCATTCGGCCATGCCTGAACCTTTCACTTATGTATTTTCAACGGTGGAGTTTCTACACACCATAGATTAAGGCTATGTTTGGTTGGAAGGAAAGAAATAGAGAGGAAAGAAATAGAAAGGAAAGAAAGGAAAGGAAAGAAATTGAGTGGATTTTTATTTTCTTTAGATGTGTTTGGATGAAAGGAAAATAAAAAGGAAAGAAATGTTATAAAAAGACAATTTTATTCTTGTATTATAAAATATATTTAAAAAAATAAAGGGGTAATATTGGAAATGGTGAGAGAAAATAAGTTTTCCCTCCCTTTTCTTTCCAACATTGGAGAAAAAAAAATTTGGTGGTCCCACCAGTTTTTTTCATTCATTTTCTTTCCTCTTCAATTTCTCTTCACAACTAAACAATAGAAAATAATTATTTTACTTTCTCTTTTCTTTCCTCCCTTTTCTTTCCTTCAATTTTCTTTTCAAACAAATATAGCATCAATCTCACACAGTGACTTAGAGAGGCTCACACAAGACTTTAGAAGACAGCCTGGAATAGGTGAATGAAACACAATGATGTTAGGTAAATTTCTTATTAAAATTAATATTGGTGAATTCTATGGTGTAAAATGTAACTTTTTTTTACACATATAGAACTTAGGTGAAAGCTTTTAAAAATGGACATCTGTTGTAATGTTCTCTATGTCTAATCAAGTCTTGCAGCCTTTTGGTTTATCAATAAAATAATTTATCAATAGAATTTAGATGGAAGCTTTTAAAAATAGACATCTATTATATTTTTTATGTCTAATCAAGTCTTATAGTTTCTTGGCTAATCAATAAGATAGTTTGCAGTGATTTGTCTCTTTATATTAAGTATCAACTGAAATTAATTTTTGAATGCAAATGTTAATTAATTAGGCGGATTATTTTTTTTTTGTAACAAACCATTTAAAAATTTAAACCATACTTAAGTTTGGACTTAAATAAATCCCCGCTTTTCATTACTATAATTGATTAATTATTATAGTTTATTATTTATAATTTTATCAATCGTCCCTGACTAAAGAAAGAGAAAAAAAAATACTAATAGTCACTTTTGATTATTTTAATCAAAAACAAAATAAAATAAAATATTAAAAAAAATAAAAATTTGATTTTAGAAAATGAATCATTATTTTTAGATAAAACTTTTTTTGTTGCAATTTTTTTCTTATATTATAAACATTATATATGTTATAATTTTTTAAATTTTTAAATATTATTTTAGATTTTTTTTAAAAAAAATAAAATCGTACGATAGAAAATATTCATTTAGAAACTAAAATAAAATATTTCAACATTTGATTTTTCTATAAAACAACTATACATATAAATTTAGTGTGCAAGCATAATAATTATAAAGGTTAAAATATAATGAAATAAAAGTATGGTCATACTATTCATTTAAATTGAAATAATTTTCTCAAATTTGTACCAAAATTGTGTTAGGATTTGGTTGAATTAGTCCCACATTGCTTAGGATAGCAAATGGAGTGGGTGGCCTAGACTATAAATATGAGGCTAAGTTCTCCATTTGTTTTTTGCACCATGAATTTTCAGCAAGGTTTCGATCTGTACCAAGGCGAAATGCTTGGAGTGTTCTAATTCCAAGTGAGTATACTTTCATGGTGGAGTATGATAGTTCTCTGAACTATGATTGTCGGTATAGACAATGGCAGCAAAGAATTGTCGGTGTTGACAATGGAAGCTGAAGATGTATGACTATTTCAATCAAGGTGGAGATTGTTAGGATTTGGTTGAATTAGTCCCACATTGCTTAGGATAGCAAATGGAGTGGGTGGCCTAGGCTATAAATATGAGGCTAAGTTCTCCATATTTTTTGCACCAGTCGAAAACACTTAAAGACTGTATCTGACTTTTTTTTCCTCTATACCTTTTGATTAGAGAGTGTTGTGAGGTGTAGTTAAATATTTGCTTTGAGAGTGTGGGTGTACTGGGGTGCCGGTGTTAGAGAGAAAGAAGTCTATGTGTTGTAACAATTTTCACATAGTGATATTCTTGTGCACCAAGTTTTTGGCGCCGTTGCCGGGGATTGTTTGAGTTTGGACAACTGACGGTTTATCTTGTTGCTCAGATTAGGTAATTTTCTTTTCAAAAATCTTTTTCAAAATTTTTCTTTTCTTTTTCGTTTTTCTAACCTTGTTTTTCGAAAAAATTAAAATAAAAATACAAAAAAATTCATAAAATCATAAAAACCAAAAATATTTTGTGTTCTTGTTTGAATCTTGTGTTAATTTTTAAGTTTGGTGTCAATTGCATGCTTTTAAAATTTTTCTTGCATATTTTTCGAAAATCTCATGCATTCATAGTGTTCTTCATGATCTTCAAGTTGTTCTTGACAAGTCTTCTTGTTTGATCTTGATGAATTCTTGTTTTGTGTTGTTTGTTGTTTTTCATGTGCATTTTTGCATTCATATTTTCCAAGCATTAAAAATTTCTAAGTTTGGTGTCTTGCATGTTTTCTTTGCATCAAAAATTTTTTAAAAATTATGTTCTTGATGTTCATCATGATCTTCAAAGTGTTCTTGGTGTTCATCTTGACATTCATAGTGTTCTTGCATGCATTAAGTGTTTTGAT
>NC_029775.3:96330658-96331691 GCF_000817695.3 Arachis duranensis | reverse complement strand
AAAGCCTCAACAAGGCTTTAACAATGGTGGACGCAATAGGCTGAGTAATAGTAAGCCATATCCATCATCTTCTCAGCAACAGACAGAGAATTCAGAACAAAACACTTCTAATTTAGCCAATATTGTCTCTGATCTGTCAAAAGCCACTTTCAGTTTCATGAATGAAACAAGATCCTCCATTAGAAATTTGGAGGCACAAGTGGGTCAGCTGAGTAAGAAAGTCATAGAAACTCCTCCCAGTATTCTCCCAAGCAATACAGAAGAGAATCCAAAAGGAGAGTGCAAGGCCATTGATTTGATCAAAGTGGCCGAATGCACTAGGGAGGAGGAGGACGAAAATCCTAGTGAGGAAGACCTCCTGGGACGTCCTTCAAGCAAGAAAGAGTTTCCTAATAAGGATCCAGAGGAATCTGAGGCTCATCTAGAAACCATAGAGATTCCATTAAATCTCCTTCTGCCATTCATGAGCTCTGAAGACTATTCTTCCTCTGAAGAGGATGAAGATGTGACTGGAGAGCAAGTTGCTCAATATTTAGGAGCTATCATGAAGCTGAATGCCAAGTTGTTTGGTAATGAGACTTGGAAAAGTGAACCTCCCTTGCTCATTAGTGAACTAGATGCTTGGATTCAGAAAACTCTACCTCAAAAGAAACAAGATCCTGGCAAGTTCTTAATACCTTGTACCATTGGCACCATGAGCTTTGAAAAAGCTCTATGTGACCTAGGGTCAGGGATAAATCTTATGCCACTCTCTATAATGGAGAAGCTAGGGATCATTGAGGTACAACCTGCCTTGTTCTCATTGCAATTGGCAGATAAAGTCATTGAGACAAGCTTATGGAATAGTAGAGGACGTGCTAGTAAAGGTTGAAGGCCTTTACATCCCTGCTGATTTCATAATCCTAGACACTAGGAAGAAAGATGATGAATGCATCATCCTAGGAAGACCTTTCCTAGCCACAGCAGGAGCTGTGATAGATGTCAACAGAGGTGAGTTAGTCCTTCAATTAAATGGGGACTACCTTATGTTTAA
>NC_029775.3:96328746-96330267 GCF_000817695.3 Arachis duranensis | reverse complement strand
TTTTGTTTTATTGTTATTTTTGTGTTTTATTAGGTACATGATCATGAGGAGTCACGAAAAAAATCAAAAAAATTAAAAACAGAGTCAAAAACAGAAGAAAAAAATTTTCACCCTGGAGGATGCACGGGCCGGCGTTCAACGCCAGAAAGATGCATCTGGCTGGCGTTCAACGCCAGAACAGAGCACCATTCTGGCGCTGAACGCCAGAAACAAGCAACATCCTGGCGCTGAACGCCAGGAATGTCCCCAGAGAGGAAAAACTGGCGCTGAACGCCAGCAACAAGCATGAAACTGGCGTTCAACGCCAGAAACATGCATCACATGGGCGTTGAACGCCCAGAACGTGCACCAATGGGCGTTTGAACGCCAGAATGATGCACGAAGGCATTTTACATGCCTATTTGGTGCAGGGATGGAATTCCTTGACACCTCAGGATCTGTGGACCCCACAGGTTCCCCACCTACCATATTCCCACCTTACCTCTTAATCCTATTTTTGTGATTTGTATCCCCATGTCACAAATCCCAACACTCCTCACATCAAACCCACTCTTCCCCATAAACCCCACCTACCTTCATAAAATTCAAAACCTCTCCCCACCCAATCCCACCCATATAGCCGAATCCATCTCCCCTCACTCACCCCATTTTCTTCTTCTTCTTCTTCCACTCTTCTTTCTTCTCTTGCTCGAGGGCGAGCAATATTTTAAGTTTGGTGTGGTAAAAGCATAGCTTTTTTTTGCTTTTCCATTACCATTAATGGCACCTAAGGCCAGAGAAACCTCAAAGGGAAGACAAAAAGCTTCCACCTCTGAGTCATGGGAGATGGAAAGACTAATATAAGCCGTCTTAGCTCAGTGGTAGAACATGTGGCTGCAAATCAAGAGATCCCTGAGATACCTCAGGGGATAAGTTTTCCTCCAAACAATTATTGGGAGCAACTCAACACTTCTTTAGAAGGTTTGAGTCACAATTAAGGGTGGAACATCATGAGCACTCCATCATTCTCCAAGAAATAAGAGAAGATCAAAGAGCAATGAGGGAGGAGCAACAAAGGCAAGGAAGGGACATAGAAGAGCTAAAGAACACCATTGGTTCTTCAAGAAGGCACCACCCTCATTCAGGTGGATTCATTCCTTGTTCTTTATTTCTTTCTGTTTTCGATTTTTAATATTGTGTTTTGTGTCTCTACTTCATGATCATTAGTATGTAACCATGCCTTAAAGCTATGAATAAAATCCATTAATCCTTCACCTCTCCTAAATGAAAAATGTTTTAATTCAAAAGAACAAGAAGTACATGAATTTCGAATTTATCCTTGAATTTAATTTAATTATATTGATGTGGTGGCAATACTTTTTGTTTTCTGAATGAAAGATTGAACAGTGCATATGTCTTTTGATATTGTTGTTTATGAGTGTTAAAATTGTTGGCTCTTGAAAGAATGATGAACAAAGAGAAATGTTATTGATGATCTGAAAAATCATGAAATTGATTCTTGAAGCAAGAAAAAGCAGTGAA
>NC_029775.3:96326008-96326767 GCF_000817695.3 Arachis duranensis | reverse complement strand
TCATTATCATTCTCACTTATGAACGCACGTGATTGACAACCACTTCCGTTCTACATGCAACCGAGCTTGAATGTGTATCTCTTAGATTCCCCAACAGAATCTTCGTGGCATAAGCTAGATAGATGGCGGCATTTATGAGGATCCGGAAAGTCTTACCTTGTCTGTGGTATTCCGAGTAGGATCCTGGGAATCCGGAAAGTCTCACCTTGTCTGTGGTATTCCGAGTAGGATTCCGGTAATGAATGACTGTGACGTACTTCAAACTTGCAAGTGCTGGGCGTTAGTGACAGATGCAAAAGAATCAAGGGATTCTACTCCAGTAGGCGCAGGAACCAACCAGTGATTAGCCGTGCTGTGACAGAGTGCGTGAGTGTAGTTTTCACTGCGAGGATGGGATGTAGCCATCAACCATGGGTGATGCCTCCAGACGATTAGCCATGCGAGTGACAGCCGCATAGGATCATTTTCCCGAGAGGATTTAAAGTAGCCACCGCTGATGGTGAACCCCTATACACAGCTTGCCATGGAAAGGAGTAAGAAGGATTGAGTTGAAGCAGTGGGAGAGCAGGCGTCCTTGAGCCATACAGTATCTCCATTCGCTTATCTGAAATTTCCACCAATGAATCTGCATGAGTATTCTATCCCGTTTTTTATTTTCTATTTTCTTATTTCTATTTTTGAAAACCCATAAACCAATTTAATCTGCCTAACTGAGATTTACAAGGTGACCATAGCTTGCTTCATACCAACAATCTCTGT
>NC_029775.3:96322813-96325803 GCF_000817695.3 Arachis duranensis | reverse complement strand
GGACAACTGACGGTTCATCTTGTTGCTCAGATTAGGTAATTTTCTTTTTGTTTTGTTTTCAAAAATTTTTCAAAAAATTTTTTTTCCTTTTTTTCGAAAATAAATAAAGAAATACCAAAAAATCATAAAATCATAAAATCAAAAAATATTTTATGTTCTTGTTTGAGTCTTGAGTGAATTTATAAGTTTGGTGTCAATTGCATGTTTTAAAAAAAATTATTATGCATTTTTCGAAAATTCATACATTCATAGTGTTCTTCATGATCTTCAAGTTGTTCTTGGTAAGTCTTCTTGTTTGATCTTGATGTTTTCTTGTTTTGTATCTTTTGTTGTTTTTCATATGCATTTTTCGTTTGTTAGAGTCCATGCATTAAAGATTTCTAAGTTTGGCGTTTTGCATGTTTTCTTTGCATAAAATTTTTTTTCAAAAATATGTTCTTGATGTTCATCATGATCTTCAATAGTGTTCTTGGTGTTCATCTTGACATTCATAGTGTTCTTGCATGCATTCTTCGTTTTGATCCATAAAGAAAAGAGAAAAACACAAAAATGACGTTTTTATTTTTTTTCTCTCTCATCTTTAAAAATTCAAAAATAAAAAAAAATATCTTTTCCTTTTTTTCTCTCCAAATTTTCGAAATTTCGGGTTGACTTGGTCAAAAAATTTTAAAATTAGTTGTTTCTTACAAGTCAAGTCAAATTTTCAATTTTAAAAATCTTATCTTTTTAAAATCTTTTTCAAAAATCATATCTTTTTCATTTTTTTCTTTTTTTTTCGAAGATTTTAAAAATCTTTTTCAAAATATTTTCAAAATCTCTTCCTTATCTTTATTTCAAAAATTTCGAAATTACACTAACAAGTAATATGATTGATTCAAAAATTTGAAGTTTGTTACTTTCTTGTTAAGAAAGGTTCAATCTTTAAAATCTAGAATCCTATCCTTTTAAGTTTCTTGTTAGTTAAGTAATTAATTTTAATTTTAAAATTAAATCTTTTTCAACCATATCTTATCTTATCTTTTTATCTTATCTTTTTCAAAATTTTATCTTTTTTAATTTTGATTTCAAAATATCTTATCTTATCTTGTCTTCTTATCTTTTCAAATTTGATTTTAATATCTTTTTAAACTAACTATTTGACTTTTTGTTTGTTTCTTATCTTTTTCAAAACCAACTAACTACCTATCCCTCTCTAATTTTCGAAAATACCTCTCTCTTTTTCAAAAATTTTTTTTAATTGTTTTAAATTCTAATTTTAATTATATCTTATCTTTAGTTTTCGAAAATCACTAACCACTTTTTCAAAATTATTTTCGAAATTCTCTATCTCTCCTTCTATCTATTTATTTATTTATTCACTAACACTTCTCTTCATCTCTCTTCATCTCAGATCACCACCTCTATCCTTACCCATTCTTCTTCACTACTCTGCCCTTTCTTCTTCTACTAACATAAATGAATCTCTATACTTTGACATAGAGGATTTCTCTTTCTTTTCTTATTCTCTTCTTCCCTATATGAGCAGGAACAAGGAAAAAGACACTCTTGTTGAAGCTGATCCAGAACCTGAAAGGACTCTGAAGAGGAAACTAAGAGAAGCTAAACTACAACAATCCAGAGGCAACCTTTCTGAAATTTTCGAACAAGAGAAGGAGATGGCAGCCGAACCCAACAACAATAATGCAAGGAGAATGCTTCGTGACTTCACAAAACCAACGTCCAAATTTGATGGAAGAAGCATCTCCATTCCTGCCATTGGAGCCAACAATTTTGAGCTTAAGCCTCAACTAGTTGCTTTAATGCAACAGAACTGCAAGTTTTATGAACTTCCATCTGAAGATCCTTACCAGTTTTTAACTGAGTTCTTGCAGATTTGTGAGACTGTTAAGAAAAATGGAGTAGATCCTGAAGTCTACAAGCTCATGCTTTTCCCTTTTGCTGTAAGAGACAGAGCTAGAACATGGTTGGACTCACAACCTAAAGATAGCCTGGACTCCTGGGATAAGCTGGTCACGACCTTCTTGGATAAATTCTTTCCTCCTCAAAAGCTGAGCAAGTTTAGAGTGGATGTTCAGACCTTCAAGCAAAAAGATGGTGAATCCCTCTATGAAGCTTGGGAAAGATACAAGCAGATGACCAAAAAGTGTCCTTCTGATATGTTTTCAGAATGGACCATATTAGATATATTCTATTATGGTCTATCTGAATTTTTCAAGATGTCATTGGACCATTCTGCAGGTGGATCCATTCACCTAAAGAAAACACCTACAGAAGCTCAAGAACTTATTGACATGGTTGCAAATAACCAATTCATGTACACTTCTGAAAGGAATTTCGTGAATAGTGGGACGCCTCAGAGGAAGGGAGTTCTTGAAATTGATACTCTGAATGCCATATTGACTGAGAACAAAGTGTTGACTCAGCAAGTCAACATGATCTCTCAAAGTTTGAATGGATAGCAAAATGCATCCAACAGTACTAAAGAAGCAGCTTCTGAAGAAGCTTATGATCCTGAAAACCCTGTAATGGCAGAGGTTAATTACATGGGTGAACCTTATGGAAACACCTATAATTCATCATGGAGAAATCATCCAAATTTCTCATGGAAGGATCAACAAAAGCCTCAACAAGGCTTTAATAATGGTGGAAGAAACAGGCTCAGCAATAGCAAGCCTTTTCCATCATCTTCTCAGCAACAGACAGAAAATTCTGAACAGAGCCCTCTAATTTAGCAAACTTAGTCTCTGATCTGTCAAAAGCCACTTTAAGTTTCATGAGTGAAACAAGGTCCTCCATTAAAAATCTGGAGGCACAAGTGGGCCAGCTGAGTAAGAAAGTCATTGAAACTCCTCCCAGTATTCTTCCAAGCAATACAGAAGAGAATCCAAAAGGAGATTGAAAGGCCATTGAAGTAATCAATATGGCCGAATGCACAAGGGAAGAGAAGGACGAAAATTCTAGTGAGAAAGACCTCCTGGGACGTCTCTCAA
>NC_029775.3:96321881-96322667 GCF_000817695.3 Arachis duranensis | reverse complement strand
TCCTCAGAAGAGGATGAAGATGTAACTGGAGAGCAAGTTGCTCAATATCTAGGAGCTATCATGAAGCTGAATGCCAAGTTATTTGGTAATGAGACTTGGGGAGGTGAATCCCCCTTGCTCATTAGTGAACTAGATACATGGATTCAGAAAACTCTACCTCAAAAGAGACAAGATCCTGGTAAATTCTTAATACCCTGTATCATAGGCACCATGACCTTTAACAAGGCTCTGTGTGACCTGGGGTCAGGCATAAATCTTATGCCACTCTCTGTAATGGAGAAACTGATCTTATGCCACTCTCTGTAATAGAAAAACTGGGGATTATTGAGGTATAGCCTGCCTTATTCTCACTTCAATTGGCAGACAATTCAGTAAGACAAGCTTATGGATTAGTAGAGGACGTGTTAGTAAAGGTTGAAGGCCTTTACATCCCTGCTGATTTCATAATCTTAGACACTAGGAAGGAAGAAGATGAATGCATCATCCTTGGAAGACCCTTCTTAGCCATAGCAGAAGCTGTGATTGATGTTAGCAGAGGAGAATTAGTCCTTCAATTGAATGGGGACTACCTTATGTTTAAAACTCAAGGACCTTCCTCTGAAACCATGGAGAGGAAGGAAGAAGATGAATGCATCATCCTTGGAAGACCCTTCCTAGCCACAGCAGAAGCTGTGATTGATGTTAGCAGAGGAGAATTAGTCCTTCAATTGAATGGGGACTACCTTGTGTTTAAAGCTCAAGGACCTTCCTCTGCAACCATGGAGAGGAAGCATGAAAAGCTTCTCT
>NC_029775.3:96320450-96321834 GCF_000817695.3 Arachis duranensis | reverse complement strand
TATATCTAATTTTAATTTTATTTTATTGTTATTTTGTGTTTTATTAGGTTCATGATCATGTGGAGTCACGAAAAAAATACTAAAATTAAAAACAGAATCAAAAATAGCAGAAGAAAAATCACACCCTGGAGGAAGGACTTACTGGCGTTTAAACGCCAGTAAGGTGCATCTGGCTGGAGTTCAACGCCAGAACAGAGCATGTTTCTGGCGCTGAACGCCAGAAACAAGCAACAACCTGGCGTTTAACGCCAGGATGTGCACACAGAGGACAATCTGGCGCTGAACGCCAGAAACAAGCATGAAACTGGCGTTCAACGCCAGAAACATGCATCACATGGGCGTTGAACGCCCAGAACATGCACCAATGGGCGTTTGAACGCCAGAATGGTGTGCCAAGCACTTCGGCGTTTAAACGCCAGAATGGTGTGCAAAGGCATTTTACATGCCTAATTGGTGCAGGGATGTAAATCCTTGACACTTCAGGATCTGTGGACCCCACAGGATCATTTCAGGATCTGTGGATCCCACAGGATCCCCACCTAACATATTCTCCCCTCTTCTCAACATTCATTCTCTCTTTCCAATAAACACACTTCCCCAAAAACCCTTCACCAATCACCTCAAACCTCTCTTTCCAATTACCCCCTTCACCACTCACATCCATCCACTCTTCCCCATAAACCCCACCCACCTTCAAAATTCAAAAATCTTTCCCACCCAAACCCACCCTAAATGACCGAAACTACACCCACTCCCCTCCCTATATATACCCTTCCATTCTACTTCATTTTCACACAACAATAACCCCCTCTTCTACACCTTGACCGAAACACCTTCCCTCACTCTCCTCCATATTTTATTCTTCTTCTTCTTCTCTTCTTTCTTCTCTTGCTCGAGGGCGAGCAATATTTTAAGTTTGGTGTGGTCAAAGCATAATCTTTTTGTTTTTCCATTACCATCAATGGCACCTAAAGCCGGAGAATCCTCTAGAAAAGGAAAAGGAAAGACAAAAGCTTCCACCTCCGAGTCATGGGAGATGGAAAGATTCATCTCCAAAAGCCATCAAGACCACTTCTATGATGTTGTTGCAAAGAAGAAGGTGATCCCTGAGGTCCCTTTCAAACTCAAGAAAAATGAGTATTCGGAGATCCGACATGAAATCCGAAGAAGAGGTTGGAAAGTCCTAACCAACCCCATGCAACAAGTCGGAATCTTAATGGTTCAAGAGATCTATGCCAATGCATGGATCACTAGGAACCATGATCAATGTGTGAATCCCAGTCCAAAGAATTATCTCACAATGGTTCGGGGGAAATACTTAGATTTTAGTCCGGAAAATGTGAGGTTGGCATTCCACTTGCCCATGATGCAAGGAGATGAACGG
>NC_029775.3:96318807-96320209 GCF_000817695.3 Arachis duranensis | reverse complement strand
AGGAAGTAGAAGTTCATGAAGTCATCTCCCATGAATTCTACAAAATAGCCGAAAAGTCCTCCACCATGGCAAGGCTAGCTTTTCCTCATTTTATTTGCCATCTATGTTACTCAGCTGGAGTTATCATAGAAGGAAATATCCTCATTGAAGAGGATAAGCCCATCACCAAGAAGAGGATGGAGCAAGCAAGAGAGACCCTCCACGGATCTCAAGAGATGCATGAGGAAGCTCATCATCAAGAAATCCCTGAGATGCCTCAAGGGATGCACTTTCCTCCCAACAACTATTGGGAACAACTCAACACTTCCCTAGAATATTTGAGCTACAATGTGGAACAATTAAGGGTGGAACATCATGAGCACTCCATCATTCTCCATTAAATAAGAGAAGATCAAAGAGCAATGAGGGAGGAGCAACAAAGGCAAGGAAGGGACATAGAAGAGCTTAAGGACATTGTTGGTCCTTCAAGAAGAAGACGCCACTAAGGTGGATTCATTCTTTGTTCTTACTTTTCTGCTGTTCGGTTTTTATATTATATGTTTATCTATGTTTTGTGTCTCTACTTCATGATCATTAGTGTTTAGTAACTATGTCTTAAAGTTATGAATAATTCCATTAATCCTTCACCTCTCTTAAATGAAAAATGTTTTTAATTCAAACGAACAAAGAAGTACATGAATTCCAAATTTATCCTTGAATTTAGTTTAATTATATTGATGCGGTGACAATACTTTTTACTTTCTGAATGAATGCTTGAACAGTGCATATTTTTGATCTTGTTGTTTATGAATGTTAAAACTGTTGGCTCTTGAAAGAACGATGAACAAAGAGAAATGTTATTGATAATCTGAAAAATCATGAAATTGATTCTTGAAGCAAGAAAAAGCAGTGAAAAACAAAATCTTGTGAAAAAAAATATGGCGAAAAAATATAGAAAGAAAAAGAAATAGCAAGCAGAAAAAGCCAATAGCCCTTAAAACCAAAAGGCAAGGGTAAAAAGGATCCAAGGCTTTGAGCATCAATAGATATGAGGGCCCAAGGAAATAAAATCCAGGCCTAAGCGGCTGAATTAAGCTGTCCCTAACCATGTGCTTTTGTCATGAAGGTCCAAGTGAAAAGTTTGAGACTGAGTGGTTAAAGTCATGATCCAAAGCAAAAAGAGTATGCTTAAGAGCTCTGAACACCTCTAACTGGGGACTCTAGCAAAGCTGAGTCACAATCTGAAAAGGTTCACCCAGTCATGTGTCTGTGGCAATTATGTATCCGGTGGTAATACTGGAAAACAAAGTGCTTAGGGCCACGGCCAAGACTCATAAGTAGCTGTGTTCAAGAATCAACATACTTAACTAGGAGAATCAATAACACCATCCAAAATTCTAAGTTCCTAGAGAAGCCAATCATT
>NC_029775.3:96318257-96318621 GCF_000817695.3 Arachis duranensis | reverse complement strand
CAAAACTCTGATAGGAGGCTGACAAAGGACTGCTGATGTTGTTGGAATCTGACCTCCCTGCACTCGAAATGGATTTTCTAGCGCTACAGAACTTTAAATGGTGCGCTCTCAATGGCGTTGGAAAGTAGACATCTAGAGCTTTCCAGAAATATATAATAGTTCACACTTTATTCTGGAATTGATGACGTAAACTGGCGCTCAACGCCAGTTCCATGTTGCTGTCTGGAGTAAAACACCAGAAACACGTCACGACCCGGAGTTGAACGCCCGAAACACATTACAACTTGGCATTCAACTCCAAAAGAAGCCTCAGCTCGTGGATAGATCAAGCTCAGCCCAAACACACACCAAGTGGGTCCCGGAA
>NC_029775.3:96287762-96318081 GCF_000817695.3 Arachis duranensis | reverse complement strand
GTTTTGGGGGGCTGGCCATTCGGCCATGCCTGAACCTTTCACTTATGTATTTTCAACGGTGGAGTTTCTACACACCATAGATTAAGGGTGTGGAGCTCTGTTGTACCTCAAGTTTCAATGCAGTTACTATTATTTTCTATCCAATTCGAATTATTCCTATTCTAAGATATTCGTTGCACTTCAACTTGTTGAATGTGATGATCCGTGACACTCATCATCATTCTCACCTACGAACGCGCATGATTGACAACCACTTCCGTTCTACCCTAGACCGGGCGCATATCTCTTGGATTCCTTAATCAGAATCTTCGTGGTATAAGCTAGAACTGATGGCGGCATTCATGGGAATCCGGAAGGTTTAACCTTGTCTGTGGTATTCCGAGTAGGATTCCGGAATTGAATGACTGTGACGAGCTTCAAACACCTAAAGGCTGGGCGTTAGTGACAGATGCAAAAGAATCAAGGGATTCTATTCCAACCTGATTGAGAACCGACAAATGATTAGCCGTGCTGTGACAGAGCATTTGGACCTTTTTCACTGAGAGGATGGGATGTAGCCATTGACAACGGTGATGCTCTACATACAGCTTGCCATGGAAAGGAGTAAGAAGGATTGGATGAAGCAGTAGAAAAGCAGAGACTTAGGAGGAGCACAGCATCTCCATACACCTATCTGAAATTCCCATCATGGAAATACATGAGTAACTTTATCTTTAGTTTATGTTTATTTACTATTATTTGATTTTCCAAATTCCATAATTTATTTAAATCCGCCTGACTGAGATTTACAAGATGACCATAGCTTGCTTCATACCAACAATCTCTGTGGAATCGACCCTTACTCACGTAAGGTTTATTACTTGGATGACCCAGTACACTTGCTGGTTAGTTGAACGGAGTTGTGACCACACATAGTAAAGAGCTATTATCTCAAATTAAATTTCATACAAGTACAAAGAGTACGAATCACAATTTCGTCCACCAATAGACATGTTGTGTTGGGTATTTGAGTGTCACGTAAAGGTCCACCATAACCATTGTCTTGGTATGCATCATGGAATGGTTGTTGCTCGTGGTATATTGGAGGGGGTTGTTGCCAAGAGGGTTGATCAAATCCTTGTGGCTCCTCCCATCTTTGATTATTCCAACCATGGTGTATGTTGTCATTATAATCTTCTCTTCTTGCAACATAATTATAACCACGCTTGTAACCAAAGGGGTGAGAGTTCATAGTAGAAAAGAAAAACAAAAACTAATAAAGATACGCAACTAAGTCCTAAAACTAACAAACAAGTAAAAAGAAAATATTTACAATAACCAAAAATAAGGTACACGTTTACAATTCCCCAGCAACGGCGCCATTTTTGATGAATGGATTTTTGTGTGGTCTAGATTTTCACAAATAAGTTCTCGTTGCAAGTTTAGTTTCTAAACCAACAAGAATCCTTTCGTACAAAACTTGGTTGTCACAAGTAACAAACCCCTAATAAAATTGATAACCGAAGTATTTAAACCAGGGGTCGTCTCTCAAGGAATTGCAGGGAGGTGCTCTTATTATTGGTTATGAGTTGTGTAAATTGGGGTTTTGGATTGAGAAATAAAAAGAGAAAATTCCAAAGAAAATAAATTAATAACAATAAAAAGCCTTGACTAGGAGAAGATTAATCGGAAGTTCTATCCTTGTTGGACGTTCCCAAGATCAGTTGATAATTGATTGTTGTTCCTACTTAGTTATCCCTTACCGAATAAAGGAAAGTCAAGTAGTGAGCCAACTTCTATTCACAAGTCCTAATCCTCTCCCTTGGGAAGGATTAGCGTTAGTGACTAGAGTGCTAGCCAACAACTTCCCATTACCAATAAATTCTTGAGTATTCCAACTCAAGGGTCTTCTCTTAATCAACTCCCAAGTCAAGTTGGGAGCTAGAATATCAACATTAATACCATCTTCCTTGTTATGAAAAAGGAATAGAAAAGAGGCATGATAATTGGAATAAAATTGGAAGCAATTCAATAAATAATAAAATTAAATTCATAAAAGCAATCCAATTGTAACTCTGAACAAGGATTAAGAATATGGAAGAGTAAGTGATAAGTCAGGAAACAAACTAGAATGATGAAGTCCTCATCGGAGGTAGTGACTCTGTAAATATCCAATCTAACAGCATAAAACTAGGAATCCTAAATCCTAGAGAGAGGAGAGAGCCACTCTCTCTCTAGAAACTACATCTAAATTATGAAAAGTGAATAGTGAGAAGTGTCTCTATGATCCCTCCACTCTACAGCTTCTATTCTGTGTTTTCTGGGCCGAAAACTGGGCTGGAAATAGCCCGGAAATCGTTGGAGGGCGATTTCTACCACGCTGATTTTCTACAAAACGACGCGTGTGCGTCACCTAAATGTATGGTCACTATGACAAATTATATATCATTTCGAAGCCCCGGATATTAGCTTTCCAACGCAACTGAAACCACCTCATTTGGACATCTTTAGCTCATGTTATGATCGATTGAGTGCGAAGAGGTTAGGGTTGACAACATTAGCAATTCCTTCAATTTCTTGTATTCTTTCCACTTTTGCATGCTTCCTTTTCATCCTCTAAGCCATTTTTGCCCTGTAATATCTGAAAACACTTAACACACATATCAAGGCATCGAATGGTAATAAGAGAGGATTTGAAATTAGCTAAATTAAGACCAAAGAAACATGCTTCCAATCATAGCACAAAATCAGGAAAGAAAATGTAAAACATGCGATTTCTATTAATAAGTGTGAGATTAATGGATAAAATTCACTCAATTAAGCACAAGATGTACCACAAAATAGTGGTGCATCAAGCAGCTACCAGTTCTCCATGGTGTTTGTAAATAGCCACACATACACCTCCGTTGTGTCCGTCAACCACTGCAGCATCAACATTCATTTTGAAAAATCCCAGCAGTGGCACTATCCAACTAGAGCAGCTTTGGCTTCCCGATGACAGAGAATGCAGCGCCGTAGGATAGGGTGCATTCGCGGCGGTAAATTTCACATAGTCCTACTGCGCGTTCTGGGCCATTAATTCAGGAGACATATGTTCATCTTCAAGAAGTAATTTATTTCTTCTAATCTAAATGGCATGAAGATAGCAAAGCAATAAACTCGTCTTGACTCTTTCGATATTGTTAATGATGTATTGGAACCATTGTTGTAGGGAGGATGATGGCTCAATTTCTGATCGGATCGTGAATGGGAAGTGAACTAGAATCGCTAAGTCCATTCGCACTCTTTGAACAGGTGAAGCTCTGATTCCTCTTTTTCCATGCATCGGCAACATAATGTGAAACAATTAACTCCTTTCCTCTGCAGGTTAAGCTTCGTGGGAAGTGATTGTTGAAGTAGTAGCCAAATGAAGTTGAAGGTCCAAGGTGGTGCTTTTGTCTTCCAATGAAGGGCTCCTGATGTGGTGGGATCACTATTTTGGAAAATGGTCACAGGTTGTGCCAATATCAAATGGTGGTATGCTTGTTTGACTTGGTAAATTCCAAATTTGCTATTCTTCCAGTGAAAAATTATCTTTGGTTTCTTGAATATCAATTGGTAGAGCTAGAATTTGGGTAATTTCAAAAGGTAGAAAGATACCCCTTATGAGATTCTGGTTCCATGTTTTGTCTGTTTGATTAATTAAACTATCAACAGTAGCGTCGGGATAAAAAATTTGATAAATTGCTCCATACTTAGAAACCATTTTGGTTAGGCAGACATAGATCTTTCCATATTCTGATTGATTGTCTTGTTCCTACTCTCCAAAGACCCCCCTATTCAAGAACCCATTTGGCTCCCTATATACTTCTCTAAGTATAACTAGGATTGTAGCCAAGAGCTGCATCAGTGAACCATTTTCGTCGGTAATACTTGGCCTATTGCATTATTACTACTATAGAAGTTAGTTTGTTAAGAAGCCTCCAACCTTGTTTGACCAAGAGTGCCTGATTGCCTCAAAACTTTTGAAACCTAAGCATTCACTCTCCTTTGATCTGATCATTTTGTTCAAAGCTATCCAGTGAATTTTCTGTTCTCCATCGTAGCTTCCCCAATAAAACTTATAAATCAACTCTCCAAGTGATTACATAAGCTTTTTGGTAGCTAAAAACAACCCATAATATAAGAAGGTATCGATTGGGCCACTGATTTTATTAGTACCTTTTTGTCGACTTTAGATAGAGTATGCTCTTTCCATTCTTTTAGCTTCTTCTAGACTCTTTCCTAGACAAATTCAAAAACCAATTTCTTAGAATGACCTACAAGAGTTGGTAGTCCCGATATTTTGAATGAATCTTTACTGTCTTAATATTTAGCCAATCTTAAATAAACATTTTTTTTGGTAGGAGGAACATTTCGGCTAAAGAAAATTTTATATTTGTCCAAATTGATTTTCTAAAGCTTCTTGGTAGGCTTTGAGAATTTTTATCATTGCTTCAATGTTCTGGTCATTAGATCTTAAGAAAATTATGCTATCATCTGTAAAAAATAAATGTGTGATTTTTGGGGTTGATCGAGCTACTTTAATGTCTCTAATTGTGAGTCTTTTCTCTTTATAATAGACCCGAGAAAACTTCAACACAAAGAATGAAGAGGTATGAGAATATAGGATCCCCTTGTCGAATATTTCTCGATGGCCGAAATTCCCTTGAAGGAACTCCATTAATAAGGATTTGAAAAGAAACTGTATCAATACATGTTCCAATTAAATCTATATCCATCTCGTAGGGAGTCCCATATGTTTCAATACTGCTAGGAGGATCGACCATTTAATTCAATCATAGGCCTTCGTCATGTTCGTTTCACTCCCATAAACTTTTATTTCCCGCTTGCTTTTTCCTCATGTGGTGGAATATCTCATACGCCACTAACCCGTTATCTGTGATCAGCCTTCTCGAAACAATTTCGAAAAGAATAAGTTTTAATCTATTGGTTCCCATGAATATAGACATTAAAATATGAAATAAAGGAGATGTTAAGATTCAGATTACAACTGCACTAAAAGCAAAGAGATTTAGGTTGTGAAAACTTGGGATTGATCCAACATACCGTGATGATCTCGCACGATCAGTAAACCCAATTAGACATAGATCAAAGCTTCCGCATTCAGAAAAAAACAGGTTATGAATTAGGTATGCATTTAGACTTTTTTCTTTTCTTCAGATACTTTATTTATCCAAATCTTTCACCATTCAAATAAAATAAACTAATTTATATCTGAAATTATTCAAAATATATAAAAATGAAATACCAATTCAAAATTTAACTTTAAATCATATATTTTTAATATTTTTTATGAATTATTTATACTTTATAATATTTTATTATATTATTAAGTAATATTAACCATTAATTAGGACATATTTTATGCTGAATAATGCAATTATCAATGCTGATGATTATCTAATGCACGATGTAGAAGACATGCAGTTTTGTTAGTAACAATCATAATTCAACTTGCACAAGTTGATCCTAATCCATCTTAAGCATTAATAAAGACTAGAAGCAAGAAAAATTAAGTAGAAAAAACAGCTTGAATAAAAGTCAAATTTGAGTTGCAAACTTTAGTACTTCATATACTTGTGATGAAATGGAGCCATATTTTTTGTTGATATGTAGCATCTTTGGGTCCAGAATATATATTATACTATACTATACCATGAAGTCATCAAAGTTTCATCTATCATTTCTTAAACTTTATGTTACGCCCTTTAGTTTATTGTTTAAAGCTTGATTAAATATAAGACCAAAGCAACTTCGTGGTACTTTGACAAACATATCATAAAACATCCCCTCCAACGTGGTTATATGCTTGGTCGCTGTTGGTCTCCAACATATAATATTTAATTAAATTGAACACAAAATTAAGTTTTCTGTTGGAAATTAAATATTAATTAAATTCAACTGCCTTATATTGCAATATATTATTTTTCAGAAGTTTACATCAAATGGGTGCAAGCATTCGGATAAAATGGTACTTAAATTCCACACACGACTAAATCACAGTTTCATTCCTTTATTCAAGAGGTGGAATCTTTCCTCCAACAACCCTTCAGGTGTCGTATATATACCATGTACATGTATGTTCTTATCGGCTAAGTTCAATCATTCGCTTCTATTAAGATAATGTTATGTTACTGATTGACAATTGTTTACAATATTTTGCACGACTCTTTTTATTACTATTATGTATTGAACATCCAAAATGGTTCTTTTTCTATCATAGCTGCTTAAAATATTTTAGGATGTTGTAAAAAATCAGGAAATTTCTAATTTGGTATTTAATTACCTTTCATTTTCTTTTTTTTTTACCTTTTAATTAATTTGCTATTTTACCTACAAATACTTTAATTTATTGATAATCTCATAATTTCTTTAAGAATTATTCTCCACGTTCAAGTATTTTTTCAATACAAATTTTTACAAGCCATTTATATTTACACGTTTTGTATCGTTTCTTCTTCTTTTTCGTTATTGTCGTCATCAACACTACCTCTTCCTCCTCCTCCTCTTTATCTTTCTTTTTTCGTTGGAATTTCTTTTTTTTCTCTCTCTTTTTCCTTCATCATCAATTATCTCGTTGTTGAAGATAATGAATAATTCATATTCAAATTGTCAATTGAATCATAACGAAATTGATTATTGTTTTGAATCCAATCAAACGGTTGAGGTGTAGTTCAATTCAGAAGAAAAAATATAGCATTAGAGGAAACATTTTTCTGTATTTGCAGTAAATTCGGGTGTAACACGAAGATATTTGGGTGTATTTTATCTGCATAATTCAAAACTTTTCCTCTTCTGTTGTTTTTTTTCTTATTCATCTTTCCTTTTTGTTTTATCTTCTCAAGTTTTTTTTATTTTACTCTATTAACAAGAATAAAAACAAAAAAATCAAACAAAAAAGAAGAAGAAACACATAATACTGTAAAATTACTTAGAAGAGGATGAACTTACATTCATTTAACTAAAAGAAAGAAAGAAATAATGAAAAAAAAGAAAAAAATGCAGCATTAGAAGAAACATTTTTCTGTATTTGTAGCAAATTTAGGTGTAACACGAAAAATATTCGGGTGTAAAATAAAGATATTTGGATGTATTTTTATTTTAATAAGTTCTGCATAATTCAAAACTCTTCATCTTCTTCCTCATTTTCTGCTGCTTCTTCTTTTTTTCTTTCATCACCATCACCATCTTCTTCTTCTTTTTTTTCTTATTCATCTTTTTCTTTTTGTTTTAACTTCTCAAGTTTTTTCTTGTTTTATTCTCTTAATAAGAATAAAAAAAATCAAACAAAGAAGAAGAAGAAACACATAATGTAAAATTACTTGGAAGAGGATGAACTTAAATTCATTTAACTAAAAAAAAAAAGAAATAAGAAAAAAAGAAGAAAAAAATGCAGCATTAGAGGATATATTTTTCTGTATTTGCAGCAAATTTGGATATAACACGAAGATATTCGGGTGTATTTTTATTCTGATAAGTTCTGCATAATTCAAAACTCTTTCTTCTTCCTCCTTCTAATCTTCCTGCTTCTTCTTTTTATCTTCTTATTTCATATTCTCATAATTTATTTTGGGGGAAAAAAATTAAACAAAAAAGAAAAATTACATAATGTTGTAAAATCAATAGAAAGAGAAGGAGGAAAAAATACAACAACAACAGTAGTAAAAAATGACGATGAAGATAAAATACGTGAAGAAAAAAGAGAAAAAATGCAAAGAAGAAGGAGAAGAAGAAGGAAGAGGAGGAGGAGGAGGAACACAAAGCGTGCTACAGAAACCATTGAATAGCGTGTGTGTTGACACATTTATATAGATGAACGTCCTTTTTATTAGGTTTACTTTAATTTATATGACTTGTAAACCAAAATAACTTATATGTGTAGTATTTTTTTTTTAAAATCAAAGATACAGAGATGTCAAGGTTTTGAACACCTCAATAATGGATTACCTATGAAGAAAATCTCATGCCCTAAGCTGTTCAAGCTGTGATGTTGATGGTTTGATGAATTAGAAGGGATTAAGAGAGGGAGAAAGATAGGTTCTTCTCATTATTGGAGAGAATGAAAAATCCCCCTTAGAAAATATTTGTTGAGTTATTACACCTTATATACTATGTACTTTTTTTTTATGTACTCTCACTAAAAAATAATTACAATGGTAAACCTATTATTGATAAAGAAATAATCTAGGTAACACCCTCCCGCAAGCTAGAATTGTGTAAATCTAACAATCCTAGCTTGGAAACATTGGCAAGAAAAGGACCCGGTGGCAGAGCTTTGGTAAGAAAATCAGCAAGTTGATCCTTGGAACGAACTGGCATAAGATGAATGAGACCAGACAAATGCTTTTCACGAACAATGTGGCAGTCCGCTTCAATGTGTTTAGTTCTTTCATGAAAAATGGGATTATTGGCAATGTGAATGGCTGACTGGTTGTCACAGAATAGAGTGATAGACTTTTGAAGCGGCAAGCCAATGAAATCCATTAAGAAAGATAACCAACTAGCTTCACAAGTGGCAACAGCAAGAGACCTATATTCAGCTTCTGCAGAGGACTTGGCAACTGTGGTTTGCTTTTTACTCTTCCAGCTAATGAGCGAGTTCCCAAGCATGAAGCAATAACCAGAAATAGAGCGACGAGTATCGGCACAGGTAGCCCAGTCAGCATCGGCAAATCCAGTGAGATGCAGATTAAAAGTAGAGGAGAAGAAGAGACCAATTGCAGGTCGGCCTTTTAAATATCAGAGTACACAAAAAGCAGCCTGTAGGTGAGAAGTTGTTGCACAGTCCAAAAATTGGCTCAAACGTCCCACAGCATAAGAGATATCGGGTCTAGTATTTGTGAGGTAAAGGAGTCGGCCGATGAACTGTCTATAAACAGTGTTGTCTGTTAAAATGGTACCTGATTCCTTTGAAAGTTTCTGACTATAATCAAATGGAGTAGAGAGAGGCTTGCAATCTAGATAACCAAAATCTCTGAGAAGGTCCATGGTGTACTTCCGCTGATAAATGTGAATTCCAGAGTTAGAGCGTGCTACTTCCATTCCCAAGAAGTATTTGAGATCACCAAGATCCTTTATTTTGAATTTGTCATCCAAATCTTGCTTGATGGAATTGATTTCACCAATGTCATTCCCAGTTAAAACCAAGTCATCAACATATACTAGAATGGCAGTGAAGCTTTGAGATTGTTTCAAATGCCATTTCTTTGCCGCTGCTAATGCTAACATTACTCGTAGGGTAGTCATTTTGACAACTGGACTAAAAGTATCACCATAATCTACTCCTTGCACTTGAGTGAATCCTTTTGCAACTAGCCTCGCTTTGTGCCTTTCTATGGTGCCATCGGGATTGAATTTTACCCGAAAAACCCATTTGCAACCCACAGCCTTCTTGTCTTTTGGGAGTTCAGTGAGACACCAAGTTCTGTTCTGATCTAGAGCTGTCAATTCATCTTGTATTGCCTTTCTCCAACATTCATGTGCAGCCGCTTCCTCATAAGTGCTAGGTTCTTGATTTGAGGTGATGGCTAGAGAAAGTGACTTATATTTCGGGGTTAGTTTATCATATGACAAGTGTTGTGAGATAGGATATAAAGAGTTAGAGTTGGAAACATTGCTAGAGTGAGTTGTGTGGGTTGTCAAACAATAATAGTCCTTCAAATAAGTGAGCTGTGTGGGTTGTCATACAATGATAGTCCTTCAAATAAGCAGGCGGTTTCTTGACTCTTTCAGACTTTCTAGTAATGCAGTCATGTGTGATGTCAGAGTGTTGTGATGCAGGTCCATTATTAGTGGGTGGTGTGGTAATGGGTGCAATAGTGTGTGAGGAAATTGGTGAGTGCATTGAGCTTGAGAAATGTTCATTTGAATCTCTGAGTGTGGTATGTGTGGGTGATTGCAAATGATGTATGGATGGTGTATCATATTGAAAAAGATCAATGCATTGTGGAGTACGAATGGGCACTTCAGAAATGTCAATGCTAGTGGAATGTAAAAATGGAAAATGAGTTTCATAAAAAATTACATTTCTGGATATGAAAATTTCCTTTGATTTTAAATCAATAAGTCGAAAATCCTTTGTTCCTAATTTAAAACCAAGAAAAGCTGTTTTTCTGGCTCTTGGGTCTAATTTTGTTCTTGAATTTGTTAATGTGGAGGCATATGCAAGAGAACCAAATACTCTTAAATATGAAAGGTCAGGTAAGTTGCCATACAAAAGCTTATAAGGACTAGCATTATTCAGGTTAGTGCTGGGCAGCCTATTAATTAGGTGAATGGCGTGAGCAACTGCATATTGCCAAAAACAATATGGAATTCCTGATTG
This sequence comes from Arachis duranensis, assembly GCF_000817695.3. Taxonomy (NCBI): domain Eukaryota; kingdom Viridiplantae; phylum Streptophyta; class Magnoliopsida; order Fabales; family Fabaceae; genus Arachis; species Arachis duranensis. Next base: position 96,307,736 of record NC_029775.3, on the reverse strand, counting down.
AAATAGCAGTGCTCTAGCAACACCTAAAATATGCTGGTGTTTTCTCTCTACAATCCCGTTTTGCTCTGGTGTTTCTACACAAGAAGTTTGGTATAAAATTCCAGTTGATGCAAAAAAGGATTTTAGAGTGAATTCTGGCCCATTGTCGGTCCTTATACACTTAACTTGTTTTTCAAAATGTACTCTGACAAAATTCACAAAATTAATAACCAATTGTGATGCTTCAGATTTGGTTTTCATAAAAAAAATCCAAGTGAATTTGCTCTTACCATCCACCACAGTCAAAAAATACCTATGTCCTTCATTGGAAGAGACAGAAATAGGACCCCAGATATCCATATGAACTAAATCAAAACAATCTTTTATTTTAGTTGTACTAAGATTAAAAGACAATTTCTAATGTAAGTTTGAGGTTAACTTTGACACAGATATCAATTTAAAATCAAAAGAAGGAATGTATAAAACATTTTTGAGAAAAAAATTTTTAGAGAATGTGATTGTGCCAATGATGGTGCTAATAGTTTTGGTTCCATTTGGCAATATCACATTGATTGGATCAATATTTTGAAAACTTGCAAAATCTTTTAAGTCAAAAGTCACATGATCTGTTGCACCGGAATCAATGATCCATAGTGCAGATTTTGGAGTGATAATGCTCATAATTCTCGCATTAAAATGTAATGCAATGGTTTTACCTGGAGTGGAAGTGTGAATGGAATTAGTCAAAGTTTGATTTGCATTATGAGGTTGTTGCTGCACACTTTTGTCTTTGATCAACTCTAACAAGGCAAATCTTTGCTCTGGAGTGAATCCAGATCTTGATATTCCAATGTTCTCTTGGAGACAATTGAGCTGGAATTGTTTGTCACTGAGTATATCATCATGCCCCTCAGTGATCACGTGATTGATGGTGGTGTTATGTTGCTGCCATTGGTAGAAGTGGGAGGAGTACCCATGCTTCTTATAGCATACATCTTCTGTGTGGCCTTGCTTGTTGCAATGAGAGCAAGCCAATGTAGCTCCACGACCTCTGCAATGGGAGGATCTGTTTGCTATGTTTGCCATTTTGAGAAATCAATGAATCACAGAGTAATAGGGATTCAGATCTTCTTCCTTCCAACTCGTTGATCGGAACAGCTATGTTCACCAAGAAAGCATCTTGCGAAATAGCCTCTCATCAAACTCTATTGGATGAGTTTGAAGGAAGAGGTACGAATGGGGGAAAGAAAATGTCGAAAGAAAAATTAGGGATAGAAAGAGAATGGCAAAATTGGATTGATCTCAATTCACAACTTTTTCTTCTTTTTTTTTTTATTCACAGCTTGGTTGCTCTCCACGCTCACCGCACCATGAAGAAAATCTCATGCCCTAAGCTGTTCAAGCTGTGATGTTGATGGTTTGATGAATTAGAAGGGATTAAGAGAGGGAGAGAGATAGGTTCTTCTCATTATTGGAGAGAATGAAAAATCCCCCTTAGAAAATATTTGTTGAGTTATTACACCTTATATACTATGTACTTTTTTTTTATGTACTCTTACTAAAAAATAATTACAATGGTAAACCTATTATTGATAAAGAAATAATCTAGGTAACAACCTATATTGAGAGAAGAACACAAAGAGCTTCTCGGAACTTTCTTTTTCCTGTTTATTAATTTGAGGTGGGGATTAAACGAGGAAAAAAAACTAGTAATTATGAAATAAAATATTGTCACGTTTTTTTAAAAATTACGTGATAACAAAATTTTTTTAATTATATAAACACGTAATAATTTAGTTAATGTTAGTAATTAATTTTAATATATAAATAATATTTTTTATTTTGAATATATCATTCATTCAACACTATATCTTTTGTATCTAAGGGTATTTGACAAAATAAAAAAAATATTTCTCTAAATATACTTAAATATATTTAAATACGTAGCATATATTTTAGATCTAAATATCAAACACAATATTATATAAAGAAAGTTGTCTATCAAACTTGTCTCTTTTTTATTTCTAAAAAATGTAATATCAATCTAAAATTGTTTGTATATTTTCCATTATCGGTAAATTTGGTCTAGTTTATTTTCATTATAAATTATTGTGATTCAATAGCTAAATAGAGGAAATATATATCATTTAAAAAAAGATTAATTATTCTATTAATTTTTAGAGGTTTACTATACATATAAATCTTTTTGGCTTACAAGTCTTATAAGTTGGCACAAACTCAACAAAACACATGCATTACACTCCTACATTCAAGAGTAAATAAACGCACGTTATTCAACTACTTTCTGTTTCCAAAGCGCGCTATTCACCATGCATTATGAACGACTCTTCTTCTTCCTCTATGAAAACGAGTTTCTTGCCAAATTTGAAGATAATGGAACTTAAGAAATACACCCAAACGATTACAGAAATACACCCAAACGATTACAGGAATTCACCCAAACGATTATAGAAATACACCCAAAGGTTTACAAAAATACACCCAAAAGATTATAAAACTACACCCAAAGGATTTAAAAAATACACCCAAAATTCGTTGAAGTACACCTTATGCATAATTCAGAACTCTTTCTCTTTCTCCTCCTCATCTTCTACTACTTCTTCTTCTTCAAAAACGATTTCAGAACTTGATGTCAAAAAATAATGAAAATCGAGAATAACGAAAAAAGAAAACGGAGAGAAAAGCATGTAAATGGAGAAGGAGAAAGAGAAGGCAAGAAACGAAAGAAAAGAAAGAGAAGAAGAGGAAGAGGAAGAAGAACGTGCAGCAAGAAGAAGAAGAAGGTGCAGTGAAAACGTGTAGTAACGATTGGAAGTGCATTAATACAAATGACTTGTAAAGACTTGTATAAAAAAACGCTTGTATGTGGAGAATATCCCTAATTTTTATAGTTTTACAGAATTTTTAATTAAGTCTTTATATTTTTTTATTTAGGTTTCTATACTGTTTTTAATTTTGTAATTAAATTTTTTCTAGTATAAAAAATATTAGAATTAACTAAATATTTTTTTGTAAATTGAAAATATTTATAATTAAAAATCTAATTAGGTCTTTGATTATGTATTTTTTAAAAAAAATATTCTATTAATTTTAATATTTTTTACATAAAAATGACTTAATTACAAAAGTAAAAATAATGTAGAGATGTAATTGACAAAAAAATATACAAATCTAATTATAAATTTGTGGAACTATATGATTCCACTGAGTAATTGAACCTTTAACAACATATCATCAATAGAATTTTGTGCCATCCGGTCTTAACTCTTAACTCTCAGTCTCTATATCGATGAGCTGATTTGTTCAAACTAACATGTAACAGGAAATTTGTACTAAAATTAACTCCTTAAAATATTGAGTCGTTGGTAGTTGGTACAATCAATATATATTGGCATGGTGTTTGCTTTAACTTTTCATTTAAACTTAAGCTTTGAACCAATTAAAAGGCCATAACGCAATGGAGTTATTGCGGCATCTTGCTTTGTCACTACACTTTCTTCTCTTTTTTCATCACTCACTCTTCTCATCATTCCCACTCACAAACTGCTTAACTATGAATCATTCAACCACTAATGTGTGTCATGAAGATGAAAGCAACGCCTTATTGAAGTTTAAGGAAAGCTTTGTGATCAGTAAGTCTGCTTCTCAAAATCCATTCAGTTATCCTAAAACTGCTTCTTGGATTCCAACTACAGATTGCTGCTCATCATGGCATGGCGTTGAATGCGACGATCTCACAGGTCATGTGACTGGCATTGATCTTAGTAGCAGCCAGCTTTATGGTTCCATGGATGGCAATAGCACTCTTTTCTCACTTGTGCATCTTCGAAGTCTTGATCTTTCAGACAACAACTTCAATCACTCTCAAGTTCCAGCTAGGATAGGTGATCTTTCACGGCTAAGGCATCTGAATCTTTCTCATGCCTCTGAAACCACATTCTCTGGCGAAGTCCCACATGAAGTTTCACTGCTGCCCAACTTGTTATCCCTTGATCTCCGCAGCTATATTGGTGTGGATAATCCCCATGATCCAATCAACCATTTAAGACTCAAGACAACCACACTAAGATCCTTAATTCAAAACTCAACTAGACTCAAAGAACTCCATCTCTCTTTTGTGACTATATCATCATTTGTACCAAATATACTCACAAATCTTACACATCTGGAGCAACTATCCCTTTCTTATTGTGAACTATATGGTGAATTTCCAATTGGGGTGTTCCATCTTCCAAAATTAAGAGTTTTGAATTTAGAGTACAACAATAACCTCACTGGTATGTTGCCTGATTTTCACTCAAGTTCACTCATCAGCTTATTGAATCTCAGAGGAACAAGTTTCCATGGTTCTTTACCAGCATCCATTGGAAATCTTAATTCCTTGTATTGGTTCTCAATTTCAGAATGCAAATTTTATGGTTCTATTCCTTCTTCAATAGGGAACCTCACTCAGCTTGAGTATTTTATGCTTGGATACAATAAAATAAGCGGTGAAATTCCATATTCTATAGGGAACTTAACCAATTTAGCACACTTGAGTCTTTTTGAAAATAACCTTTATGGTGAAATTCCTCGTTCTCTCTTTGGCCTAGAGAACCTTGAAACTCTTGTTCTAGGGAATAATTTGTTGAAGGGACAAGTAGAGCTTGAGATGTTTCTAAAGCTGAAAGTGCTAACTGATCTAGATATATCATCCAATAATTTGGTTTTGACCACTAGGAAAAGTTCTTCCAATGTAACCCTTCCTCCAATTCAAGCATTGGATTTGGATTCTTGCAACCTAAGTGGTGAAATCCCATCATGGATAATGAACCTAACCGCTTTATTTTACTTGAGTCTTCAGCAAAATAACCTGCAAGGTGAAATCCCTCTCTCTCTGTTTAGACTAGAGAATCTTGAATCTCTTTCTTTAAGCAACAATTTGTTGGAAGGTCAGATAGATCTTAAAATGTTTCTAAATCTCAAAAGCCTTAATTTTCTTACCTTAGGACACAACAACTTATCTCTGCTCAGTGGAACATTTTCCATCAATAATGCAACCCTTCCTCCATTAGAAGTACTAGATTTGGTATCATGCAATGTAGGTGAGTTTCCAGTTGTTATTTTCCAGCTGGATGCACTATCTTATCTAGATGTGTCATATAATGATGTTAAGTCTTTACCTAATTGGATATGCAATCTAAAATTACTTGTCTATCTTGATTTGTCCTACAACAACTTAAGCAGCGATATTCCTTCATGCATAGGAAACTTTAGCCAATCTCTTCAAGCTTTAATGCTACAAGGAAACAAATTGGTTGGCCGTATTCCTCAAACATATACAATCGGAAGTGGCCTTAAGATGATTGATTTAAGTGAAAACAATTTGCAGGGTCAGTTACCAAGAGCTTTGGTCAATTGTAGAATGTTAGAGTATCTTAATGTGGGTCATAACCAAATTAATGATTCATTTCCATTTTGGTTGAGCACTCTTCCTGAGTTGAAAGTTATCTCTCTGCGCCATAATGAATTTTATGGACCCATCATATGCCCAAAGCCATGCACATTTTCTAAGCTTCACATCCTTGATTTTTCTCACAACAAATTCTCCAGAATTTTGACTCCAGAAATGATCAAGAGTTGGAAATCCATGATGATGTCCAATGCAAGTCAATTGGCATATGAGAATAATGTTATAAAGTTCAGTGGAAAATCTTGGTCTATTTACATTGATTATGCGTTCACAATGTCTAACAAAGGGATTGTGATGACTTATAATGAACTTCAGCACCTCTACTACATGGTAGCCATTGATCTTTCAAGTAACAGAATTTCTGGAATAATTCCGGATGTCATGGGTGAGTTGAAAAGTCTTGTCTTGCTCAACTTGTCAAATAACATGCTTTCGGGAAACATTCCTTCTTCATTACGAAAGCTTTCGAACCTTGAAGCATTGGATTTTTCTCTCAACAACTTATCAGGAAAAATTCCTCGGCAATTATTAGAACTCAACTTTTTAGAGTTCTTTAATGTGTCTTTCAATAAACTTTCAGGTCCAATACCAGAAAACGGACAATTTTCCACCTTCGAAGAAAACTCATTTGAGGGAAATCAAGGGTTGTGTGGGATTCAATTGTTGAGAAACTGTGAAGATCAAGGTATAGCTTCAATGCCTCAATCTGATGGAGATCAAGATTCAGGATCCTTGCTTCAGTTTGATTGGAAAATAATTATAATTGGATATGTAGGAGGACTAGTTGCTGGACTTTCTCTTGGAAATGCTTTTAGTCTGAATGTCCTTGAATGGCTAAGGAGTAACTTTAAGTGAAGAAATCTTGTCTTTCGATTATATAGGTGTGTAGTGTGTAGTCTAGCAGTTTACATTTGTCATTGTTTCCCTAAGCATATGTAATGCCACTAATGCGTTTTGATTGCATATGGATTTAATTTTCATAGACGGATACTCAAAAACATTATATGTTTTATGAATTATTTTATTAGGGAGCTATAATTATTTTTCTTTATTTATCATAGTAAAACATAAGAAATAGAAAAACAGCCCAACATATATATTTTTATCTCAATGATTTATTTTTAGGGTAAATACTAAAAGAAAAGTATGAGGAGCCAATGTATGTTTAATACAATGTGTACAATGGGGATTAAATTAAAATTAGAATTAAATTAGAAGCAATTAATTAATTTTGAGTAGTTTTTAATTTAAAATTTGAATCAAATCATGATTCCTGTCCGTTATGGAATCAAATTAGGATTACCTCCCTCTCTTAATACAGTGTGAACTTCTTCTTTTACTCTCTCCTCGAAGTAAAAACTGGTACAGTGCCGCTACGGCGCGGAACCACAGCAACCCGGACGTCCAGCGCCTCCGTCGCAGCCGGTTTGTGCCTTCTTTCCGTCGCCGGATATTCACTTTCTTTGTGAACGTGGATAGTTATTCTTGGGTACTTACTTGTAGACGATGATAGCTGGTTATGGTTTATCTGACTATCACGGTTTCAAAATGTTTTTTTACACGGTCATTTGATTGGTAGTTAGTCATTTTATAAAGTAATTATGTTGTTATTTATACACGTTCACATTGGATGTTCGTTTTTGTATGATTTTAGATGTTCACTTTCTCAGTTTTCATGGATGTTTATTCTTCGAGTAATTCAACAAGACCTAGGCAGCAGGCTGGCGCTGACAGTTGCAGGACACAGATGTTCGGCCGTGTGAGGAGTGACGGAGGTTCTTCCAGCGAGGGCGTTGGCGCGAGGAGGCAGAGCGCGACAGTTCCAGTCGGCAGGAACGAAGGCTACACGTCGCATAGAAACAGAGCGGTAGGATGCAGGTTGCTGCGCACACAGTGGGGCGGCGAAGAAAGGGAGGTTTTTCTGCGGAACAAACAATGGGGTTTTTTGGAGGGTAGAGTAACCGTGGGTGATGAAGAGTTAATGTGAAAGAATTTGGGGTAAATTGGGAGTACATATCACAAAACTAAACAAATAACTAGAAATTAGAGATAATAATGTTTAATTTACATTATTAATATATATTGGACCAAATAAATAATTCATTATACATATTATATATATACTTTATTATCTCCCTAGAAGGACTCATATTAAAAATTAATTGTTAGATGAAGCCACATAATTTGAAGAGATTAAATTTGAAGTGGTTCTCATTGATTGAAATCAGATATAGAGTATGTTCGTTCGAAGTGAAGAAAAGATATAAGGGTTGTTAGATTTGCGTATTGCTAAATTTTTCTTTCCAATGGATGATGGAATCATGCAATACAAAACCAATTCGTTAATGGTTAACCATTGATTTGCATATTGTTTAATGTTCCTAAACAGGTGGCAGCAAAAATTGCATCTTTGCAATCAAGATTTTTCTAGGGTAAGCCTGATGGAAGTAGAGGCCTACCAACAATAAAATGGAAAATGAATTAAAGACCAAAAAATCATGGAGGGTTAGAGGTGGGTGATGTTATAAAATACAGAGCACTCATTTTTAGGTGGCGGTGATGTTTTGACAGGAAGAATTGCCTTCTTTAAAATAGAATGGTGTGTTTTTTTGTGTATTGTTTTATTTTTATTGAGTGACTATAATTATAGTTATTTACTTATTATTATTATTATTATTATTATTATTATTATTATTATTATTATTATTATTGTGGTTATTATTATTAGTTTATTATATTACTTAAATTGGCATAACACAATATTATACTCTATTAATTATGCTAAAAATAAATATATAAGACGAACTATCAACTGTTAAAAAGACAAGAAGTTTTGGTTGGTCGTAGTTTTTGTTTTGTTGTCATAATGTTATGAGACACATCAAAAAATGAAAATTTTTTACAAAGACCTTTTATATGTGAGACAAGCAGATGAAGAAAAATAAAAAATAAAGATATTATATATACATATTTACATTACATTAAAATAATTTTTTATATAATTATGATAGCCACAATATTTTACGTGACTAATGGAAACCAACATAAATAAAAAATTATCATATCTACTGAGAATTTTAAAGTCTCACTATATCTCCCATTAAAACAATAAAAACTCATTAAATAGAATAACTAAAGACAAAGGAAGGTTCTCGAGAAGAAAAGAATTAGCTGCTAGGATAGCTTCTGCTGTGGTTTCTTTTCTTTAAAAAACTCATAAGTTTTGGGATTTCTAAATTTCAAAACAAAGAGCAGTAAAAAGTACTAGTTAATTTTATAGTATCTATAAATTTTTGTCTAAATTTTATCTAATTTATTTTTTATAATAAATTTAATTTTTTAAAAATTATTTATTTTTATATCTTTTAAATTAAATAATAACTTTTAACTTCTTTTAATAAATAAACACCACCTTTTAAATACTATAGCATTCACCAAAAAGTATTAATGGGTTCATGGTCAAGGTCACCATTGAACACGGAGTGCCACCAGCTAGCAAAAAATCTTGATTATTAAATTGGGTTTTATATATTTTTGGGCTTTAAAATTTTCTTTATTTTAACCTAATAAAAAGTTATAAATACATTCTTAGCTATTGTAGTCGCAATATTGAGTAATTAGAGGTACTAAATCACTTTTTAATTTTGTGATGAAATTATGATGTAGACAAATGAGGTTGAGTGAGTCACACTCTTGTTGCATCGAGAAATTGGGTAGAAAGTTGAAGAGTCCCTTCAATTTAATTCTCAAACTATGGCATGGACAAGTTAGGTTGATGAGTTTCTTTCTTGTTATGTCAAGAAATTGGGTAGAAAGTAAAGTTATTCTATTTGTATTCAATTTAATCTATCTTTTTTTTTCTATTTCGATTACAATTTATCTTTTTTATTCAATTTCAATTCTTATCTTGTTTATCTTTTTTTATATTATTTGGTATCAGAATTCAAGTATTAGATTAATCCTTATTAATCTATGGCGGTTCTTCTTGTATAAAAAAATAAAAAAAAGAGTCCATTACACAACTAGAAAATGGATTAATACAGACAGATTTACAGACGGATTTAGTCTTTATTACAGACAGATTTTTGGTTACCGACAAAATTACCGACGAATTTTGTCCCTCTGTAAAAGTCCCGTCGGAAATTATTTACCGACATATTTTTTTTCCGTCGAAAAATTACAGACGGATTTTTAGCAGTTACCGACGGATTTTCCCTCTGTAAATTTTCTATCCATTTCCCAAAGGCGACGAACTTTCCGACGGATTTTTCGTCTGTAATTATAGACGGATTTTCAGATGGATTTTCCGTCTGTAATTACAGACGGATTTTTCAACGAATTTTCCGTCTGTAATTACAGATGGGTTTTCCGACGGATTTTCTGCCTGTAATTACAGACGGATTTTCTGATGAATTTTCCGACGGATTTTTCGTCTGTAATTTGAACTTTGGAAAATCATCCCACGTTCTGATTACAGACATAAAATCCGTCTGTAAATCCGTCAGTAAGGTAAATAGAATTTTTTTATTTTTCTAATTGCAAAATAAACTTGTTTTCATACAAAATAAATATAAATTTAATACAAATTTTCATCTAATTTGTATTCGAATATTTATAATATTTCAAAAAATAAATAAATTCATCGTATTATGAAGTACTATAAACAAGCAAGTCAATATAATTCAAAACATAAACAAAATGTATTGATCATCAACTATAATTCCTAGTATATTGTTCAACTATACTAAAACTATCAGCTATAGTCTTCAGTATCATCTTCATCCTCATCATCATCATAGTCCTCATCCGAAGACATTGAGGGTGGCGGCGGTGGTAGTAGAACTGCACTAGAACTACTTGACGCTCTAACCTTCTCATAGTAGCTAATCTTTCTTTTGTAACACATTTAACTTAGACAATAAGAGCTATATTTCTCACCGGAAGTGCTAGTTTCCACAACAGGACTTCTGGTTACCACAGGAGACGAATCAGGTGATTGTTTCTTCTTCTCAGCAGTAAGAACTTGAGAGAGAGCAGCTACTGCTGCTGCTCTGTGATCCTTGACTTCTTCCAGTTGTCTTAGGACTAGAACTTTTGGTTCCGAATAATGATTTAAATACATAGTTTAAAGCAGCCAAACCTTCTGCTCTTTGTCTTGATCCTCCTTGATTCAGCACATTCAATCTATACTGTGACTGTGAGAGTAGAAAGTATTAGAAAGAAAGGCAAGTTCCAACGGAGTATGAAATCATCATGATCTGTGACTTGATTTGGAGATGTTCAATTTAATTTAAAAACTATGATATCTTTCCTTCATTTTTCTTTTTGGCAAATTTAATTTAAATACTATGATATTCTTTCCTTCAATTTTCTTTTCGGCAAAGATGGAAAAACCTAAACATGTACCTACCTAAATATAATTATTAAATTTACCACTAATAACAAAAGAAAAGATACCATATACAATATGCTTAAATGCTTCATCATTATCCTACACCCTCTTGTTAGGAGAACCTACTTTTGGTTGAATTTCATTGACTATAAAACAACAAAGAAAAATATAGTTTATACAATCTTAAACATGTTGCCATACCATACTGGATGTCATATCAGAAGATGAATTAAAGGCATTAGACAAGGCAGTCAAAGCTTCAGCTTTGTCTTGGTCCCCCTTGACTTGACCCATTAGACTTTTCCTGTCAACATATTCAGCAAGCATAGTTAAACAGATATTCATTGCACAACATATTTACTGTACAGCATTAGAGTAAGAAAAACAGCAAAACTTTTGTCATCAGAATTAATAACTCAGGTCTATACCTCTACAGCATGGCGAATCCCGAAGAGTAATGTCACCTTTTTCTGGAAAGAGTTCCCCTGAACCTGCATTGCATCAGAAAATAGTCCATAAGGTGGCTCATTTTGAAACATGGACATGCACATGGATTACCTAATCAATTTCGGAAATCACACATATATCTGATATACTTCGGCTAAGTATATGTATTGATAGCATTATGTAGCACTATGCCAGCAAAAAAGTAATTGTCGGAGTCAAGTTGCTCATAGCTGATCCAAGAGTGTGAGAGTTGTAGCTTATGCCAGTGAAAACATAATTCTGCATCATAGTTATGCTGCAATGTATATCTCAGCAACAAAAGGTATCATCACTGAATAAGAAATCAAAGATATAAGAACAATTCCCGAAAATATTATATTTTAGCTACTTTTGGGGCATACCCAACAAGGGCAAGGAGGAAGAATTTGCAAAGAAGCGAGAAAGGAAGAGGTGGTGTTGTAGTTTTGCAAAACAAAGGAAAGGAAGAGAATTAGGTAGAGATGGAATACAGTCCAATCACAAAGTTGGAGATCTGACAAGGGAAGAAGACAAAAAAAAGTTATGAATTAAGCCCTTGCTCTAATTTGTTAATCTTTTGTTAAATGAATAAAAATATAAATAGATGAATAACCTGCTTAGTGATTGCTCTAAAGAATCTGTTCTTTTCCCCCAATCTTTAGAACATTTCTTAGGAGTTTAAAAAAGTGGCTTTATATTATAATATTAACTATTAACGAAAGATCTAATTTAATTACATAAGATGAACGCTGAATCACTCGGTTTGTTAAGGCGGCCATAACATTATTTTACTGTTATCAACTGTCTATTACAAATACAAGACTTTACAATGCACAAAGTTAATATAAATTTGAAGTATAAACCATGGAGAACTCACTGTTCGAATAGCAGAGAATGTTTCTGATACACAATCAGCTATTGATGCTTGGACCAACCTATATGCTTTGTAAACAGGAAATACTGATCTCTTGTAGACAGCTTCAGAGAACTAAAAGAATCAGCAGAAGAAAACACAAATTGACAAGCAACATGACTCAAAATTTCTATATATGATACTTTTATATTAATGTATTTCAAATTCAAGCTACAAGAATAAAGAAACGGGTTGAATATGCCCACATTTAATAATAATAAATCACAATACTCTTAGATAATAATTAAAAAAAATAAAAGGATGATGAAGATCAGAAGATAGAGATATGGATATACATACAGGAGTGTGGAGTCTTGATGAGCAGATAATTTATACGCTTTTTGGCATTGCTTTTAGGTAGTTTTTAGTAGGATCTAGCTACTTTTAGGGATGTTTTTATTAGTTTTTATGCAAAATTTATATTTCTAGACTTTACTATGAGTTTGTGTGTTTTTCTGTGATTTCAGGTATTTTCTGGCTGAAATTGAGGGACCTGAGCAAAAGTCTGATAGGAGGCTGACAAAGTACTGCTGATGTTGTTGGATTTTGACTTTTCTGCACTCGAAATGGATTTTCTGAAGCTACAAAACTCCAAATGGTGCGTTGTTAATGGCGTTGGAAAATAGACATCCAGAGCTTTCCAGCAATATATAATAGTCCACACTTTATTCGAGTTAAGACGACACAAACTGGCGTTTAACGCTAGTTCCATGCTGCATTCTAGAGTAAAACGCTAGAAACACGTTACAAACCAGAGTTAAACGCCAAAAACATGTTACAACTTGGTGTTTAACTCCAGAAGAAGCCTCTGCACGTGTAAAGCTCAAGCTCAGCCCAAGCACACACCAAAGTGGGCCCCGAAAGTGGATTTCTACATTTAGACTTATTTCTGTAAACCCTAGTAACTAGTCTAGTATAAATAGGATATTTTACTATTGTATTAGACATCTTTGGATTATTTTTGGTTCACCTTATGATCCTTTAATCACGTTTATGGGGGCTGGCCATTCGGCCATGCCTGGAGCATCACTTATGTATTTTCAACGGTGGAGTTTCTACACACCATAGATTAAAGGTGTGGAGCTCTGCTGTACCTCGAGTTTCAATACAATTACTACTATTTTCTATTCAATTCAACTTATTCTTGTTCTAAGATATTCGTTACACTTCAACATGATGAATGTGATGATCCGTGACACTCATCATCATTCTCACTTATGAACGCGTGACTGACAACCACTTCCGTTCTACCTTAGACCGAGCGTGTATCTCTTGGAAGATTCCTTAATCAGAATCTTCGTGGTATAAGCTAGAACCCTTTGGCGGCCATTCTTGAGAATCCGGAAAGTCTAAACCTTGTCTGTGGTATTCCGAGTAGGATTCAGGGATTGAATTACTGTGACGAGCTTCAAACTCGCGATTGTTGGGCGTGGTGACAGACGCAAAAGAATCAATGGATTCTATTCCGACATGATCGAGAACCGACAGATGATTAGCCGTGCTGTGACAAGAGAATTTAGACCATTTTCACTGAGAGGATGGGATGTAGCCATTGACAACGGTGATGCCCTACATACAGCTTGCCATGGAAAGGAGTAAGAAGAATTGGATGAAAGCAGCAGAAAAGCAGAGATTCAGAAGGAATACAGCATCTCTATACGCTTATCTGAAATTCCTACCAATGATTTACATACGTATCTCTATCTTATTTTATGTTTTATTTATTATAAAATTCGAAACCTTTATAACCATTTGAATCCGTCTAACTGAGATTTACAAGATGGCCATAGCTTGCTTTATACCAACAATCTCCGTGGGATTCGACCCTTACTCACGTAAGGTATTACGTGGACGACCCAGTGCACTTGCTGGTTAGTTGTGCGAAGTTGTGACAAAGTGTGATTCACGTTTGAGAGCACTACCAAGTTTTTGGCACCATTGTTGATGATCACAATTTCGTGCACCAAGTTTTTGGCGCCGTTGCCGGGGATTGTTCGAGTTTGGACAACTGACGGTTCATCTTGTTGCTCAGATTAGGTAATTTTCTTTTCAAAAAGTTTTCAAAATTTTTTCAAATTTTTTTTTCTTTGTTTTGCGTTTTTCAAAAAAAATTTCGAAAAATACAAAAAAATCATAAAATCATAAAAATCAAAAATATTTTGTGTTTCTTGTTTGAGTCTTGAGTCAATTTTTAAGTTTGGTGTCAATTGCATGTTTTAAAAACTTTTGCATTTTTCGAAAATTCATGCATGTATTCTTCATGATCTTCAAGTTGTTCTTGACAATTCTTCTTGTTTGATCTTCATATTTTCTTGTTTTGTGTTTTTTGTTGTTTTTCATATGCATTTTTGCATTCATAGTGTCTAAGTATGAAAAATTTCTAAGTTTGGTGTCTTGCATGTTTTTCTTTTCTTAAAAATTTTTCAAAAATAAGTCTTGATGTTCATCTTGATCTTCAAAGTGTTCTTAGTGTTCATCTTGACATTCATAGTGTTCTTGCATGCATCATGTGTTTTGATTCATAATTTTCATGTTATGAGTCATTTTTGTTGTTTTTCTCTCTCCTCATTAAAAATTCAAAAATAAAAAATATATATATCTTTTCCTTATTTTGCTCATAATTTACAAAAATTTGAGTTGACTTAGTCAAAAATTTTTAAAAATTAGCTATTTTTTATAAGTCAAGTCAAATTTTCAATTTTAAAAATCCTATCTTTTCAAAATCATTTTCAAAAATCAAATCTTTTTCATTTTTCTTTTATGATTTTCAAAAATTTGAAAATATTTTTCAAAATCTTTTCTTATCTTTATTTCAAAATTTCGAAAACTTTACTAACAATTAATGTGATTGATTCAAAAAATTGAAGTTTGTTACTTTCTTGTTAAGAAATGTTCAATCTTTAAATTCTAGAATCATATCTTTTAGTTTCTTGTTAGTCAAGTAATCAAATTTTAATTTTAAAAATCAAATCTTTTTCAATCATATCTTTTCAAAATATCTTTTTTTAAAATTATATCTTTTTCAAAATTTTGATTTCAAAATATCTTTTCTAACTTCTTATCTTTTCAAAATTGATTTTCAAATCTTTTTTAACTAACTAATTGACTTTTTGTTTGTTTCTTATCTTTTTCAAAACCACCTAACTACTTTTTTCTCTCTAATTTTCAAAAATCATCTCCCTCTTTTTCAAAATTCTTTTAATTAACTAATTATTTCAAATTCTAATTTTGATTTTATTCCTTCTCTTAGTTTTCGAATTTTAACTTTAATTTAAAATAAAAACAAAAATATTTTTCTTTTATTTTAAGTTAATTTTCGAAAATCCCTCTCTCTCATCTCTTTCTATTTATTCATTCATTTACTAACACTTCTCTTCATCTCAAGAATTTGAACTCACTCTTCCCCCTTATGTTTGGATTCTTACTTTTTCCCTCTTCTATTCTTTTATTCTTCTACTAACATAAAGGAATCTCTCTACTGTGGTAAAGAAGGATTCCTATTATTATTATTTTCTGTTCCCTTCTTTTTCATATGAGCAGGAGCGAGGATAAGAATATTCTTATTGAAGCAGACCCTAAACCTGAAAGGACTCTGAAGAGGAAACTAAGAGAAGCTAAATTACAACAATCCAGAGACAACCTTACAGAAATTTTTGAAAAGGAAGAGGAGATGGCAGCCAAAAATAATAATGCAAGGAGGATGATTGGTGATTATACTACACCCAATTCTAAATTTGATGGAAGAAGCATCTCAATCCCTGCCATTGGAGCAAACAATTTTGAGCTGAAACCTCAACTAGTTGCTCTAATGCAATAGAACTGCAAGTTCCATGGACTTCCATCAGAGGATCCTATCAATTTTTGACTGAGTTCTTGCAGATCTGTGAGACTGTTAAGACTAATGGAGTAGATCCTGAAGTCTACAGGCTCATGCTTTTCCCTTTTGCTGTAAGAGACAGGGCTAGAACATGGTTGGGCTCTCAACCTAAAGATAGCCTGGACTCTTGAGATAAGCTGGTCACGGCCTTCTTGGCTAAGTTCTTTCCTCCTCAAAAGTTGAGCAAGCTTAGAGTGGATGTTCAGACCTTCAAACAGAAAGATGGTGAATCCCTCTATGAAGCTTGGGAAAGATATAAGCAGATGACCAAAAGGTGTCCTTCTGACATGCTTTCAGAGTGGACCATTCTGGATATATTCTATTATGGTCTATCCAAGTTCTCTAAGATGTCACTGGACCATTCTGCAGGTGGATCCATTCACCTAAAGAAAACACCTGCAGACGCTCAAGAACTTATTGATATGGTTGCAAATAACCAATTCATGTACACTTCTGAGAGGAATTCTGTGAATAATGGGATGCCTCAGAGGAAGGGAGTTCTTGAGATTGATGCTCTGAATGCCATATTGGCTCAGAACAAAATGTTAACTCAGCAAGTCAACATGATTTCTCAAAGTCTGAATGGATGACAAAATGCATCCAACAGTACTAAAGAGGCATCTTCTGAAGAAGAAGCCTATGATCCTGAGAATCCTGCAATGGCAAAGGTAAATTACATGGGTGAACCTTATGGAAACACCTATAATTCCTCATGGAGAAATCATCCAAATTTCTCATGGAAGAATCAGCAGAAGCCTCAACAAGGCTTTAACAATAGTGGAAGAAACAGGCTCAGCAATAGCAAGCCTTTTCCATCATCTTCTCAGCAACAGACAGAGAATTCTGAGCAGAGCTCCTCTAGCTTAGCAACATAGTCTCTGATCTGTTTAAGGCCACTTTAAGTTTCATGAGTGAAATAAGGTCATCCATCAGAAATTTGGAGGCACAAGTGGGCCAGCTGAGTAAGAAAATTACTGAAACTCCTCCTAATACTCTCCCAAGCAATACTGAAGAGAATCCAAAAAGAGAGTGCAAGGCCATTGACATAATCAAAATGGCCGAACCTAGAAAGGAAGGGGAGGACATAAATCCCAATGAGGAAGACCTCATGGGACGTCTCCCAGACAAGAAGGAGTTCTCTATTGAAGACCTAGAGGAATCTGAGGCTCATATAGAGACCATAGAGATTCTATTAAACCTCCCTCTGCCATTCATGAGCTCTGAAAACTATTCTTCCTCTGAAGAGGATGAAGATGTAACTGGAGAGCAAGTTGCTCAATATCTAGGAGCTATCATGAAGGTGAATGCCAAGTTGTTTGGTAATGAGACTTGGGAAGATGCACCTTCCTTGCTCATTAGTGAAGTAGATACATGGGTTCAGCAAACTTTACTTCAAAAGAAACAAGATCCTGGTAAATTCTTAATACCTTGTACCATAGACACCATGACCTTTAAGAAGACTCTGGGTGACCTGGGGTCAGGCATAAATCTTATGACACTCTTTGTAATGGAGAAGCTGGGGATCTTTGAGGTACAGGCTGTCATATTCTCATTAGAGATGGTAGACAAGTCAATAAGACAAGCTTATGGATTGGTAGAGGACGTGTTAGTAAAGGTTGAGGGCCTTTACATCCCTGCTGATTTCATAATCTTAGACACTAGGAAGGAGGATGATAAATGCATCATCCTTGGAAGACCCTTCCTAGCCACGGCAAAAGCTGTGATTGATGTTGATAGAGGTGAACTAGTCCTTCAATTGAATGGGGACTACCTTGTGTTTAAGGCTCAAGGATCTTCCTCTGTAACCATGGAGGGGAAGCATGAAAAGCTTCTCTCAATACAGAGTCAAACAGAGCCCCCACAATCAAACTCTAAGTTTGGTGTTAGGAGGCCACAACCAAACTCTATGTTTGGTGTTGAACCCCCACATTCAAACTCTAAGTTTGGTGTTGGGAGGTCCCAACAATGCTCTGAGGATTTGTAAGGCTCCATGAGAGCTCACTGTCAAGCTATTGACATTAAAGAAGCGCTTATTGGGAGGCAACCCAATTTTTATTTATCTATATTTTTTATTGTTCTTTTATGTTTTATTAGGTTCATGATCATGTGGAGTCACAAAACAATTACTAAAATTAAAAACAGAATCAAAAACAGCAGAAGAAACAGCACACCCTGGAGGAAGAGCTTACTGGCGTTTAAACGCTAGTAAGGAGCATCTGGCTGGCGTTCAACGCCAGAACAGAGCATGAATCTGGCATTGAACGCCAGAAACAAGCAGCAGTCTGGTGTTCAAATGCCAGGATTGCACCCTGAGGAAAGCTGGCATTAAACGCCATAAAAAACCATGGAACTGGCGTTTAACGCCAGAAACATGCTGCAAATTGGTGTTGAACGCCCAAAACAAGCATAGAGCTGGCGTTCGATGCCAGAAACAAGCATCAATATGGCATTGAACGCCAGGATTGCATGCAGTGGGCATTTTACACACCTTATTGGTGCAGGGATGATAAATCCTTGACACCTCAGGATCACAGGATCACCTCAGGATCTGTGGACCCCACAGGATCCCCACCTACCTCAACTCACCTTCTCTCCTCTCTCACACCTTTTCATAACACTCTTCCCTAAAAACCCTTCACCAATCACCTCAATCTCTCTTCCCGATCACCTCTTCACCACTCACATCCATCCACTCTTCCCCATAAACCCTACCTACCTTCAAATTCAAAATCCCTTTCCCACCAAACCCACCCAATATAGCCGAACCTTAACCCCTCTCCCTCCACTATATAAACCCCTCTATCCTTCTTCATTTTCACACAACACAACCCTCTCTTCTCCCCCTTGGCTGAATACACACCTCTCTCCCTCTCCTCCATTTTTTTCTTCTTCTTCTTCTCTTCTTTCTTCTCTTGCTCGAGGGTGAGCAATATTCTAAGTTTTGTGTGGGAAAAGCATATCTTTTTGTTTTTTCATAACCACTTATGGCACCTAAGGCCGGAGAAACCTCTGGAAAAGGGAAAGGGAAGACAAAAGCTTCCACCTCCGAGTCATGGGAGATGGAGAGATTCATCTCAAAGGTCCATCAAGACCACTTCTATGAGGTTGTGGCCAAGAAGAAGGTGATCCTGAGGTCCCTTTCAAGCTCAAGAAAAATGAGTATCTGGAGATCCGACATGAGATCCAAAGAAGAGGTTGGAAAGTTCTGACCAACCCCATTCAACAAGTCGGAATTCTAATGGTTCAAGAGTTCTATGCCAATGCATGGATCACTAGGAACTATGATCAAAGTATGAACCCGAATCCAAAGAATTATCTTACAATGGTTCGGAGAAAATACTTAGATTTCAGTCCGAAAAATGTGAGGTTGGCATTCAACTTGCCTATGATGCAAGAAGATGCACGCCCCTACACTAGAAGGGTCAACTTTGATCAAAGTTTGGACCAAGTCCTTATGGACATATGTGTGGAAGGAGCTCAATGGAAAAGAGACTTGATGAGCGGATAATTTGTACACTTTTTGGCATTGTTTTTAGTATGTTTTTAGTATGATCTAGTTAATTTTTAGTATATTTTTATTAGTTTTTAGTTAAAATTCACTTTTCTGGACTTTACTATGAGTTTGTGTGTTTTTCTATGATTTCAGGTATTTTCTGGCTGAAATTGAGGGACCTGAGCAAAAATCTGATTCAGTGACTAAAAAGGACTGCAGATGCTGTTGGATTCTGACCTCCCTGCACTCGAAGTGGATTTTCTGGAGCTACAGAAGCCCAATTGGCGCGCTCTCAACGGCGTTGGAAAGTAGACATCCTGGGCTTTCCAGCAATATATGATAGTCCATACTTTGCCCAAGATTTGATGGCCCAAACCGGCGT
>NC_029775.3:96284538-96286108 GCF_000817695.3 Arachis duranensis | reverse complement strand
CCCAGCGTTAAACGCTGGAACTGGCACCCAAATGGGAGTTAAACGCCCAAACTGGCACTAAAGCTGGTGTTTAACTCCAAGAAGAGTCTCTGCACGAAATTTGCTTCATTGCTCAGCCCAAGCACACACCAAGTGGGCCCGGAAGAGGATTTTTATGTCATTTACTCATCTCTGTACACCCTAGGCTACTAGTTTTCTATAAGTAGGACCTTTTTCTATTGTATTGAGATATCGGAGAATCTTTGGATTTCTTTTGATCACTTTGGGAGGCTGGCCATTTGGCCATGCCTAGACCTTGTTCTTATGTATTTTTAACGGTGGAGTTTCTACACACCATAGATTAAGGTGTGGAGCTCTGCTGTACCTCGAGTATCAATGCAATTACTATTGTTCTTCAATTCAATTCCGCTTGTTCTTGTTCCAAGATATCACCTGTTCTTCAACTTGATGAAGGTGATGATTGACGCCCATCACCATTCTCACTCATGAACAAAGTGACTGACAACCACTCTTGTTCTACAAGCATTTGAGGCTTGGTGAATATCTCTTGGATTCCTGATTGCACGATGCATATCTCTTAGATTCCTGATTGCACGATGCATGGTTGATCGCCTGACAACCGAGTGCTCGTCTGACAAACGAGCCAACCATTTCGTGAGATCAGAGTCTTCCTGGTATAGGCAAGAACTGATGGGGCATTCAAGAGAATCCGGAAGGTCTAACCTTGTCTGTGGTATTCTGAGTAGGATTCAATGACTGAATGACTGTGACGTGCTTCAAACTCCTAGTTTGTGTTATTTTCGTTCATCACCATTACCATTTGAGTTTGCCTGACTAAGATTTACAAGATGACCATAGCTTGCTTCATACTAACAATCTCCGTGGGATCGACCCTTACTCGCGTAAGGTTTATTACTTGGAGGACCCAGTGCACTTGCTGGTTAGTTGTGCGAAGTTGTGTAATGCCATGGTATTGAACTACTAAGTTTTTGGGGTTCATGACCGGGGATTATGAGAGTTGTGAAAAGTATTGTTCACAATTTCGTGCACCAAGTTTTTGGCGCCGTTGCCGGGGATTGTTCAAGTTTTGAGCAAGCTTTTGGTAACATCAGTGCCAAGATCTGGCAACAACACCAAGTTTTTGGCGTTATTGCCGGGGATTGTTCAAGTTTGGACAACTGACGGTTCATCTTGTTGCTTAGATTAGGTATTTATTTTTTTCGAAATTCTTGAAGATGAATTCTAGAGTTTCATGATGATTTGTTAAAATCTGGCTGGCTGAGAAGCCATGTCTAATCCCATTGGACCGAGGTTTCAACTTATCATCACAAGAGCTTGTTGATTTCTATCAATCTTGCTTTTGGAGCAGTGATCTGCTAAGGCTTGGCTGACCTTTGGCCATGTCTAGTGTTTTGGACCGAAGCTTTCTTTGAGAGCTTGGCTGGCTGCGAAGCCATGTCTAATTCCTGGACCGGAGTCTTAGACTAGCATTGCACTGATTCCTGGAATTCTTATTAAGAATTTTGATATCTTTTTCCACTTAATTTTCGAAAAACACAAAAAATTCAAA
>NC_029775.3:96284073-96284307 GCF_000817695.3 Arachis duranensis | reverse complement strand
TGCATTTTCATTTTGTTAGTGTCAGTAGTATACAAACTGCTAAGTTTGGTGTCTTGCATGCATTGTTATTTGATTTTAGTGGCATTTTGATTATTCCTTATTATTAAAAATCCAAAAATATTTTTAATTTGTGTCTTCTCAAGTCAATAATACAGAGAATTGAAGATTCAGAACATACAGCAGAGGAATTGCACAGAAAAAGCTGGGCGTTCAAAACGCCCAGTGAAGAAGGAT
>NC_029775.3:96283514-96283731 GCF_000817695.3 Arachis duranensis | reverse complement strand
AGTATGTTACCTTTTCTGTTGAGAAAGGTTTAATGTCTGAATCATATCTTTTCTTGTTAGTCAAGTTTTTAATTTTCAAATAAAATCTTTTTAAAATGTCTTTCAAATCATATTTTCTCAATCACATCTTTTTAAAACTAATCATATCTTCTTAACCACATCTTTTTCAAAATAGTTTTCAATCAAATCTTTTTGATTTCTAATTTCAAAATCTTTC
>NC_029775.3:96280836-96281118 GCF_000817695.3 Arachis duranensis | reverse complement strand
CGTTTAAACGCCAGTGAAGATAGCAAAATGGGCGTTTAACGCCCAGTCTGGCACCATTCTGGGCGTTTAACGCCAGAAAGGGGCACCATACTGGCGTTTAACGCCAGGAATGGGCAAGAAGCTGGCGTTAAACGCCAGAAATGGGCACCAGCCCGGCGTTTAACGCCAGAAATGGCACAAAACGTGATTTTGAATGCCACTTGGTGCAGGGATGACTTTTCCCTGACACCTCAGGATCTGTGGACCCCACAGGATCCCCACCTACCCCACCACCCTCTCTCT
>NC_029775.3:96278329-96279163 GCF_000817695.3 Arachis duranensis | reverse complement strand
TCTGAATGTATGCTTAAACAGTGCATATGTATCTTGAAATTGTTGTTCATGAATGTTGGCTCTTGAAAGAATGATGAAAAAGGAGACATGTTACTGAGGATCTGAAAAATCATAAAAATGATTCTTGAAGCAAGAAAAAGCATTTCTATTCAAAAAAAAAAATCAAAAAAAAAAAGAAAAAGAAAACGAAAAAAAATATAGAGAAATAAGAGTTGTGATCCAAGGCAAAAAGAGTGTGCTTAAGAACCCTGGACACCTCTAGTTGGGGACTCTAGCAAAGCTGAGTCACAATCTGAAAAGGTTCACCCAATTATGTGTCTGTGGCATGTATGTATCCGGTGGTAATACTGGAAGACAGAGTGCTTTGGGCCACGGCCAAGACTCAAAAAAAGTAGCTATGTTCAAGAATCATCATACTTTACTAGAAGAATCAATAACACTATCTGGATTCTGAGTTCCTAAAGAAGCCAACTATTCTGAATTTCAAAGGATAGAGTGAGATGCCAAAACTATTCAGAGGCAAAAAGCTAAAAGTCCCGCTCATCTAATTAATACTGATCTTCATAGATGTTTTTGGGATTCATTGCATATTCTCTTCTTTTTATCTTATTTGATTTTTAGTTGCTTGAGGACAAGCAACAATTTAAGTTTGGTGTTGTGATGAGCGGATAATTTATACACTTTTTGGCATTGTTTTTAGTATGTTTTTGCTATGATCTAGTTAAATTTTAGTATATTTTTATTAGTTTTTAGTTAAAATTCACTTTTCTGGACTTTACTATGAGTTTGTGTGTTTTTCTGTGATTTCAGGTATTTTCTGGCTGAAATTGAGGT
>NC_029775.3:96269827-96278041 GCF_000817695.3 Arachis duranensis | reverse complement strand
GCTGGAACTGGCACCCAAATGGGAGTTAAACGCCCAAACTGGCATAAAAGCTGGCGTTTAACTCCAAGAAGAGTCTCTGCAAGAAAATGCTTCATTGCTCAGCCCAAGCACACACCAAGCGGGCCCGGAAGTGGATTTTTATGTCTTTTACTCATCTCTGTACACCCTAGGCTACTAGTTTTCTATAAGTAGGACCTTTTACTATTGTATTTTCATCTTTTGATCACTTTAGATCTCTAGATCATCTTTGAACATCTAGTTCTTAGATCATTGGGAGGCTGGCCATTCGGCCATGCCTAGACCTTGTTCTTATGTATTTTCAACGGTGGAGTTTCTACACACCATAGATTAAGGTGTGGAGCTCTGCTGTACCTCGAGTATTAATGCAATTACTATTGTTCTTCCATTCAATTCCGCTTGTTCTTGTTCTAAGATATCACTTGTTCTTCAACTTGATGAAGGTGATGATTGACGCCCATCACCATTCTCACTCATGAACAAAGTGACTGACAACCACTCTTGTTCTACAAGCATTTGAGGCTTGGTGAATATCTCTTGGCGTTCTACCTTCGATTGGGTGAATATCTCTTGGATTCCTGATTGCACGATGCATGGTTGATCGCCTGACAACCGAGTGCTCGCCTAACAACCGAGCCAACCATTCCGTGAGATCAGAGTCTTCGTGGTATAGGCAAGAACTGATGGCGGCATTCAAGAGAATCCGGAAGGTCTAACCTTGTCTGTGGTATTCTGAGTAGGATTCAATGATTGAATGACTGTGACATGCTTCAAACTCCTAGCGTTGAGTTTGCCTGACTAAGATTTACAAGATGACCATAGCTTGCTTCAATACTAACAATCTCCGTGGGATCGACCCTTACTCGCGTAAGGTTTATTACTTGGACGACCCAGTGCACTTGCTGGTTAGTTGTGCGAAGTTGTGTAATGCCATGGTATTGAACACCAAGTTTTTGGGGTTCATGACCGGGGATTATAAGAGTTGTGAAAAGTATTGTTCACAATTTCGTGCACCAAGACTCAAAAGGCAAGCCGGTTCAATTAAGAAGACTAGACTTAAAGCCTGTGGCTAGAGGATGGTTGGAGTTCATCCAACGCTCCATCATCCCCACTAGCAACCGATCCGAAGTTACTGTGGATCGGGCCATCATGATCCATAGCATCATGATTGGAGAGGAAGTAGAAGTTCATGAAGTCATCTCTCTTGAATTCTACAAAATAGCCGAAAAGTCCTCCACCATGGAAAGGCTAGCTTTTCCTCATCTTATTTGCCATCTATGCTACTCAGCTAGCGTTATCATAGAAGGAGACATTCTCATTAAAGAGGATAAGCCCATCACTAAGAAGAGGATAGAGCAAACAAGAGAGCCCATTCATGGATCTCAAGAGACACATGAGGAAGCTCATCATCAAGAAATCCCTGACATGCCTCAAGGGATGCATTTTCCTCCAAACAACTATTGGGAACAACTCAACACTTCTATAGAAGACTTGAGTTATAACATGGACTAACTAAGGGTGGAACACCAAGAGCACTCCATCATTCTCCATGAGATTAGAGAAGATCAAAGATAAATGACGGAGGAGCAACAAAGGCAAGAAAGAGACATAGAAGAGCTCAAGGACATCATTGGTCCTTCAAGAAGAAGACGCCACCATCACTAAGGTGGACTCATTCCTTGTTCTTATTTCTCTGTTTTTCGGTTTTTATGCTATATGTTTGTCTATGTTTGTGTCTTTATTACATGATCATTAGTGTCTAGTATCTATGTCTTAAGGCTATGAATAATTCCATGAATCCTTCACCTTTCTTAAATGAAACATGTTTTTAATACAAAAGAACAAGAAGTACATGAGTTTCGAAATTATCCTTGAATTTAGTTTAATTATATTGATGTGGTGACAATACTTTTTGTTTTCTGAATGAATGCTTGAACAGTGCATATTTTTGATCTTGTTGTTTATGAATGTTAAAATTGTTAGCTCTTGAAAGAATGATGAACAAAGAAAAATGTTATTGATAATCTGAAAAATCATAAAATTGATTCTTGAAGCAAGAAAAAGCAGTAAAGAACAAAAGCTTGCAAAAAAAATGGCGAAAAAAATATAAAAGAAAAAGAAAAAGCAAGCAGAAAAAGCCAATAACCCTTAAAACCAAAAGGCAAGGGTAAAAAGGATCCAAGGCTTTGAGCATCAAAGGATAGAAGAGCCTAAAGAAATAAAATCCAGGCCTAAGCGGCTAAATCAAGCTATCCCTAACCATGTGCTTGTGGCATGCAGGTCCAAGTGAAAAGCTTGAGACTGAGTGGTTAAAGTCTTGATCCAAAGCAAAAAGAGTGTGCTTAAGAGCTCTGAACACCTCTGACTGGGGACTTTAGCAAAGCTGAGTCACAATCTGAAAAGATTCACCCAGTCATGTGTCTGTGGCATTTATGTATCCAGTGGTAATACTGGAAAACAAAGTGCTTAGGGCCACGGCCAAGACTCATAAAAGTAGCTGTGTTCAAGAATCAACACACTTAACTAAGAGAATCAATTAACACTATCTGAACTCTGAGTTCCTATGGATGCCAATCATTCTAAACTTCAAAGGATAAAGTGAGATGCCAAAACTGTTCAGAAGCAAAAAGCTACAAGTCCCGCTCATCTAATTAAAATTAATATTCATTGATATTTTGGGATTTATAGTATATTCTCTTCTTTTATCCTATTTGATTTTCAGTTGCTTGGGGACAAGCAACAATTTAAGTTTGGTTTTGTGATGTGCGGATAATTTATACGCTTTTTGGCATTGTTTTTAGGTAGTTTTTAGTAGGATCTAGCTACTTTTAGGGATCTTTTTATTAGTTTTTATGCAAAATTCATATTTCTGGACTTTACTATGAGTTTGTATATTTTTCTATAATTTCAGGTATTTTCTGACTGAAATTGAGGGACCTGAGCAAAAGTCTAATAGGAGGCTGACAAAGGACTGCTAATGCCGTTAGATTCTGACCTCCCTGCACTCAAAATAGATTTTCTGGAGCTACAGAACTCTAAATGGTGCGCTCTTAAAAGCGTTGGAAAATAGACATCCAGAGCTTTCCAAAAATATGTAATAGTCCATACTTTATTTGAGTTAAGATGACGCAAACTGGCTTTCAACGCTAGTTTCATGCTGTATTCTGGAGTAAAATGCCAGAAATACGTTACAAACCAGAGTTAAACACCAAAAACACGTTACAACTTGGCATTTAACTCCAGAAGAAGCCTCTGCACCTGTAAAGCTCAAGCTCAGCCCAAGCACACACCAAAGTGGGCCCCGAAAGTGGATTTCTGTATTTAGACTTATTTCTGTAAATCCTAGTAACTAGTCTAGTATAAATAGGACATTTTACTATTGTATTAGACATCTTTGGATTATTTTTGGTTCACCTTATGATCCTTTGATCATGTTTATGGGGGCTGGCCATTCGGCCATACCTGGACCATCACTTATGTATTTTCAACAGTGGAGTTTCTACACACCATAGATTAAGGGTGTGGAGCTCTGCTGTACCTCGAGTTTCAATGCAATTACTACTATTTTCTATTCAATTCAACTTATTCTTGTTCTAAGATATTCATTTCACTTCAACATGATGAATGTGATGATCCGTGACACTCATCATCATTCTCACTTATGAACGCGTGACTGACAACCCCTTCAGTTCTACCTTAGACCGAGCATGTATCTCTTGGATTCCTTAATCAGAATCTTCGTGGTATAAGCTAGAACCCTTTGGCAGCTATTTTTGAGAATCTAGAAAGTCTAAACCTTGTCTGTGGTATTCCGAGTAGGATTTAGGGATTGAATGACTGTGACGAGCTTCAAACTCGCGATTGTTGGGCGTGGTGACAGACGCAAAAGAATCAATGGATTCTATTCCGACATGATCAAGAACCGACAGATGATTAGCCGTGCTGTGACAAGAGCATTTGGACCATTTTCACTGAGAAGATGGGATGTAGCCATTGACAATGGTGATGCCCTACATACAGCTTGCCATGGAAAGGAGTAAGAAGAGTTGGATGAAAGCAGCAGGAAAGCAGAGATTCAGAAGGAACACAGCATCTCCATACGCTTATCTGAAATTCCTACCAATGATTTACATAAGTATCTCTATCTTATTTTATGTTTTATTTATTATAAAATTTGAAACCTTTATAACCATTTGAATCCGCCTAACTAAGATTTACAAGATGACCATAGCTTGCTTCATACCAACAATCTCCGTGAGATTCGACCCTTACTCACGTAAGGTATTACTTGGACAACCCAGTGCACTTGTTGGTTAGTTGTGCAAAGTTGTGATAATGTGTGATTCACGTTTGAGAGCGCTACCAGGTTTTTGGCGCCATTGTTGATGATCACAATTTCGTGCACCAAGTCTCTAATGAATCCATTGAGATGAGCATGCAACTCCACCTTTGGCACTTTCTTGGTATTGATATCAAAACATGCAACTCTGATTTTTTAGATGAAAACATGAGAAGAAGTGGCACTTTCTTGGTACTGATATCAAAAGGACATTTCAAGAAGATCAACAATCATCTTTGGCATTGGAAACATGTTCAGTTCTTTGGTCCACTTGGATCATAGAATGAATGAGTAGATTAAGGTCTCTTCTATACTATGTGATGACAACAATGCTGTTTAGAGTTAATGATTAATGATGGAGAAGGATGACCAACATAAACATATCTGCAAGAGAGAAAACATTTGGAAAAAATAATTCAGGTACAACTGAATATCAAATAAACTATAGATAGAGCTTCCAAAAAAGATGGTGTGACACAAACGTGAAAGAAGTGTCATACAACATACTAATACAAAGAAGAGACAACATGTATATTCTAATTTTAATTCAACAAACATAGAAATGGATTCTTATTGAATACTAAGAGTTGCCTGAAGGAAAAGGAATAGGGACCTAACTTTTCTATCTTGTCACCATATTTCCTATCATGATACACTTGCCAAACACAAACTTAATGTTCTTTGAGTTCAAAATTAACGAAGAAAACAGGGAGGTTTTTCTTCCAATTGGAAAGCATATCGACTTGGGGCCCTCTAAAGATATGCACAACATCACATTGCACCATCAATCAAAGCAGAAAACATCAAAACCAAAATAAAATTAAATTACATATATACAAATAAATAAAGTGATAGAATCATTACAGCAGGTCCATGAACAAGATCCAAAGCAATGAACTGATCAACATCAGAATCAGTCCAAGGATGGAGTGGCCTATCGCGTTAGATAGCATTGTATTAATTGCTAAGAAAGGAGAACCTCTTCGACCAAAATTCCTTGTAGCTATCCCAGAAAGATGCCATCACCCTCAATTTCTCTTGTTTCCCTCTGTAATTACAAGTAACCAATCAAATTCAATGGTTCAGTCAATTCTATATTTGAGTGCAGTACTTTTCATTTTCACTAAGTATAATGTCGCCTTTTTCACCCTTAAAACTAAAAGTAAGGAAATGAAAACAGAAACCAAAATAGAAAGATTCTACATGAGATAAAAGTAAAAATTAAATAAAGTAAAGCTCCCTCCACTTCAAAGACAACACAAGCTTCAATGTTTGCTTCGATTCAAGGCTGAGATAAGCTTCAAAGCACAATGACAGCTTATAAAAGATACTATAAGTCTATAACTCATTAAAACTTAAGCGACACCATCACAAGCAACTATTTGAAAATTTGCATTTTAACATATATATTTTCTCTAAATTATCATTATTTGAAAAATCATTATGTTAAGTTAACAAAAATTAAAGAAAACTTTATCCAATTAATACTGAATTGGTTGATACATGAACATGAAACTTAAAAGAGAAGGTACACAAAATAATTAATGAAGCAATGCAAGTAACATTAACTTTACCCTCCCTATAGAAAATATTGCATCAACCATTAAGCAATTCATTGTCCGTCCTCACATTGCTTAATTGCAAAATATATATAACTATGGCTTCTTCAAGTGGAAATGAAACAAGTAGTGGTGGGTCAGGTTCACCGTGTGGGGCATGCAAGTTTCTAAGGAGGAAGTGTGTTGCAGATTGTATATTTGCACCATACTTCTACTCAGAACATGTGCTCTGCCTACGCAGAATATACACAAATCAGTGCTCTGCCTACGCAGAATATGCAGATGAGTAATTTATTTAGAATATGCACAAACTCTTTCTTTGTAAAGTTACTCATCTGCATCAAAAGAAAAAAAACAATCAAAGATGCTATGACTACAACTTCCATCAAAGCTTTTTAACTTTTCTTTACAAAGAAAAACCCTCAAACTTGCTCAAAACTATTATCAAATCAAACTATTAAGTATTAGAACCTGCTTTATATCTTCATCATAATTGCTGACGTTGAAATTGATATATGCATCAATGCCACGGAACTTGATCGCAGCTCGATCATATGCCCTGAAAATTAAATCAAACTTACACACTAAAATTCAAATCCATGAAATATTTTTCATTAGCCAAAAAGAAAAAAAAGAACCGATAACAAAATTACCTAGCTGCAGCATGTGCTGTGTCAATTTCACCTATTAAAATATATAAATAAATAAATTTATAAACAAACAGAAAGAAAGAAACGCACAGCTGAGGGAGAGAAAACAGTGATGGTATTGAAAGAAAGAAAATAGCCATGAAAGAGAAAGGAGATTAGGGTTACCTGCACAGTTAAGGCAAGATCGAAGAGAGAAACATAGCAACACACGGAAAAGAGCAAGCACTAGTGGCGAGATCGAAGAGACAAACACACATTAGGGTTCGAAAGGGAGCAATGCAAGCAAGGCTGACAGAAGGGGTGCGACGAAGAAGAACCAGGAAGGGGTGCGACGGAAGGGAGCGATGCGAGCAAGGCCGATAGAAGTTGAGTGCAATGGAGGTTTGTGAGACGACGGTGCAAGGCTGATAGCGCTGCCGATGAAGCATTCAGAGGAGATGAGTGTGGAATCGCGAAAGTGTGGTGTGAAATGGAGAGGTATAACCGTGATACTCAAATCTTTATTCTAATATTTCTGACAAAAAATTTTAAATTACAGACAGATTTTCTGTCTGTAATCATTTTCCATGAAAAAAAATTATTTTTCTGACGGAATTATCGACGGATTCTCTTTTCCGTCTGTAATTTATGCTAATTCATTTTTTTATTTTCTAACAAAAAATCCCTCTGAAATTCCATCTGTATTTCCGTGGGATAAAATCTGTCGAAAATATCCGTCTATAATAACTAATTTTCTAGTTGTGGTATCGCTCACGTTCTTCTTTATGTTCTTATCTTTTTTGTTTGTATTTTATTATTATTCTGTTGTTCTTGTTGATTTTATATTTAAAAAAAATTAAAAAAGCATATTGTGCAAAACAAATTAAAAAAGAAAGAAAAATACAAAAATATAAAAAATAAAAAGAAATTAGCTTCTTTATACTTGTCCCTTATCATATACTATTTTCCCAACGGAAAAGTCTAGGGGGCCAGCAACTTTTGTGTTTTCTGGCCAACACTTAACCATCAAAACAAAAGTGAGTGATTTCCTACCATTAGATATAATCTCACACCATTAAAAATACTATTGATAGCCAATTGATGGTTACAAAACACCAAAATTGCTGGCCCCTAGCATTCCTCTTTTTCCAACTACAAGATTCGAGGACGAATCTTTTTTTAATAGGAGGAGAATGATACATATTTTAAATATTTGTGATATGAAGAGATCAAATATTATTTAATAGTTATTATGTTATTTTGATGTATTTTGATTTTTGTTTATTTAGTTACCAAATTGGCCTTTATATTTGTGGGCTTTAGAGTTTTCTTTGTTTTAACCTAATAAGAGGTTATAAATACCTCCTTAGCTATCGTAGTCGCAATATTGAGTGATTAGAGGTGTCAAAGCACTTTTTTTGTTTCGTGATGAAACTATGGTGTGAACAAATGAGGTTGAGTGAGTCTCTCTCTTATTGCAGGGGGAATTGGATAAAAGATTGAGGAGTCCATTCAATTCAATTCCCAAACTATGATGTAGACAAGTTAGGTTGAGGAGTCCCTTTCATGTTACATCAAGAAATTGGATAGAAAGTTGAGTGATTCTGTTTGTATTCAATTTCAGTCCCTTTCTTGTTATATCAAGAAATTGGATAGAAAGTAGAGTGAT
>NC_029775.3:96241310-96269244 GCF_000817695.3 Arachis duranensis | reverse complement strand
TATATATATATATATATAGTATACGAAGGAATGAGTGGCGAGAGAGAAGAGTGATCGAGAGAGAGAAGCGTGAGAACATAAACCTCCTCCAACCTTTCGGCTTCGATTTCTTGCAATTTGTAATCCCAATCAAAAATCTAATCTAATAAAAGTATTCGTATCCTCCTCCTCTACACTTTGGCACCACTTTTGGTCGTAAAAGTTGACGGTGACGTAACTCCTCTACCCCTTGAGTTTGGCCAACGAAAGTTGTAGAAGGCACAGATGATTCTGGACATTTTCTTCTTTGATAGCTCGGTCAGAAAGTTTTACCGGAGCTTCGAATATTTTGATTCAGTACGAAGGAATGGTTTTGGTTTCTCGTAGTTAATGTTTAATGTCACGTGAAACACTACAGGAAAAGCGGTGAATGGCGGCGGTTTATTTGCCGAATTGCAGCGATTTTGAACCGCCGCTAAACAGATTGCCAGTGGAACAACATCCGCAGTGCATAAGGGCGCGGGAGTTACATTTTGCGGCGGTTACCAGCAACTACTGGCATAACCGCCACAAATCAGCGGTTTTGCATCGAACACCTTAGTGGCGGTGTATAACGGCCGCAGTTTTAAGAATTGTATTTAATGAAATTGATTTGCGGCAGTTTTAGAACCGACGCTATTTGATGCTTCGTTTTTTAAATATTTTATTCGCGGCGGGTTGAAACTGCCGCTATTCCGACTTTTTTTTTATTTTGAATAATTTTACAAACCTGGCCCTATTTTTCTAAACTAATTTTATTTTAAAGTATATTAACGTTACTTAATTTTTGTTATTTTTTATATTTTATATATTTTTTCCATCTTTTTTAATTAAAGAATATTAAACTTTTTTTTTATAAAATTCTGCACTATGGAAAAAAAACTCATTAATATTTAACTGCAAAGCAATCTAACATGTCTATTTTAATAATGTCAATAACGTATTTCAATAGTCATCCAAAAAGGTAAAGTACTTGGCTAATACTTAATGCCCCATATTTAACATAAACAAAACATGTACTGAAAATCTAAGTATCACATAAATCCTAATATCTATGTTCCTCCATGTCTGTCCAAAGAATTCATCTGTGCAGCGATGTCTGGAGGCAGCTCCCCACATTGCTGTTGGACCAGATAACTCAGCACACTCTCTATTTCCTGCCTCTTCGTCTTCTCTGCTGCTAATTCATCCTCCATTGCTTTCCTCTTCAATTTTTCGGTCGTCACCTCCGCTTGTAGTTCACACAGCATCCTTTGGGTCTCTTCTACTTGAGCTCTATCTACCGGCGGCTGCGAACTCGGACGGAAGAGTTGACTTGGTGTCGGCCCGTGTCCCATCCCACGCACTCTACCCGGGTGCTCTTTGCCCAGAGCTTGGGCAAGGGAATCATTCTCTGACAATATTCTTGTAAATTCATCCAGTTGCTCAATCTCAGATATTTTTTCCTGCAGGCATAAACATAATTACACAATCACACTAGGCTAATAGCATACTCAAGACATTTTAATTGCTAAACCTAACATGTTACAACATATATGACTAAGTGTACTTACACCAATCCTCCGAGCTTCTTCATGTATATAGCTGCCATCAGATCTTTTGTGCTTCAAGATCCATACTTCTCCCCTACCAACAGTCCTCCCTTGTAGTTGTGACTGTGAGAATAAAATTTATCCCATGAATTTCACTTCTATAAATTTTTTCAATACTTCTAACATTGTTTACTCTATGAATAAATCAACACTAAAAGCCACTTATTCTCTATTACAAGTTTATATTACCTCTTCTTCCCTAGCCCTTGCCAAGCTTTTAGATTCGCCAGTGTGCGTGTAAAGTTGCTTCTATCGATTCAGCGCGTTTTGCTTGCACGTCGCCTATTAAAAATCAACTGTAAGCTTGAATTCAATGAAGTACTAAAACTTGCTAAGTATAGTATACATATATCCTACGTTGCAAGAGACTCAAAATAATAAGGCATTAAGTATACTAGTGTGGAATTTGAATAAACTGTACGTAATCTAAATTTAAGTATTGCTTTAACAAAAAAAATAGTTATACGGATGCAGTCCCTATTTACATATAATAAGTTAACAATATTATTTTATTTCTAATATGCAAATGCCACCCATAATTCATACCACAACCAACGGAAAAAACATTTAGCAGCCCCTGTGAGATAGTCCAATAACAATCATATAGCATAAATTATAATAATAAGGGTACTCAAATTAAATTAATTGTCTTATATGGTAACCTACAAAAAATAAGGTTCTAATAAAGAAGAATGGTGTACACCAATCTCAGCATCATGAATGTATATATTATGATCTTAGTCAAACAGCCTGTGCTGGGAATTGATATATTAAAGTGAATTGATCATGTATATTAATCAACAGGGTTCAAATCAAGCTCAATCGGAATAAAAACTATTTATTTATACCAAATCATATCAACAAATGAAACGGATTACATTTTGTGATTTCAAGGAAATTCATTTTTTTAAAAAGTATAGGTATTAATGAATGGGGTACCTTTGTTGCAGGATCATTACGATACTCAATGAACCACTTCTAATACTCTCTAGGAATTCCTTCCGGGCGCTGCTCAAGATTCTGCTCAAGTGTCCTTGTTGGTTTGTAATGCGAGTCAAACAGCCTCCCCCTTGTGTCCTTCCAAGACTTCCCCATTTGTTTCAAAAATGATTTCTTGATTAAACCACTGTTATCTTGGAAGTGGAACATCTCCTGCGACGACAATGTCCAGCTGAAAGTAATTGCAAGTTGAAGGTTTGACATGATTAAACAATGCCAAAAGTAATTATCTTTATACAATCGTCATAAACCTTGTCTTTGCCCCGCACATTTGCCCAACTCTTTTCACAGATAGGAAATTTGCTGTAATCAGAACCCAGCTCTCCTAGAATGCCACTCAATAGGCCAGCTCCATCTCCGACTGCCTGCAGTTCCTCATTGAACCTCAGGATGATCTTGCTACCATTAAGAGACCGCTCCATAGCCTCTGTCACACTCATTTTAGCTTGCTTGATTATTCCTTTAGAATCTAACAATAAAGAAGAAAAAATGTAATTTATGTGCTCAATGTGCCCCACATGTAAGGAGCATAACAAAATCATAAGCTGATCAATTAAAAAGATTTAAAGTTCAACACTTGTTACCAATGAGATCAACATCCCAAAACTTAGTAGTCTTTCGTCGTTTGCACTTTGCAGCATCAGAAGCAGCAAACATCCTGTCAATGTGTTCCTCACACGAATCTACCTCGTTCACCTCCGGGTCAATGTCTTCATTACACGATTCTGTCACTCGTGAACCGTTAGCAGCCTGTGGCTCAGGTCTTGGTTCGCTCTTGGGCGGACGAAAGGATTGTAGAATAGCCGCTGCGGAGACACCACCATTACTGGGGGGGCAGAGGGATGAGCCAGTCATCGTCATCGGATGGTGAAGACATAGGAGGTGCAGCTAGAGGCTACTGACGCAGTGGCTCCACTCTTGTGCCTTTCTTGAAGTGAGCTTTCCTGGACATCTTACAATCCTAGTAAAAACACATGTATCATGCCAAAAAAAATTAATTCCTCATGGAAGAATAGAATAATTAACCAACAAATAGCATTACTCACATTTTAATTATGTAACAACATATTAAAAACCAATCTATATATGTACATATAGTGATTATATAAATAGAATCTATTTTTCCAAATGATCCAACTACATGTAAATTAGAAGAATCTAATGAAATTTCATAGGGAAAGTTGTTAATGGACCAGGACACTAATAAAGTCATAGGATCTTCTGTATAGAAATGATACCTTATATACAGAATTGTTAATTAAGGTACTATGATTAAAATTACCATTTTTAATATTCCTATTTATCACAGGTGTATTAAATTCCAAATATTTTTAATTAACGTACTATGATTAAAATTAACATCCATCATTAATAATCATTACCAGAATAAATTAAGAAAACCATGGTTAAAATTAACATCCATCATTAATAATCCTAACAGAAATAATTAAGAAAATATGACTAAAGTTAATATTCCCAAATTTGCATGAACAATATCTACTCCGTTAGATTCACCATTCCCGTTATCAATTTTCATATTCATAGCAGTTGTGCCAATCGCAGTTTTTTTTTAATCAAGAGAATATTTTCTTACTTAATATAATTAATTTAGAAATTAGAAGGAACTATCAGTGGCCATATTCTTTAACCCTTTCTTACAGTTACATTGAAGACTAGAACATGCAACCCCCCAAACGACTTATATTTCATCTGTGAATGTTCATACCCACATAGAATTCAAATTAAAGTTAAGTTAATTAAAAAAACAGATTGATTGCATGCAATTAGAACCGGTCAGCATCTCATTTAATTGGTACTTGTGGCCAGTGGATGTCAGGTAATGTGGTTTCTTTCTAATAGCATTGATATATAGTGCACTAACTCAACTAAAAATGCTCAGGTCACAACATAGATAACTGACCCAATATGAGCAACATAACTATGAGCATGAAAGAGCTAGAACTTGTTACCTCAACGAGCACGACGACCGGGTGAAAGAGGATGTGACTGACGACCGCGAGGGAGGCAAGGGCGCACCAACAATGACTATGCTGCTCATAACCAACCACGGGGAGAGTGAAAACAAGGGTTCAGCTATGGGAGGATTGTGCGCGCAACTGGGGCTCATGTGAGGAAGTTTTAGAATTTATTTTATTACCTTAACCGCTTCGAGGCTTGACGGTGGTGTGGGCCTTGAGATAGTATAAACCCACTAGGCCACTACTAATTCAACATATTTTCATAATTATATAAACTGACTAATGGAAACCTCAAATAAAACACCACTAATTCATCGTTTTCATAATTGTAAAAAGATAATATATCAATGTTTAATTTTGTTCACTAATCCCAATATATAAAACAATAAGACTACAATGCTATATATTCTACCAAAATATTTCAAATTAAAGACCAAAAGAGATGCTACATACAAATATAATTTCCCTTATTATGTATTATACTTTTTCAAATCTTCTAAACATATTTGGAGATATGGTGGGATGAGAACCCTTAACTTGCGTATTAGTTTTATTTAATTGAATATTGGTAGTGAATTCAAGAATGGGAATTCTACACCTTGTATTTGTTGGAAAGACAATTTTCACCACAAATTCTACGAATAGCTGGCATCAAGTAAGCAATAAAAAATTAACCATAGTAAAAGTAATAAAAAGGTACAAAAAAATTGAATAGGTCAGCTAAATATCTTTGTGTTTGAAATGAATCCAAATTGAATTCTGTGCAAAAACACAAAAATAACTAGACATAACAACGAAAACATAACTAGGATTCAACTAAGCAAATAATAAGTCACATTATTTGACAAAAACACCATCAGAAGAAATCAGGGTAGAGATGGATCATTCTATCTGGTTCTCGTCTGGTGTTTTATTGAGGTCATAACTTCTCATGGTAGCCTTGTCACCGGTCCAAAAAACCTCGTCGGAACTATTGCTGGGCATGAGTTCTTCTTCCAGTGAGTCTGGAACTATCTCCCCTAAATCTTCTGTTTCCTCTTGAAATTCCTCTTGAGATAATCCTAAAAGTTACATCGTAACAAAACGATTTGAATAACATTACTAAATTTTATAGAGAACATAGTCTGGCTGCCATATTCTACAAGGCTTGTTATATTTACGTTCCCAGAGTTTCGTGAGTCTTCTTTCTATGAAATAGAATTCCTCTCGGGCCGCAAACTCCAGTTCAACCAAGAGATTGTTCTCGCATCGAGCCTAAATCATAACAAAAAAATCATCAGAACAATTGGGCATTCCAACAAACTAGGAAGACATTACATAGGATAATCTGAAAGTGTTCATGGGGAGGGGATTTGTTGACTCAATTCAACAAGATTCATCCTAAAATTTTATCTTTTAACCTGATAATATTTATTAGAGTATGCTTTCTCAAGAATACAATAAAGAACGAGGCAAGAAAAAAAAGATTTTGCTTGAAATATAGATGCTTTATGAAGGAGATCATTCATAGCAATCACAGTACATAGCCGAAAATGATAATCCGCATCTGTCATAATGATGAAAAACTATATAAGATTCTAAAAATTAAACCAGTAATTAAGCTAATAAAGTTAAAATTTGAAAATTTTAAAAGATTAACTAAAATTTAATGAAAAGTTGAAAACCCATATTACCTTTATAATCAAAATGGAAAATCAATTAGTATCATTAAGACGTTTGTACTTAGTACTATTTAAAATCTGTTGACTTAGTAGTATTTGCTAGTTATGTTATATTGCTACGGTCACCATTGAAATCGAATAAGAATCAGCTGTGGGATCATTCTTGACCACGTTGGAAAAGTCCTCGTGCAATTAATTAACCAACAAGAAAAGAAAAAATCTCAAGTTTTTTTTCGCCGTTTTTTTTCTCGAAAAATAAAATTTTAAAAACTAAATAAAAATACTAAACATAATAAATCTAAATAAAAATACTACCAATATTACATGAATAACCTAGTACAAGTACATGTGTTATTATTTTCTATCTCTTGTGATTTCAACATTATATATAGTGATTAATATCTTTCAAAGAAAAAGGTTGATACATTTATTAGCATTAATCAATGACCCAAAAATCGTTATATAAGACAACTTTCTATTAGTAATATGATTTTGAGTGCTGCTTAAGATCTATTTGGGTGAACTTTCACAAAATAATAACACTTTTAAGTAATTTTTTAAAAAAATTTATATTTAAATATCTCGTATAAAAATATTTTTTTATTTAACAATTATGTTGGATAGAATAATATAAAAATATTTGTTTGTTTATATGTTATGTTAAAAACTTTTTTATGTAACAAAATTAAAATAATAAATTATAACTTCTAAAAAAATATTTTTTTATTTTTTTAGTATTTTTATTTTTACTATTGAAATTTATTAAACACAAGAAAAATATATATTTTATCAAAAAAATTTTAATAACTTAGTGAGACCTAAATATTGATTTTACTTTTTTTAAAATCAATAATATATATGTTAACATTCATTGAGCCTTAATATCTTGCAAAATATTAAAGTGATGTCTAAAATAATAACAGCAACAATAACAATAATAACATTTAATAAGCTGATTTTATACCTTGACCTCCTCCATTATTTTATGGGAATGTCTAGCATCTGTAATTGTTACGAATTCGAAGCCAAATTTCTTCCGGTACTTCGCTCCAAATTGACACAAATCCTACAACATTCAGAGTCGTATAAATCATCCGATAGTTGGCTTTGTCTTATGGTTATGGTTATAGAACCCTTGATTGGTCAGCCAGTTTGGATACGTACCGAAATTAGTTCAGTAGGCGCCCTACTAATAGCTGTACCTATGTGCCTGTGTGCGGAGAATGCACCCAACCATGCTCTAATAGACGAATTGTTGAACCATAAATCTCGAGCGAATGAAATTCCGTGCTCAAGTGAAGAGAACGGAGAGGCCTCTTGCATCGAGCGGACGAAAAAAAAGCTGCTGGCACACATAAAGAGGTCATTCTCTTCTAATTTCCCTACTTAGTCCCAACACATAAAAGCGTGAGCAAGAGAACTCTAAGTATACAGGTCTTGCATATTAAATCTCAAGATACATACACTTAAAAAAGGCAAAATTAAATAAGATCAAAGTCGATCCAGACGACTAATTTTTATTATTCTCCTATTTGCTTATAAATGAAATTTCAAGAGTATAATAAGGGGAAAGGTACAAGTGTGCATGTCATATATTGCTAGCCAAATATATCTATGAATCAGCAGCCTCTTCACCGGTTTTGATTGCGTCAGGCATGGGTTCTTCTAAGTCGCCATCCCTTGTCAACGAGATACCTTCAACATCACGCTTAGACAAATCAGTCAGACTTTGTTAGAGGGAAATTTCGACCTCACAGTGTTCATTGTATTCACCCATGTCAAATAAATCTCTCGGCTTCACATGGACCACAATGTTCCATTCCTTATTGACTTCATTGTCCACATAGTATACAAGGCGAGTCTCGGAAGCAAGAATGTACAGTTCGTCATCTTCACAATCACCAGTGTGAATCGGATTGCTAAAGTTAACACATGTGTGTCCCAAAATGTCTTGTTTTATGCCTCTACCAGACGTGGTGTTTGCCTAGATGCATCTAAACAAGGCCACAGAAAATTGTCCACTGTAATTCAATTCAATGATATCTACCAATCTTCCATAATAAGAGACGCCACCAACAGCCATGTTACTGTCACGAGCGCTTGCATAACTTCTAGTGTCAGAAGTGACACAAACCCCGCTATTCTGGGTTCTCATTCCATCCTCTCTTGATAGGGTTCTAAACCTGAATCCGTTTACATTGTACGCCTTAAAGCGCTTTGCCTGAATATTAGGGCCACATGCGAGCCACTGCAGTTCTCTCAGGTGCATCATACTTTCCAGTGGTATCTACCAATGAAATAAAGATTTTCAGAGTTGAGTGGCAGGAGGCAAGATATTAACAAAACTATAAATGGAAGAGCCATACAGAAGATTCACCTCATTCTCGAACCACTCGGCGAATTCTCTATGGACAACCCTGTCAATGTAGGCTTCATTTCTTTTGCCAATACTTCGTAGCTGTCTTTTTCTACTAGCCCTAAAATCCCTAAGCATACCATGTAGATCTACTGTTAAAGGTATAAACAAATATTGCCTTCGGGTACAATATGATTCTAAGTTTAATAACTGCACTTACTCTAAGAAATTCTCCACAGCTGCGCAATTGACCAATACGTGACGATGTGCCTGAAGTCTCTCGGTTGGTGAAAGATTCAAACTCTCGAAAGCCCCAACCGCTTTGCCAATCAGTGGGAACATGCTTGTCGCATTATTAGTCGCATCTTCGCTCGGTCGATCATCAACACGCAATGGTCGATTGATCCTGCTTTCAATGTTATCCAGATATCTCGAACAAAAAATGAGAATCTCATCGGATAAGTAGCCCTCGGCAATTGATCCTTCTGGTGCTGCCCTATTATGCACGTACTGCTTAAGACGACCTATGTACCTTTATGAGCGAGATATGTGTTAGGTTGTTAGCTTTTGAAATAACTCAAATGTAAAATTAGTCTTATAGGTACCTTTCAATTGGATACAGCCACCTATAATGCACTGGGTCCCCTAGGCGTACCTCTTTGACCAGATGCGTGATTTAGGTGTACCATGACTGTGAAGAAAGATGGTGGAAAAATTATCTCAATTTGACAAAGAGTGAGGATCACATGTTCTTGTAAGAGAGGAAGTTGTTGAGGGTCTATAGATTTACTGCATAGTCGTCGAAAGGAAGTTGACAAATCAGCCAGGACGACTGCCACTGGGGCTTTCAATACATTCCTGATAGCTATTGGGAGAAGATGTTCCATGAGAATGTGGTTGTCATGACTTTTCAAGCCGGATATTTTTCGCTGTTGTAGGTCAATACAATGAGATATGTTGCTCGAATGACCATCTGGAAAGACCATATTCTTTAAGTTCCTAAGAAAAATGTCTTTCTGTGAATTCGACATGGAGAATATTGTAGTGGGATACTTTCCATCTTCTCGTGGCCAGAGTTCATGCCTAATTCCCATCAGCTGGAGGTCTTTTCGAGCTTTGAGGTTGTCCTTGGATTTACCACTGTCGTTCAGTATCGTGTAGATAATGTTGTCGCACACATTTTTCTCTATGTGCATCGCGTCCAGATTGTGACGCAACAAATTATACTCCCAATATGGGAGTTCAAAGAATATACTCCTTTTTTTCCAAGGAGACTCATCTTGTAATGCAGCCTGTTGTCCGCGCACTCTTTTACCGGCTTCCGTTTGCACCTTGCCAAGCTTGACATGCACATTATCCAACTGTCTCAAATAATCTCCACCCAGAAATGTTAAAGGCAGACCTCTGACCTCTACCTTCCCATCAAATCTGACCCGGTCCTGCCAAAATCTGTGGCCTTAATTCAAAAAGCACCAATGACCCATGAAACACCATTTCTGACTAAACGTGAGTCGCTTAGACTCGGTATCCAGGTTGCACGTAGGACATGCTCTCCCACCGTACGTATTCCACCCAGATAAGTTGCCCAACCCTGGAAAATCGCTGATTATCCACATCAATGCAGCATGCAGCTTGAATGTTTTTTTCTTGCTAGTGTTGTACGTATCAACACCACCCTACAGCTGCTTCAACTCATCTATCAACGACTGTAAGTAGACATCTATGTTATTTACCAGGCATCTTGGGACCGGGGATAATCATAGACAGTAAGAAAGAGCTGGGTCTCATACAACTCCATGGGGGCAGGTTGTAGGGGATTAGAATCACGGGCCATATCGAGTACCTTGAGCTGAGATTTCCGAAGGGATTAAAGTCATCACTAGCTAAGGCTAAGCGAATGCTGCATGGATCGCCATTGAAGTGAGTATATCTTCTATCAAATGCCTTCCATGCCTCTCCGTCTCGTGGATGCCTCAAAAAACCATCCGAGTTAGGACCTTTCTTGTGCCATAACATGTCAACAGATGTCTTACTGGACATGAACATCTGCTGCAGTCGTGGAACAAGGGGAAAGTAACAAAGAACCTTCACCGCCTGTGGCTTCCCATTCTTCTTAACAACCACATTGATCCAGACAATGGAATTCATCCTAGTCTTTTGCTTCCATCTCGAGGTCCCACATATCTTGCACCTAGACAGTTCTTGATCGCTGCCCTGATATAGCATGCAGTCATTCGGACATGCATCTATCTTCTTGTACGCAATACCGAGCTTTCGTATGATCCTCTTGGCATCGTGCAGTGAAGCCAGAATCTTTGCATGCTCAAAGGCCTCACACAGTAACTCTAGTATCATTCTGAATGCCTTGTGGCTCACGCCGCACATGCACTTTATATGGTATAGCCTGACCAAGAAAGCCAACTTCGAGAATTTCGCACAATCCGGATACAATTCCTGCTCTCCATCCTCAAGCAGCTCATCAAAATGATGGGCCTCCTGACTAAGTTCGTTGTACAAATAAGGCAACTCTTCGGCATCCCCCTCAAAATCTTTGTTGCTCGAGTCATCTTCATCGACAACAGAACCTGGAAAGTTGAATACCTCACGAACCATGTCGAGCATTGGATCTCGGTAGACGCTACCAGGGTCAGTTTCTTGTGTCTCAGTAGAACTCTCTCCTACGCGTCTCTCCCCGTGATGTAACCAAAAAGTATACTTAGCAGGAAACGATTTTAACAGCAAGTGATCGTAAGCATCCTCTCTAGTTTGGAATCCCACACGAAGGACATGGATAATGTATCATCCCATCGGAGGATGCATTCACCATTGGATGATGCATTCGCAAATGCGAAATCCAAAAATTTGTTCAACCCGGCCTTGTATTCGACACTACCTCGTGGCCTTGAGATCCAACTCTTATCTATATCTACTTTTATGATGTTCATATAAATGAATGAATAAAACTTTAATAAAGAAATACAAATAGAAAATAATAAAAAAAATTCGGACAAACTGTCCAACGGGATATATTAAAGGGAAAATTATTCTAAAGAACCGTTAGGAAGATTTAATTATTAAAAGGGACCTTTAATACCAAAATTATTAAGAAGGACTAAATCTTTTTATAATATTTAAGATGTAGAATCAAATCTTTTATAATATTTTTTATTTTTGTGATCGTTACCCAACGAAAAAAAAGACAAAAGATCATAAAAGTAATAAATAAATAAATAAATAAATAAATAATAAAATTACTAAAAATTTTTAAAATATAAAAAAATTAATATAAAAATTATAAAAAATAAATAAATAGTTAAAAATTAATATTTTAATAATCAAATCTCCCTAATAATCTTTTAGAGTAAATTTTTTAAAAGTAATTAACTAATTAATCCCAAGTGAATATTCATACATATTTATATAGCATTGAGAATCAAACAACATATATTAAAAATTATAAAAAATAAATAAAAGTATAGTTAAGAATATATTTATCTCCTTATAATAAGATTTGGTTCTTCTTCTTAAATATTATAAAATAATTTGGTCTTTTTTAATAATTTTAGTATTAAAGATCCTTTTTAATAATGAAATCTTCATAACGGGAGAGTAATATTCCATATTAATTCAGTAAGTAATCCAAAAGAGAGAACGGGAGAATAACTCGGAAATAAAACATAGATAAAGGTACTTGTATCCGGGATAATAGATAGAATATAAATGGTATTAAGAAGGTTGCTTACTCATGGTCTAATTCTGCACTTTTAAAAAATTACTGGAAGAAAAAATTTCTGGTTCCGAAGCCAAAAAATGAAATGGAAAAGAAGAGCTTCCTTAAAAAAAAGGGAGAAAAAGAAGTTAGAGTGTAAAGATATAAAACACAAAAGTATAAATAACAGATCACAGTGCACAAAAAACAACAAAGCCTTTGAATCTATTCATGTCGAGAGTGAAATAAATTGAAAAATGTTTTGGTGAGCATCTTTTCCCACACCTCCAGCACTTGTTTCCCATCTTCCAAGTTGCCTTTTCATTTTGCGGTATCCTTATTTATTAGATTTTCAATGATACACCCTAACTAATCAAACTTCTCTATTACGTAATATTAACTAATATATATTTAATTAAATTTACAGCATATTTGGAAAATC
Source organism: Arachis duranensis (assembly GCF_000817695.3). Taxonomy (NCBI): domain Eukaryota; kingdom Viridiplantae; phylum Streptophyta; class Magnoliopsida; order Fabales; family Fabaceae; genus Arachis; species Arachis duranensis. The sequence continues at coordinate 96,256,488 of NC_029775.3, read as the reverse complement.
ATGGATTTCTCCTGAACTCAACTAACAGGACTTGATTATAGCTAACTAAATCTATATAACAACCACTAAGCTAGTTGTATGTTACGGAATCATCTGAAGAAAAGTAGTTATGACGAACTAAAATTATGTGCTTTATATGTAGTTTCTTTTAGTGTAAGGGTGGAAAGTTGAAATTAAAATGGTCTCTTTACATTGCATATAAGATTTGTTCACATCAGCTGGTGCCGGTTGGTGCATGTGCTTGTATGCAAACATTACAAATCATGTAACAAACAATGAAATTACTATTTACCCTCGTTAAAAAGATAAAATCTCATTCAGCATCCAAAGATAAGCACGAAGAACAATCAAGACGAGGGTCGAAAGATTGAATAAGAGGATTTTGAAGCTTAATTTGGTTCGCAGAAATTTATATATTTCATTTATGATCATTTTTATATATACATTAACGGTACATGTCAGTGAGATAAATCAAGGTTCCTGATATGAGAACTGTAACGAATTCATCATACAAATCATTAATCATAGTAAACAATATAAGGAAATGGCTAATGCATGTGGGAAGTGAGATCCCCAAAGAAATTGTAGCCACTGTATGTTACATAAAGAAAGCCATCTTCATCCTTCTCTTCATATATGGTTTAAATAATTGCTCCTGTAGGAGGAAGTACATTGTCCACTAAAATGAAGATGGCTTTTTCAGCACTTAACTACTGATATTATTACCAAAAGAATATAACTAATACTCCATCTTAAATTTGTCATTTATCAGCTGAATAAAGATTAAATCAATGACCATGATCACTGGCTAAGAACTAAGATGTAAATACACAATTCAAATGCAGTTCAACAAGAATTAATTCAGGTCCTATCACAATATAAAGAAACATATCAAGTGAAGAAAAATATAGTAAGAAGTCTAATTGGCAGCTTTATTATATCATGCTGCATATATTAATATCAACCAAAGTTGATGTAAAATATTTCATTTGAAAGTAGCATACCGCTGCACTATCCTCAACTACACCATTGGAAAAATGACAACACTTGGTCATAAAAGTGAACACAATTTGATTAGTATACCCCAACACAGCTCCACTAGTCATATTATATACACCTTGCTATGTTATGTTTAGACCAACCCCTCAAAAGTTCCTCACTTTTAACTTATTGTAAGGCTACATAAACAGTTCTACTAGTCATTTTATATTACCAAATCAAGGATTAATACTAAAGCGAACCAAATAGTACAAATCAAAGTAATAATGAACCAATTTGAAATATAATAAGTGCTAAAATCCCAACATAATCTTAGGAAACAAACTCGGTCAATGAAGTAACAGAAAAGAGAAATTCAGTAAGGTCTTGAACAGAGACTTTTTTTTGTGCTAAGGTCTTAAACAGAGCAAGAGGAAACAAAAATGTGATTAACAAAGCACAAAAGCTAAACTTAGTAACTAAGAATTCTAAAAAAAATGAAACTTTATAAGTAAACACACAGAGTCCATATATAATATCTCCATTGTTTTTCATACTTGGAAAATTGACCAAAATCCTATCTTATGTAAACCAAGTTCTCTATCAATAATTAGTATATAAACCAGCCAAGCTAGCTAGCTGGGGAAACTAATTAAGTACTAATTTCAAGTTTCACATCAATAATAATACAAAGGAAACCTCTAATTATTTTTTAAAAAAATTTAAACTAATAAAAATAAGTACATAAATAATTATATCTCTAATTGATATTTATCAAAGCAAATTTCACTTCCTATTATTACTATTACTTAAAAACTCTAAGTGCATTTTATCCTCGTTGATTAATCGTTATGTATACATAGTTACATACTGTTTTAATTTATTTAATATATAAACTAAAAGAATGCTCAATCATCCATTCATAGGAGACATATATGAAATAATATGTGATTAACAATTGCTTCTCTTCTAGTGACATGTAAACAGAAAAAGACTGTCATATATATTCTGATTTATCTGTCCCCTCTCTATCTCTCTCTGATCTGTTTCCTTTTATAATAATATATAGTAGAAACTAGGCCTTGCAGCTTGTATTATGGCATAACAGCAGACAAAATGAGACAGCATAAAACATGCAGGGTGAAACTAGTAGCTATGTCTGAGTATATGAATCAACGACTGACATAACATATATTTCTATAGACCACATCTAGATAAAACTTAGCTCGTTCATTCTTCCATCCAGGCACAGGCAGAGAAATATAATAAATGAATAAATGTATTAATTATTCGGTTGTAATTTGTTGAACATAATAGGTACCAATCAATCAAACTAAAAATGGAATAAAGACTTATGTATCTATATGTTTGTTATAACTTAGTAACTCCTCTTGATCTCAACAGTTAATTCATTAGTCAGAGTTTTTGAAAATTAGAATATCACCAAATATACTATATTATCAAATATCCAACATTATCCAAAACTCACATAATATTGATTATTTCATGGTTAATATTACTAATAATAGGCAAAAGATGCAGTGGTGAGAAGTTGTCAATGCAGGTAAGTATTGGTTATAACACATAGACAATATTATGGTTACATCAGGATCAAATCCTTCTTACTATAACCCTTTCCTAACTAGGAGAATGATCAATTCCACTACTCACATATGCAAAAGATGAATGGATGCAATATTAATAAATAAAATTTATTATAGTGGATTCAAATTTCCAAGCTTAGAGGCAGACCATAGATGCAGGATAGAATGCAAAGAGCACAATGGAGATCATTATGAAAATTGTAGCATTTGTACGTATTTCCAGTTCTGTACACGCACCTAAAAGGAATGATGACAACCACTTTGCATCTATATATCAGGATTAGCCCAGAACCTTGTAACTAGATTAGTTTATTTAATTTCACAGTTTAAAAGCAGTATACACAGGGAGGGAGTTCAGTGATGGTTCAAAGGCTAATGGAATTTTCTTTTCTCTCATCCAAAATATAGCTTGATTCAATCCAACTCACACGATTACCCTTCAAGTACAACTAACTACAGCCGGTTTAAGAAGGCAATATAAATTTAATGATCGATTGTAAGAGAAAGGGGAGGAATAAAGCAACAATGAACAATCGAATGAGCATCAAAGAATCCGTAAAATTAAATCAAACCAATGGTATCAACATGCTTTTATGTTCACTCAAACCACTCAACATTGTTTCTCAGCTCCACACTCATCACACAAAGCAAAAAGTACTCTATCTGTCTACACAATAAGAGATTGACTCAAGGGTGAGAGATAGACGATATTAACGTGAACCAATCAAGTCTCCATACTGAATATAAAAATTAACAGAGGAATTCATCGTTGATGATCATGGACAGAGGTATTATACTCTAATATTTGTTATCTTTTGGAAGATAAACTTGCAATCTGCTAATTAATCGTACTGAATGAAATCCCTAACTCAAAACTGCTTCAGTTAGCCATAATTTATAGAAGATATAGACAAATACATGTTCAGAATTATGAACCAGTAATGAAAACCAGAAGAAAAGCTCAATGTGGAAGAACAAACCGGTGAAAAGGGGGAGGCAGCGATAACTAGGATTCGCGCACGGTGGAGGATGGTGTCGGGGTTTCACGCACTACCGATGAGATGCTCAAATTTATCGCCGGTGATGGAACCACGGTTGTACGCTGCGCAAGGTGGAGCAGATGGTACACGGCTCTGCTCCCGCTCGTGTTTGGCACGCTACCAAAATGAAGTGACGGGTTTCTGCAAATTTGGAGGGAGGGGGTTTCAATTAATGGCAGTAAAGTAAAAGGGGAAATTGAATTAAGGAATTGAAACTCACCTAGCGGCGCCGATATTCAGGGATGTTTAGCAGTACCTGCCAAACTACCGCTGATCTCTACCGGGATCTTCTAAACTAGCGGCGTTTTTGCTAGGGCTGTTGTTTCTCTGCTGCTAGGCTCCGCATCTGCTGTAGTGAAAACTTAGGCTAGAAAACCTTAAGATAGGAATGAACTGAATGTATAATTGATGGATTGTGTAGATAGAATAAAATGTGTGGTTTAGCTGTTGTTAATAATTTGCTGTTGAAGTTGATTGGTTTTGGAAAAAGATTTAACATTGGTATTTGTTTGATTTTGAAATAATTTATTACTGGAAATGATTTAAATGACTGAGAGGTATTTGGTTTGGTAGTTGGGACCCTTTAAGGGTGGCAGAAATTCAAGTTTTAGAGGAGATACTGTCAAAATTTCTATAAGAATTGGAGTTTTGATTTGAAGTGTTATTTTAAAAAGGAAAGAGATTATTATGTGGCTTCTGTATTTGAGACTATTTGTTGATCCTCTGTCGCAAGATGTGACCAGGCACTTTAACTCCTCGGATTTCCCCATGGGCATGCATATATATATGAATATTGAATATTATATTTGAGCTCGGAGTTTGACTCCATGGAATACTATATTATTGAGCTTGGAGTTTGACTCCATGGAATACTATGTTATTGAGCTTAGAGTTTGACTCCATGGAATACCATATTATTGAGCTTGGGGATGTGCACACAGAGGGATTGTCCAATGGTTAACTACCAGGACATGTCGGGTTGATTGTATAACCGACATATGAGACTCATCAGCCATAGGACAGGCATACATCATATGCATTTGTTTGCTTTATTTGAGTGTGTGTTGTTTTAGTTTGCTTAACTGTTTAATTTTGCTTATCTGCTACTTGTTCTACTTGCTGTAAATGCTTCTCTATTTGTGTTTTCCTTACTTGAATTGTATGTGTATATTTTCTGAGAAATCCCTCTTGATGGAGGTGTGGCGGGGGGGAGAGGTTGTTCCACCAATGTCTCGGAGGATTGGAGGAGTCAGAAAGTGAAGTGTTAAGTTAAAGTTAGATTTAGAACTTTAATACCTTAGATAACTTACCTAATTTCTGGTTTAGCTGAATCTTTAAGCTGAAATCTGAGTGTCGAAGTTCTAGGAATGCCTCTGGCTCTCCCGAAACCTTTTAGATTAACTATGCGGGCACCTTTACCATGCTGAGAACCTCCGGTTCTCATTTCATATATATTTTGTTGTTTTTCAGATGCAGGTCGAGAGACACCTCGTTGAGCGTCTGGAGACCCTCCTTACAAGCGAAGAACTACCTTTTGGACTGTCATATTTTGTTTTAGGCTATATATATGTTTATAGAATCTCCGCTTGTACATTTTGTGTTTTGTCCCTCCTAGAGGTTGACTTGAAGATACAGGTGTTTATTTTGTAGTTTGAGTTTTATTTTGGTTTGTATATAAATATATATAATTATATACTCTGGCCAGCCTTAGCTTCGCAAGTCGAGTCTGGAGCTTGCTGTCTGAGTTTTGAAACTCTGATATATATACATATGTTTTCAGTTTTCTTTTGATCTTACTTATCCGTTTTACGAATATCCATGCGAGTGTGACACGATTTTCTGTTTATCGTTTTTGTTTAGCTTATTCTTCAAGGCTCATAGATATGATTTCATCCACTATATTTATGTACATATCCTTTTCTTTTAGAGGTCGTAATACCTTGCCACCTCTGCTTTACGACTTAAGCGTAAGGCTCTGTGTGGTAGGGTGTTACATTAGGAGTCTCTCCGAACTCTGACAGTTCCACATAAGGACTCTCATGGTGCTATGAGTGCCACTGAAGTGTTGGCACCCTCCACATTCTTCAGTTCTTCTATTTCAGCAACATCCATACTCCGATTGACCAACTCCATTTCTATATCCTCTTTTGCCCTTCTCTTCATTCCACTCTGCTGCTCCAACCCTTCTTGTCCCATTCTGACCATTTATTCCACTCTTTTAAACTTGCTATTGTATTCACTGTTAGACATCTTATTAGAGTTTATTTCAATCACAATATCCCCTAGATTTGTTTCAGTTGAATTACTACTTTGACACTGCAACAGTTCCTACTTTTCATTTACAGCCACTACCTTTCTATATCTTCATACATTCTCCTTTTCACCCTTATTATCTCTTTCAACTATTACCTTCTCCCTTCTATTATCCATGCCTTTATCATTGAAATTCAGACTTGAAAATCCATCAATGAGGTAGCCTGTTAGTGATTTTTTGCACCTAGAAGGTTGGGAGTTTTGGAACCCTCTCTCCCCTTTTGTTTTCTCATTCTCCTTCAACTTTACCCTTATTCTGACTTGGTCCGCTCTTACTCATTCACCTATTTTGTCTTCTTGCATCCAATCTTCTTTTATGTCTTCCAACATCCGGTTACAATTTTGTGATCATAGCTTATCTTAGCACAATAAGCACAGATTGTCCCTAATCTCTCATACCTCAGCACCACTACAATTGGATTTTTATCAAAGTCAGGCACCCTCAATGAGTCTTTAACTAGCCGAGTACTATCGATTTCTACCATTGCCTTAATAATTCTTGTTTCTCTACCCTTAACATCAAAGAAACCTACATCAACCAGTCTACCAATTTCTTTCCCCAAATTTCTCACCACTTCCAATGTTTTGAATGATTTTGGAATTTCCCAAAGCTGGATCCATATCAGCACCGTGATAGTCAATTGCTCCTCTATCTTCACTCCCTCTTTTTACCTTTGAACATGCAAGGCATAATTTTTGAACAGCCATAGGGATCCCTTTTAAATTATCATCGCATCCCATTCTTTCTCAAAGAAAAATTGATACTGATTGTGTCCAATCTCGATGACCCATAACTCTTTCAACCTCTCCCAAATTGCTCTCAATGCTTCCTCCATTGTCTTTGTAGAATATGATTTATCAGTGAATAATTTGCTTACTAAGATACAATTATTAATACCTTCCCTTATATCCCCCTCCTCCAATTGTATAAGATCATCATTCTCGTCCTCACTCGTACATCCCCTTATATCTGCCATGCACCAGATGAAGAAAATACGTGGGAGAGATTAAGAGAGAAAATGTAATTTGTATAAATTTTTCTAGAGTTTGACGTTGACCTTAACGACACAAAAACTCTGTTAAATTTAAAATCTTAGCAGAGCATGTTAACCTAGACGGCTAGACGACACATTTAATATATTTTGATTATTTATTTATTTATTTTACATTAGTGGTAGATTTTTATGTATATCTAATATAGTTTATTGGACAGGACATTTAGTTCATGTCGCTATTCCAGGAGCTAGAGGGGAATACGTTCGATGGAATAATTTTTTAGGTGTATTGCCACATCCTCAAGGATTAGGTCCACTTTTTACAGGCCAGTGGAATCTTTATGCTCAAAACCCAGATTCCAGTAGTCATTTATTTGGTACCCCTCAGGGAGCAGGAACTGCCATTCTAACACTTCTTGGGGGATTCCATCCACAAACGCAAAGCTTATGGCTGACTGATATTGCGGACCATCATTTAGCTATTTCGATTCTTTTCCTGATAGCTGGTCACATGTATAGAACCAACTTCGGGATTGGCCACAGTATAAAAGAGATCTTAGAAGCACACATTCCTCCAGGGGGTAGATTGGGGCGTGGACATAAGGGTCTTTATGACACAATCAATAATTCACTTCATTTTCAATTAGGTCTTGCTCTAGCCTCTTTAGGAGTTATTACTTCCTTGGTAGCTCAACACATGTACTCTTTACCTGCTTATGCGTTTATAGCGCAAGATTTTACTACTCAAGCGGCGTTATATACTCATCATCAATACATCGCAGGATTCATTATGACAGGAGCTTTTGCTCATGGAGCTATATTTTTTATTAGAGATTACAATCCAGAACAAAACGAGGATAATGTATTGGCAAGAATGTTAGACCACAAAGAAGCTATAATATCGCATTTAACTTGGGCCAGCCTATTTCTGGGGTTCCATACTTTGGGATTTTATGTCCATAATGATGTCATGCTTGCTTTTGGCACTCCGGAAAAACAAATCTTGATCGAACCCATATTTGCCCAATGGATACAATCTGCGCATGGTAAAACTTCATACGGCTTCGATGTACTGTTATCTTCAACGAATAGTCCGGCGTTCAATGCGGGGCGAAGCATATGGTTGCCCGGTTGGTTAAATGCTATAAATGAGAGTAGTAATTCTCTATTCTTAACAATAGGACCCGGAGATTTCTTAGTTCATCATGCTATTGCTCTAGGTTTACATACAACTACATTGATCTTAGTAAAAGGTGCTTTGGATGCACGTGGTTCCAAGTTAATGCCAGATAAAAAAGATTTTGGTTATAGTTTTCCTTGCGATGGTCCGGGACGAGGTGGTACTTGTGATATTTCGGCTTGGGACGCATTTTATTTGGCAGTTTTCTGGATGTTAAATACGATTGGCTGGGTTACTTTTTACTGGCATTGGAAACACATTACACTATGGCAGGGGAATATCTCACCGTTTAATGAATCTTCTACCTATTTGATGGGATGGTTAAGAGATTATCTATGGTTAAACTCTTCACAACTTATCAATGGATATAACCCCTTTGGTATGAATAGTTTATCCGTCTGGGCATGGATGTTCTTATTTGGACATCTTGTTTGGGCTACTGGATTTATGTTCTTAATCTCCTGGCGCGGATATTGGCAGGAATTGATTGAAACTTTAGCATGGGCTCATGAACGCACACCTTTGGCTAATTTGATTCGCTGGAGAGATAAACCAGTGGCTCTTTCCATTGTGCAAGCGAGATTGGTTGGATTAGCCCACTTTTCTGTAGGTTATATATTTACTTATGCAGCGTTCTTGATTGCCTCTACATCGGGCAAATTTGGTTAATGTAATTTTTTTTTGTATCCGCATCCTTTCCTTCTATGGAGAAGGTGGTTTACAGACCTCTTCTATATTCAATTTCTACTTCTATTTCTACATCTAGGATCCGACTTGTATGATTGATTGATACTAATAGGAAATTAACCATTATGGCAAGGAAAAGTTTGATTGAGAGGGAGAAGAAGAGAAAAAAATTGGAACAAAAATATTATTTGATTCGCCGATCCTCAAAAAAAGAAATAAGCAAAGTTCCGTCGTTAAGTCAAAAATGGGAAATTCATGGAAAGTTAGAATCACTACCGCGTAATAGTGCACCTACACGTCTTCATCGACGTTGTTTTTTGACCGGAAGACCAAGAGCAAATTATCGGGATTTTGGGTTATCTGGACACATACTTCGTGAAGAATGGTTGTGAAGGTTGGTTGCACTCATGTGACTTCATGCTAGTTTGGTTTGTGGTGGTGAGTGCTAATTTGTAGTTTGGTAAGTCAAAATTGGGGGAAAAGTTCGAAATTTTCTTTCGATTTTCTTCAACAATACTCAGAAAATGGGTTGAGGTGAGTAAAGTGTGTAAAACTTAGATATGGGGTCTCAGTAAATCTAGCATTATGGAAGTTTTTTGTGCTTCGAGTTTAGAATGTGGTTTTGGTACTTGAAATTAGAATTTCGAGGTTTTCAGGAAGAGATTGGATAATTGAGTTGTTAAATGCGGATGGTGATTATTGCTTTTGGGATTAGTTTTCTCTAATTGTGTGTCCTGTAGTTAATTTGGGTCTCTGATTCAGTTAACCGGTTGTTTCTAGTGATCTGCTCTCTAGTTTTTTGTGCACTAGGTAGCCTTTTGTTGGTTCTGAATCTCTTTGCATAGGTTGTGTGAGATGCAATAAGCCAGAATTGATATCAGGCTGTGCTTCGGTTAAGATTATAGAATGCCACTTTCGCTTCCCTTTTAATGATAATAGCTATATCTTTGTTGGAAACACTGTGAATTAGTGTAATTTCTTGGAGTTTCTAAGATAATAATTGTATATTACTTCTAATCTTCCCCTGGAGGGTTTATTTTGTTAACTTGGCTTTTGTGTAAGTCATGTGATTTTCAAAATTTGATGCTGGTGTTGTAACCTTGTGTTATGATGTTACAACTATGTTTTGTTCTGTTGGGTTGATTAATTATCTCTCAGATAACTAGTATAGAAGTAGAGTTGTGTTATTCTTCCGTCATATGACTAGAATGACTCCTTGTTTATTTGTATGACTCAAAGTTCTAAATTCCATCTTAGTTGTGTTTGTGTTTAGACTAGGGACTTTATAAGGAGGAAACTATGTCTTTGCTGATGTTACTTACACTCAATTTTCCCTCTGTGTAAATAACCCAATAATGGTTCACAATCAATAACATCCTCACCATCTAGAGGAACCCTATCAGCCAATCTTTCCTCTAATTGGAAGTCTTTCCAGGGGGACCACCACGGCTCCCCTCTTCCCGAGAATTCATACATCCCCCATTACTTTAGTTAAGTGCACGCCGTTGTCCAGGGAATGCCATTTTCCCTGTTTCCTTATTTTTGTGGTCTACTGCCAAATATTATTCGCTTAGGGGTTGTTTGCAAATTGGGATTTTAGAGGGGATGGAAAGGTAGGATTTGTAATGTAAAAGTTCAAAACTTAATACTATAAGTCTTTCATTTCCTTCTCTTGACCTCCAAAATCACAACTCACAAACAACCCCGTAGTTTACAAAACTAAATTACTGTGAAGACTTCGAGAAAGGAAATCTTGTCACAATTTTGTCTTGATTGAATAATCATACGAAATGGTCATGTAAATTATTTCAAATCAATTCTTGATATTTAGAAGCCACTTTCAGGTGGTTATTTCTCTCTTCTACATTAATGCCTTATTGTGAATTTTCCTTGGTTCCTTTCAATTGTTTCTTTTATTTAAGACATACTTTATTCATTCAACTCTCTTTATATCTTGGCTTTGAACGTAATACATAGATCAATATGTCTCGAAGATATGATAGCCGTACAACAATCTTTTCCCCTGAGGGACGTTTGTACCAAGTGGAGTATGCAATGGAGGCCATCGGGAATGCTGGTACTGCAATAGGGATCCTATCAAAAGACGGGGTTGTTTTGGTTGGTGAAAAGAAGGTCACATCCAAGTTGCTGCAAACTTCAACTTCCACCGAGAAAATGTACAAGATTGATGATCATGTTGCATGCGCTGTGGCTGGGATTATGTCTAATGCCAACATCCTCATCAATACTGCTAGAGTCCAAGCACAACGCTACACATATGCTTACCAAGAGCCAATGCCCGTCGAGCAGTTGGTTCAGTCTCTCTGTGACACTAAGCAAGGTTACACACAATTCGGTGGTCTTCGTCCGTTTGGGGTCTCGTTCCTTTTTGCCGGGTGGGACAAAAACTTTGGCTTTCAGCTTTACATGAGTGACCCTAGTGGGAACTACGGTGGTTGGAAAGCTGCGGCTATCGGTGCAAACAACCAGGCGGCACACTCAATACTAAAACAGGACTACAAGGAGGATATCACAAGGGAAGAAGCAGTTCAACTTGCATTGAAGGTGCTAAGCAAAACTATGGACATCACAAGTCTAACTTCAGAAAAGCTTGAACTCGCAGAGGTTTTCCTCGCGCCCTCTGGAAAGGTCAAGTACCAAGTTTGCTCCCCCGAGACACTGACAAAGCTGTTGGTGAAGTTTGGCGTCACCCAACCAGCAACTGACACTGCTTAGCTTGTTGTTCAATGTTTGGTGCAGTTTGATTATTACTATGCAGTGCACTTATTCCTTTTGGAATAGACTACACACTGTGTCCCAAGTTTACTTAAAATTGTAAGTTATAAAACGTTTCATCTTGGTGATGCTGTTGGCTTTGTATACAGTTATGTGCTCTTTATAGACGTTTCATCTGTGATTGTTTAGCGTCCATTATTGTGTAATGGTTCTTCCAATTTATAGTTTCTAACCCGGGGCCTGAAATTAGTAGTTGATAGAAATACGTTTTTCAAAACAGAAGTAAAAATAATATGATTGGTAAGAAGTTGCAAAATAAAGAAAATAAGAAAAAAGTACTTTGCATATTTTAAAGGGTTTTTCTATTTTAATTTTTAGGAGGACTTGGTTGTGACTTGATTATTAATTAACTTGTTTAGTCAACAATTTTTTTCTTGAAAAGATTAAAATAATAGATGATTGGCGCAATGGCATCATTTGATTCATATAGTGGATTTCATCTAGTAATATATGGCTTTGTGATTTATCAAAAAAAAAAACATAAGGCTTTGTTGTGTTAATGTTTGTAATAGATGATTGAAATTAATATTTTTATTGATGTAATTATGTGTTTTTTAATCACTAATAAAATCTAAAGAGATAAGGACCAAATAAAGTATTTTTAAAATTTCAGAACTAAATTAATTTTCTTGTAATCCAAATAAATTTTGACATAAATTGAAGGTTGGAAGGTTTGAAATAAGTTTCCTAAATAAAACCGTGCGTCTCAATTTTCCATTTTGAATTTTTGATGCAATTTTCTTTTTTCTTAGCACTTTGGCGAAGGAGTACTCATGGAGTCATGGTTCGATCTAGTTCGAAGACTCAGTCCGCACCTAAATAATTTAGGTCAAAATTGATTCGATTTTATTTGGGATCAGCTAAATTTAAATTTTAAAAAGATAAAATATCATTTTTATTCTTAATATTTGTAAAAAGATTTAAAAAATATCTTCAAATTTTAATTTTTTTTATTTTATTCCTCAAATTTTTGAATTACATTAATTCTACCTCTGCTGGAATAAGTAAGTTTGAAGTGATTAGAGGTAGAGATAAATTTGTTATTGATCTAGTTAAGCCGAAATGGTCGGAAATGTTCGTGTAAAAAGTTTCACTTGACTAGTTTGTCATATACACATGCTATTAGTGTCATTAATTGTACAAAAGACGATCTCCAAAAATATGACTAAATTCTCGTAGTGCTCCCACAGATTTAGCTCGTGCACCGATTTAACTTCTGAGATTCTAATTGCACTATTTATGTCCTCCAGATTGTAATACGGGCAATATAATAGTCCTTTAGTGGAATTTCGCCGTGACTCAGCGACGGCCTTGCTTATGTGGCATAACCACTACCACGTTGGACATCCGAAACGACATCGTTTCATGGGAAAAACGTATGAAAGCCCAAACGTCACCGTTTTGATCACAGTGAATGTAATGGTTGCTTGGGTAAAGGGTTTAACATTTATTACGTCTTCTTCATATTTTCTCATCTCTCTCAACGCTTGGTCTCCTCCTCCATAACCAGAGACAGTGGCGATAGCCCAGGGCACTGCTGCTTTCTTACCATTGTTGCACTGAACTTGGGGAAAGGTTCGTGGGAAGCCATTGAAGCAACGACTGAGGAACCGTTTAATCTAGCTTCAAGTTAATAATTTTTTTTAATTTTTTGGATCTTTTTTGCATTCCTCGGACGGGCGATTGTTAAAGTTACTCGTATATGATGCATCCAGAATTTTTTGGAATCCATATGTTGTTAGGGTTTTACTTGTTCATATGTTCTAACCGGTAATGGATGCTCTGTTTCTTTTCAATAGAACAGGGGGCAATCTCTGATGGTGTATAATGTGGGTGTTATTTGTTGTTTTTGTGTTGCATGCATGTTAAATTTATTTTTTCCTCTATTATGTTGCAGATGGACGCCGAAGTGTTAGACATAATGTTTCATCATGGGGAAAATTTTGAGAAGGGTAAGGATGGGAGATGGACATATTATCCTGACAATAAGCACTCTTTGGGTGATCTGGATGTGGACAGGTTGGATGTATTCTACCTGAGAAATTACTTCAAACAGCTAGGCTATGAGATGATGAAGGAGGTTTGGTGGCAGGTGCCAGGGATGAGCCTAGAAGTGGGTTTGAGGCGTTTAGACTCTGATAATGAGTTGAGGGAGATGTGTTCTCAGGGTGGAAAGAACAATGGGGTAGTTGATGTCTACATTGAACATGGTATTTCAGAACATGAGATACTACAAGGGTAGGATGTTATTATGCATGTTGATGACCAGGTGAGGGATCTTGGAGAGCAAGCTAAGTCGAATGCCAAGACTGTGAAAAACCCCCCATCCGAAAACTACTATTGAGAAGGACCCTCCGATGAGTTTGAGCATAGTAACATACAAGCTCCAAGCTAAAGAGGCATTACCGAAGAAGATCAATGTGAATTTGAAAATGGAGTCCAAGCCTAAGCCTAAGACAGTTCCCAAACCCAAACCCATACCCACACAAAACAAAGTCACTAGGTCTAGGAGATACTGTCTGAGGTCTTTAGGGAAAGGTTTTTCAAAAGCAAAGAGAAATAGAGGTGACCATGTTGTTCTATCCTTAGACTCAGATTCTCATGACAGCTACAAGAGTGCTGAGAACGAGGCGTATAAGCCATAAGAGCCGGATGATAGTTCAGGTAAATCGGGCATCGGATATAACATTCCTTCATACAAGAAGAAAGTCAAGAAACCCAGTGCAAGAAAGAAGGTCCAGGCAGAGAGTGGAAAGGAAAAAGGGAAGGCCAAGGTTTGCATTAATGATGATGCATTTGTGCAAGACGTTTCTGATGAAGATGTGGACATAGGATTTGTGGGGGAGGGGGAAAGGCTGATAATGATGACGCTTTTGATCCGGGGTTAGATTCGGATGGTGCCAATTCATGGAACTTTTTGGAGATGAAAACACCACCTAATTCAGAGGATGAGCTGGTTGGAGAAGAAAGTTCGGATGAGGTATTTCCGGTGTTTAGGCACGGTGCTATGTTTGGGGAATTGCATTTGGAAGTCGGCATGAAATTCAATACTAAGTGGGAGTTCACGGAGGCAGTGAGGGAGTTTACTATACAAGAAGGGAGATGGATGAGGTTCAGGAAGAACGACAGCAAAAAAGGTAAGGGCAGTATGTAAGGTGAAGGATTGCAAATGGGTTGTGTACGCATCAAGGGACCACAAAGATAGTTACTGGCAAGTGAAGACATTCTTAAATGATCACACCTGTCCAAGAGAGGATAGGAACATGGTAGAAAATAGAAATTGGGTTGCAGGTAAGTTGGTGAAAAAAGTATGGAAATATCCCAATTTCAGGAATTGTGAGGCTACAATTTTTTTCAAGACGAAATACGACTTGTTGCTCAATAGGAATTCTATATCACGGACACTGTGTGATGCTAGGAATGTAGTTTATGGGGATGCGAAGGAGAAATATGCCATGCTTAGGGACTATGGTGAAACCCTGTTGAAGACCAACCCAGGATCCACAGTTCAGATTTGCACAAAGACACAGCCTAGTGGTGAGGTCATATTTGAGAGGATGTATGTCTGCTCAAGTGGGTGCAAAT
>NC_029775.3:96231387-96240348 GCF_000817695.3 Arachis duranensis | reverse complement strand
TTGAGTTATCAAACTCAACGTGATCGATAACCGCTATCTTTACTAATTAGCTTGAACTTCTATAATCCCAATCTTTTCCTAAGAATTAACTAGGATTTGAAGATCAAACTAATTAGCCACTTGACCTTCCTTTGCAACAGCAGAGGTTAACTAAGTGGAGTCAAGATTCAATTTTTGTCATCATTGATAAGGATAACTAGGATAGGCCTTCCAATTTCTCATACCTTGCCAAGAGTTTATTTTACAGTTATTTATTTATTTTAATTGTCATTTGAATTACTTGTCATACTTCTTTCTTATTTCCAAAACCCCCAATTTTGCCTTTTTCATAGCCAATAATAAGAACATACCTCCCTGCAATTCCTTGAGAAGACGACCCGAGGTTTAAATACTTCAGTTATCAATTTATTTAGGGATTTGTTACTTGTGACATCCAAAACGTTTGTAAGAAAGGTTGATTGCTTGGTTTAGTAACTATACTTACAACGAAAGTTTACTATAACTTCTAAACCATCAATCTTCAGTTCTTCAAAATGGCGCCGTTGCCGGGGAATTGCATTAGTGGTAGATTTTTATGTATATCTAATATAGTTTTATTTATTTTGTATTATAATTTGTTTAGACAAACTACTAAAAAATGCAATTTGGGATTCTCATTTTGGTCAACCGGCTGTAGAAGCTTTTACTCGTGGGGGTGCTCTTGGTCCAGTGAATATTGCCTATTCCGGTGTTTATCAGTGGTGGTATACAATCGGTTTACGTACTAATGGGATCTTTATACTGGAGCTCTTTTTCTATTATTTCTTTCAGCCATATCCTTAATAGCGGGGTGGTTACACCTACAACCGAAATGGAAACCGAGCGTTTCTTGGTTTAAAAATGCCGAATCCCGTCTTAATCATCATTTGTCAGGACTATTCGGAGTCAGTTCCTTGGCTTGGACAGGACATTTAGTTCATGTCGCTATTCCAGGAGCTAGAGGGGAATACGTTCGATGGAATAATTTTTTAGGTGTATTGCCACATCCTCAAGGATTAGGTCCACTTTTTACAGGCCAGTGGAATCTTTATGCTCAAAACCCAGATTCCAGTAGTCATTTATTTGGTACCCCTCAGGGAGCAGGAACTGCCATTCTAACACTTCTTGGGGGATTCCATCCACAAACGCAAAGCTTATGGCTGACTGATATTGCGGACCATCATTTAGCTATTTCGATTCTTTTCCTGATAGCTGGTCACATGTATAGAACCAACTTCGGGATTGGCCACAGTATAAAAGAGATCTTAGAAGCACACATTCCTCCAGGGGGTAGATTGGGGCGTGGACATAAGGGTCTTTATGACACAATCAATAATTCACTTCATTTTCAATTAGGTCTTGCTCTAGCCTCTTTAGGAGTTATTACTTCCTTGGTAGCTCAACACATGTACTCTTTACCTGCTTATGCGTTTATAGCGCAAGATTTTACTACTCAAGCGGCGTTATATACTCATCATCAATACATCGCAGGATTCATTATGACAGGAGCTTTTGCTCATGGAGCTATATTTTTTATTAGAGATTACAATCCAGAACAAAACGAGGATAATGTATTGGCAAGAATGTTAGACCACAAAGAAGCTATAATATCGCATTTAACTTGGGCCAGCCTATTTCTGGGGTTCCATACTTTGGGATTTTATGTCCATAATGATGTCATGCTTGCTTTTGGCACTCCGGAAAAACAAATCTTGATCGAACCCATATTTGCCCAATGGATACAATCTGCGCATGGTAAAACTTCATACGGCTTCGATGTACTGTTATCTTCAACGAATAGTCCGGCGTTCAATGCGGGGCGAAGCATATGGTTGCCCGGTTGGTTAAATGCTATAAATGAGAGTAGTAATTCTCTATTCTTAACAATAGGACCCGGAGATTTCTTAGTTCATCATGCTATTGCTCTAGGTTTACATACAACTACATTGATCTTAGTAAAAGGTGCTTTGGATGCACGTGGTTCCAAGTTAATGCCAGATAAAAAAGATTTTGGTTATAGTTTTCCTTGCGATGGTCCGGGACGAGGTGGTACTTGTGATATTTCGGCTTGGGACGCATTTTATTTGGCAGTTTTCTGGATGTTAAATACGATTGGCTGGGTTACTTTTTACTGGCATTGGAAACACATTACACTATGGCAGGGGAATATCTCACCGTTTAATGAATCTTCTACCTATTTGATGGGATGGTTAAGAGATTATCTATGGTTAAACTCTTCACAACTTATCAATGGATATAACCCCTTTGGTATGAATAGTTTATCCGTCTGGGCATGGATGTTCTTATTTGGACATCTTGTTTGGGCTACTGGATTTATGTTCTTAATCTCCTGGCGCGGATATTGGCAGGAATTGATTGAAACTTTAGCATGGGCTCATGAACGCACACCTTTGGCTAATTTGATTCGCTGGAGAGATAAACCAGTGGCTCTTTCCATTGTGCAAGCGAGATTGGTTGGATTAGCCCACTTTTCTGTAGGTTATATATTTACTTATGCAGCGTTCTTGATTGCCTCTACATCGGGCAAATTTGGTTAATGTAATTTTTTTTTGTATCCGCATCCTTTCCTTCTATGGAGAAGGTGGTTTACAGACCTCTTCTATATTCAATTTCTACTTCTATTTCTACATCTAGGATCCGACTTGTATGATTGATTGATACTAATAGGAAATTAACCATTATGGCAAGGAAAAGTTTGATTGAGAGGGAGAAGAAGAGAAAAAAATTGGAACAAAAATATTATTTGATTCGCCGATCCTCAAAAAAAGAAATAAGCAAAGTTCCGTCGTTAAGTCAAAAATGGGAAATTCATGGAAAGTTAGAATCACTACCGCGTAATAGTGCACCTACACGTCTTCATCGACGTTGTTTTTTGACCGGAAGACCAAGAGCAAATTATCGGGATTTTGGGTTATCTGGACACATACTTCGTGAAGAATGGTTGTGAAGGTTGGTTGCACTCATGTGACTTCATGCTAGTTTGGTTTGTGGTGGTGAGTGCTAATTTGTAGTTTGGTAAGTCAAAATTGGGGGAAAAGTTCGAAATTTTCTTTCGATTTTCTTCAACAATACTCAGAAAATGGGTTGAGGTGAGTAAAGTGTGTAAAACTTAGATATGGGGTCTCAGTAAATCTAGCATTATGGAAGTTTTTTGTGCTTCGAGTTTAGAATGTGGTTTTGGTACTTGAAATTAGAATTTCGAGGTTTTCAGGAAGAGATTGGATAATTGAGTTGTTAAATGCGGATGGTGATTATTGCTTTTGGGATTAGTTTTCTCTAATTGTGTGTCCTGTAGTTAATTTGGGTCTCTGATTCAGTTAACCGGTTGTTTCTAGTGATCTGCTCTCTAGTTTTTTGTGCACTAGGTAGCCTTTTGTTGGTTCTGAATCTCTTTGCATAGGTTGTGTGAGATGCAATAAGCCAGAATTGATATCAGGCTGTGCTTCGGTTAAGATTATAGAATGCCACTTTCGCTTCCCTTTTAATGATAATAGCTATATCTTTGTTGGAAACACTGTGAATTAGTGTAATTTCTTGGAGTTTCTAAGATAATAATTGTATATTACTTCTAATCTTCCCCTGGAGGGTTTATTTTGTTAACTTGGCTTTTGTGTAAGTAACGTGATTTTCAAAATTTGATGCTGGTGTTGTAACCTTGTGTTATGATGTTACAACTATGTTTTGTTCTGTTGGGTTGATTAATTATCTCTCAGATAACTAGTATAGAAGTAGAGTTGTGTTATTCTTCCGTCATATGACTAGAATGACTCCTTGTTTATTTGTATGACTCAAAGTTCTAAATTCCATCTTAGTTGTGTTTGTGTTTAGACTAGGGACTTCATAAGGAGGAAACTATGTCTTTGCTGATGTTACTTACACTCAATTTTCCCTCTGTGTAAATAACCCAATAATGGTTCACAATCAATAACATCCTCACCATCTAGAGGAACCCTATCAGCCAATCTTTCCTCTAATTGGAAGTCTTTCCAGGGGGACCACCACGGCTCCCCTCTTCCCGAGAATTCATACATCCCCCATTACTTTAGTTAAGTGCACGCCGTTGTCCAGGGAATGCCATTTTCCCTGTTTCCTTATTTTTGTGGTCTACTGCCAAATATTATTCGCTTAGGGGTTGTTTGCAAATTGGGATTTTAGAGGGGATGGAAAGGTAGGATTTGTAATGTAAAAGTTCAAAACTTAATACTATAAGTCTTTCATTTCCTTCTCTTGACCTCCAAAATCACAACTCACAAACAACCCCGTAGTTTACAAAACTAAATTACTGTGAAGACTTCGAGAAAGGAAATCTTGTCACAATTTTATCTTGATTGAATAATCATACGAAATGGTCATGTAAATTATTTCAAATCAATTCTTGATATTTAGAAGCCACTTTCAGGTGGTTATTTCTCTCTTCTACATTAATGCCTTATTGTGAATTTTCCTTGGTTCCTTTCAATTGTTTCTTTTATTTAAGACATACTTTATTCATTCAACTCTCTTTATATCTTGGCTTTGAACGTAATACATAGATCAATATGTCTCGAAGATATGATAGCCGTACAACAATCTTTTCCCCTGAGGGACGTTTGTACCAAGTGGAGTATGCAATGGAGGCCATCGGGAATGCTGGTACTGCAATAGGGATCCTATCAAAAGACGGTTTAGTGAAAAGAAGGTCACATCCAAGTTGCTGCAAACTTCAACTTCCACCGAGAAAATGCACAAGATTGATGATCATGTTGCATGCGCTGTGGCTGGGATTATGTCTAATGCCAACATCCTCATCAATACTGCTAGAGTCCAAGCACAACGCTACACATATGCTTACCAAGAGCCAATGCCCGTCGAGCAGTTGGTTCAGTCTCTCTGTGACACTAAGCAAGGTTACACACAATTCGGTGGTCTTCGTCCGTTTGGGGTCTCGTTCCTTTTTGCCGGGTGGGACAAAAACTTTGGCTTTCAGCTTTACATGAGTGACCCTAGTGGGAACTACGGTGGTTGGAAAGCTGCGGCTATCGGTGCAAACAACCAGGCGGCACAGTCAATACTAAAACAGGACTACAAGGAGGATATCACAAGGGAAGAAGCAGTTCAACTTGCATTAAAGGTGCTAAGCAAAACTATGGACAGCACAAGTCTAACTTCAGAAAAGCTTGAACTCGCAGAGGTTTTCCTCGCGCCCTCTGGAAAGGTCAAGTACCAAGTTTGCTCCCCCGAGACACTGACAAAGCTGTTGGTGAAGTTTGGCGTCACCCAACCAGCAACTGACACTGCTTAGCTTGTTGTTCAATGTTTGGTGCAGTTTGATTATTACTATGCAGTGCACTTATTCCTTTTGGAATAGACTACACACTGTGTCCCAAGTTTACTTAAAATTGTAAGTTATAAAACGTTTCATCTTGGTGATGCTGTTGGCTTTGTATACAGTTATGTGCTCTTTATAGACGTTTCATCTGTGATTGTTTAGCGTCCATTATTGTGTAATGGTTCTTCCAATTTATAGTTTCTAACCCGGGGCCTGAAATTAGTAGTTGATAGAAATACGTTTTTCAAAACAGAAGTAAAAATAATATGATTGGTAAGAAGTTGCAAAATAAAGAAAATAAGAAAAAAGTACTTTGCATATTTTAAAGGGTTTTTCTATTTTAATTTTTAGGAGGACTTGGTTGTGACTTGATTATTAATTAACTTGTTTAGTCAACAATTTTTTTCTTGAAAAGATTAAAATAATAGATGATTGGCGCAATGGCATCATTTGATTCATATAGTGGATTTCATCTAGTAATATATGGCTTTGTGATTTATCAAAAAAAAAAACATAAGGCTTTGTTGTGTTAATGTTTGTAATAGATGATTGAAATTAATATTTTTATTGATGTAATTATGTGTTTTTTAATCACTAATAAAATCTAAAGAGATAAGGACCAAATAAAGTATTTTTAAAATTTCAGAACTAAATTAATTTTCTTGTAATCCAAATAAATTTTGACATAAATTGAAGGTTGGAAGGTTTCACCATAATGGTCCTTCGGAGAATTTCCGACGTGACTCAGCGACGGCGTTGCTTATGTGGCACAGCCACTGCCACGTTGGACATTCAAAACGACGTCGTTTCATGGGGCGAAACGACGTCGTTTCATGGGGCAAAACGATTGAAAGCCCACACGTCGCCGTTTTGATCACAGTGAGTGTAGTAGTTACTTAGGTAAAGGGTTTGACATTCGTTACGTCTTCTCCTCCATATTTTCCCACCTCTCTCAACGCTTGGTCTCCTCCTCCATAATCAGTAGCGACGGGCAAGGGCACTGCTGCCTGGCTTCTTAACATTGCTGTACTGAACTTGGGGGAAGGTTCGTGGTTCACCATTGAAGCAACGACTGAAGAACCGTTTAAGCTAGCTTCAAGGTACAAATTTTATATTATTTTTTTTAATTTTTTGGATCATGTTTTATTCCTGATATGGCCGATTGTTAAAGTTACTTGAACATGATGCATCTAGTTTGTGTTAGAATCCATATATTGTTAGGGTTTTAATGTTTTCTTTCTTCAAACCAGTAATGGATGCTCTGTTTCTTTTGAAAAGAACAGGGGGTAATCTCTGATGGTGTGTAATATCTAAGTTATTTGTTGTTTTTGTGTTGCATGCGTGGTAAATTTTAAACATTTCCTCTGTTACGTTGCAGATGAACGCCGAATTGTTAGACATAATGTTTCATCATGGGGGAAATTTTGAGAGGGGTAAGGATGGGAGATGGACATACACACCTGACAATAAGCATTGTTTAGGTGATCTGGATGTGGACAGGTTGGATGTATTTTACCTGAGAAATTACTTCAAAGAGCTAGGCTATGAGACCATGAAGGAGGTTTGGTGGCAGGTCCCAGGGATGAGCCTGAAAGTAGGTTTGAGGCGTTTAGACTCTGATAATGAGCTGAGAGAGCTGTGTTCTCATGGTGGAAAGAACAATGGGGTAGTGGATGTTTACATTGAACATGGCATTTCAGAACCTAAAATAGTACAAGGACAGGATGTTGTTGTGCATGCTGATGACCAGGTGAGGAATCTTGGAGAGCAAGCCAAGTTAAATTCTAGGATGGTGAAAGACTCCCTGTCAAACTTACCACCGAGAAGGACCCTCCTATGAGTTTAAGCATGGTAACATACAAGCCCCAAGCTAAAGAGGCGTTACCGAAGAAGAGCAATGTGAATTCTAACATGGAGTCCCAGACTAAGCCTAAGTCAAAATCTAAGCCTAAGACAGTTCCCAAACCCAAACCATGTCCAGACAGAACAGTGTAACTAGGACTAGGAGATACTGTCTGAGGTCTTTAGGAAAAGGTTTTTCAAAAGCAAAGGAAGATGCTGGTGACCTTGTTGTTTTATCCTCTGACTCAGACTCTCATGACAGCTACGAGAGTGCTGAGGACAATGCCTATAAGCTACAAGAGCTGGATGATAGCTCGGATGAATCGGGCATTGGATATACTGTTCCTTCACAGAAGAAAAAATCAAGAAACCCAATACAAGGAAGAAGGTCCAGGCAGAGAGTGGAAAGGAAAAAGGGAAGGCCAAGGTCTGTGTTGATAATGATGGATTTGTGGAAGATATTTCTGATGAAGATGTGAACATCGGATTTGTGGGGGGAGGTCTAAAGGGGGATAACCATGACATTTTTTATCCGGGGTCAGAATCGGATGGTGCCAATTCGTGGCACTCTTTGGAGATGAAAATACCACCTAATTCAGAGGATGAGTTGGTTGGAGAAGAAAGTTCGGAGGAGGTATTTTCGGTGTTTAGACAGGGTGCTAGGTTTAGAGAACTGCATTTAGAAGTCAGGATGAAGTTCAATACTAAGTGGGAGTTCAAGGAGGCAGTAAGGGAGTTCACTATACAAGAAGGGAGATGGATGAGGTTCAGGAAGAACGACAGCAAAAAAGGTAAGGGCAGTATGTAAGGTGAAGGATTGCAAATGGGTTGTGTACGCATCAAGGGACCACAAAGATAGTTACTGGCAAGTGAAGACATTCTTAAATGATCACACCTGTCCAAGAGAGGATAGGAACATGGTAGAAAATAGAAATTGGGTTGCAGGTAAGTTGGTGAAAAAAGTATGGAAATATCCCAATTTCAGGAATTGTGAGGCTACAATTTTTTTTCAAGACGAAATACGACTTGTTGCTCAATAGGAATTCTATATCACGGACACTGTGTGATGCTAGGAATGTAGTTTATGGGGATGCGAAGGAGAAATATGCCATGCTTAGGGACTATGGTGAAACCCTGTTGAAGACCAACCCAGGATCCACAGTTCAGATTTGCACAAAGACACAGCCTAGTGGTGAGGTCATATTTGAGAGGATGTATGTCTGCTCAAGTGGGTGCAAATTAGGTTTTAGGGCTGGCTGTCGTCCATTAATTGGACTTGATGGACCTTTTTTAAAACTGTATTCAGGGGGCAAATTCTTTCGACTATTGGACAAGATGCTAATTGATAAACCACTATTTCATGGTTCATCTTGTGCTCAATTGAGTGATTTTTATCAACTCTTTACCCATTTATCCATACTAATCGCATGTTTTACGTTTTCCTTCCGGAATTTGTGCTATGATTGAAAACATGCTTCTTTGGTCTTATATTTGCTAATATTAATCCTCTCTTATTACCATTAGATGCCGTGATATGTGTGTTCAGTGATTTCAGGGATTATGGGGCAGGAATGGCTTGGAGAATTGAAAGGAAGCATGCAAAAGCGGAAGGAATACAAGAAATTGAAGGAACTGCAAAGTTGTCAGCCTGACCCTCTCGCACTAAAACGGTCATAACTTGAGCTATAGAGGTCCAAACGACGCGGTTCCAGTTGCGTTTGAAAGCTAACGTCCGGGGCTTCGATTTGATATATAATATGCCATAGTTGCCC
>NC_029775.3:96199012-96230859 GCF_000817695.3 Arachis duranensis | reverse complement strand
TTTTTCTAGGAATTAACTAGGATTTGAAGATCAATCTAATTAGCCACTTGACCTTCCTTTGCAACAGCAGAGGTTAACTAAGTGGAGTCAAGATTCAATTTTCGTCATCATTGATAAGGATAACTAGGATAGGCCTTCCAATTTCTCATACCTTGCCAAGAGTTTATTTTACAATTATTTATTTATTTTAATTGTCATTTGAATTACTTGTCATACTTCTTCCTTATTTCCAAAACCCCCAATTTTGCCTTTTTCATAGCCAATAATAAGAACATACCTCCCTGCAATTCCTTGAGAAGACGACCCGAGATTTAAATACTTCGGTTATCAATTTATTTAGGGGTTTGTTACTTGTGACAACCAAAACGTTTGTAAGAAAGGTTGATTGCTTGGTTTAGTAACTATACTTACAACGAAAGTTTACTATAACTTCTAAACCATCAATCTTCAGTTCTTCGCTAATCATCATATATACGTTATTGCGTGGACAGTTGTGGAAGTGGAGAACTTTGAGAACTGGAAGTGGTTTCTAAAGTTGCTACATGAAGACCTTGGAGACTATAAGTCTCATGGGTGGAACTTCATCTATGACATGCAAAAGGTAATCTCCTAGCATGACCTTTATAATCTCACGTTAAAATGTATTGTATAAAATTGTGTTCAATTGGTTTTGTACATAAAATGTAGTAAAATTCTGTGATTGATGATACCTTTGTTATTGTTTGATTAGTTACTATACTTGTGTGGTATGCTGTCTGTTATAAGTTAGATAGATTCTAAATGGTACAATTCAGGGACTATTATGTTGAATGATTATGAAAGTTAAGGACTTTTGTAGTGAGGATTGATAAACTTAGGGATTATTATGGTGAACGATTATCAAACTCAAGGACTATTATGGTGACCGACTATTGTTGTTTGTGTTTCTGTAACATGATTTTTGATGCATTCAGGGATTACTGCCTGCCATGAAAGCGGTGATGCCTGATGTGGGTCACCGTTTCTATGTCTGGCATCTGTGGCAAAATTTTAACAAGTAGTGGAAGGACTTGGAGTTGAGGGGACTATTATGGGAATGTGCACGAGCAACTACATTTCAAGAGTTTAAGGTATGTAAAGACAATGGTCTTTTTTTACGTGAGTTTACATGGAATTTTTTCACCTCTCTCAATTCTTGCCATTGAGGAATACATGGACAGGATAAAGAGGCTGAACGAGGATGCATGGGCATATCTTGACAAGTGGCCCAGGGAGGCATAGACGAGGTCACAGTTCAAACACAACCCCAAATTGGACTCGATTTGCAACAACGCTTGTGAGGTTTTCAATTTAAAGATCAAGGAAGCAAGGGAAAGCCAATAGTTACTCTTTTAGAAGAGGTGGGGATGTTTGCCATGAGGACTATGGCTAAGAACAAGGTCAAGTTGGACAATCACCTGGGGCTGTTACGACCAGTAATCAAAAGTAGGCTAGAAAAGGTGAGGAAGGAGTCCAGGAATTGGCATGCTATATGGTCTGGATATAATGGTTATGAGAAGTTTGAGGTTCATGGGCGTCCTACAAATCATGTGGTGGACTTGGGAAAAAGATTATGTACCTGCCAGTTTTGGATGTTAATAGGTTGTTTTTCCCAATCATCTTTGTTCATGGATGTCTACACTAGTCTTATAAATGATTTTTTGTAACCTAAGCTGCCTGTATATGAGCACTTGTAGGGATTCCATGCATTCATGCTTGTGCTGCACTGGCCCGAGTGAACAAGCACCTGGAAGATTTTTGTCACAAATTGATAACCATGGAGTCTTACAAGAAAACATACAAGTACCACATTAATCCTATACCTGGCCAAGCCTTCTGGGAACAAAGTATAACAGGCCATTGGCACCACCAATCAAGAGAAAGCCAAGAAACCTTCAAATAAAGACAAGGAAAGACTCTGATAAAGGCACAAGTTCTAGCAAGAAAGCTAAGTCAGATATAGCCATGAAAGACAGCTTCTACAATTCACCTGCAGGTACTGTTTGCAAAAAGTTCATACCAATAGAGAGTGTGAAAAGAAGAGAGCAACTGATGCTGCTCAAGCTGCAGCTGATGCTGTGGCAATTGCGAAGGCTGCGGAGGCTGCTAAAGACCCTAAAAATGCTACTACCCAGGCCGCTGCCACTTCTACTAGCCAGGCCACTGCGACTTTGTCCACACCTACTACCACAACTACTGCCCAGGCTACTGCAATTGCCACTGCTACTGGTACAGCTACGGCTACTGCTACTGTTACAAACAATATTCTGTTTGTAACCAATTCTGCTCCTATTGGTCAAGCTTCAGAGATTGAATTGTCACGGACAAGTTGTTCTGAACCAGAAGATTCTCAAAAGGTACAACAGTAATTCTATAATACATATTTTTATTAATTCTTCACTAATAACTTTAAAAAAGGTTTAATGGATGACAAATTTGGAATTTGGGTTTTCATTTGTTGTTGGTGTTTTGTGTAGTTCATTGAACTAAAAGCGGAACCAGCCACAAGACCTGCTAAATTACCTGCTAGAAGAAGGTTACCATTGCCAACCCCCTCTATAGCACTGGACCTAATAAAGGGTGGGAGTTCAGCCACTGCCTCACGATTCACAAATTTTTTAAAGTTTGTACCGACTCCTGGATTTAAGCACCCCTGGAAGAAGTGAAACTTAATATTAGGACATTACACTTGTGAAGTGTTTATTTTTTGTAAAAGTGTTAATTGTGATAAACAATAGTTTGGTTTATATATTTATAAGTTATAAATTATCTTGATGTAATGGAAAAATTCAATTCCTCTTATTTGAAATGGAAATATTTTTCTTATTTTGAGTGAAAATTTTTTATGTTAAATATTTTTGTATTATGTAGTACAGATTATTTAAGACAAGAATATTTTTAAGAAGAAAATCAGAGATATTTTGAAACATTAATAAGACTTTAGAGACATTAACTTTACAAAATTTTTGAATTAAGTACAGTTTGAAACATGATTCACCTATTTCACTGCTACTTTTTACATCTCTTTCGCTAAACTAATCCTATCATCTCTCTTGCTAATAGCCTAATTTCATTTGGGTTTTATTCCTAAACCATGAAAAATACACAAAAAAGACAATGCTCCATCCTAACACCAAAAGAGCAATAAAAATTAGTAGTTTGCATTTAGTATAAGATGGTTTGGCATTCAAAGTGAAAATATTTTTAATCTAGCAATCTCAGCGTCTTGTATTACTACTTCTCCATCTGTCCAAACAAAAAAAGTACACGCCTTTTCAATCTGAACTATAAACACCAAGAACTTGAAGAATTCTATAAGCGCATATCAAAATACAAGTTAAGCAGCATACTTATATCATAGTATAGAAAAAATTTCAAGTGTATTTGGAACACCAGTGTTTTAGTTATTTTAATCGTTGATTTTAATTAATATATATTATATATATTTTTATAATTCAGAACAACGGTTAAAACAAATGGAACATCGGTGTTCTAGGTACACTAGAAAATCTTCCCATAATATATACAACTCCAAAATTTACGTCTTAGATTTTCTGCTGTCTTCGACCACCTTAAAACAGGGGCTTTCCACAATTGCAGGTAAGTATTGTTCGTCGCCTATTTCTTTTTTGTGATGTTGTTCAACTATGAGAATTGAGAAGCCATAATTTAGGATTTCAGTTTATTTTAGGAAGAAGAACGCCAAAGATACAAGGTGAGATTAAGGTTCAATCGTTCAGATTTAGGTTTGTTATATTTTTTGTTTTTATATATTTTTTAACAAAAATTTAAAAATAAGTTAAAAATAATTTTATTTATCCACTCAACTATTAAAGGTCACGTCAGAGTTTCAGATTATCAGTTCATTAATGGCCGTTTCTAATCTTGAGTTTTTAAGGTAGAATTGGCAAAGTTTTATTTTTGATATTGGGATCATTGTGGTGTATGACACCATTATGGGAGTACAGGGTGTATCACATGACTGTAACGGCGCAGAAAAACAAATCGGACGATCCGATTTGAGGGAGAAAAATCGGACGCTCTGATTTAAGGCATTGCAGGTACACAAATCGGATCGTCCGATTTGTGCACCCCAATGCCATGCATCGCACATGCAGAGCTTCCCAGTGTTAAAGCTTTATGTATGCTTCAAATCGGACCATCCCCCTATTCATTGTCCCTTTTCCGTGTCTCCCCATCCCCAATCCCATCCTCATTCTTCTTCTTCCATTGTTGAAGCACCAACGGTCCCAGGGAACACCACCATTATCAAGCTTCCTTCAACAATGTCTAGAGACAAAAAATAAAAGATGTCAACTATTTAGAGCTTTATATTGCTAATTATCTTGATCACCCTAATTATGTAAGTTTTTATTTTTAAATATTTTAATTTAATAAAAGTAATAATGATAATGCTATAGTAAAAATATACTGCAATAATAATTATTAAGATTAAATTTGATACGTTATTAATTGTTAGAAATATAATCAATAAAATAAAAAAATTGAAAATATTGAAACAATTAGTGAATTAATTATTATTATTATGAGTATGTTATTTAAATATTTAATTAAAGATTAATTACTTATGTTGCGTGTTAGATTAGAATAGAATAGAATGGTATAGTTATAGTTACTTGAAATGTTTATGTTAGAATAGAATAGAATGGTATAGTTATAGTTATAGTTATAGTTATAGATATGTTAGAGGTGAAAAGGAAAGAAAACTTTAAAATTGTTTAAATATAATATTTGTTAGAAGTGAATTAATTAAGAATTAATGACGTGTTGTTTGTTGTTAGATTATATTAGAATAGTTAGTTAAGAATGTTTGTTTGTTTATTATATTGAGAGTGGACATGCTAAAATTGGTTAGATAGAATAATTATTGGAACTGATAATTAGGGTATGTTGTTATTATTATTGTCATAGTACCATGAACAATAAAACTGAATATTTCATTTTAGTGTAATTTTGGTAATGAATTAAAATTTAGTAACACTGAATTTTAGTTATGAATTTAATAAATTATTTATGACTATTGATAAATTTGGTGGTGTATAAAATTTATATGTATAATAATAATTTAATTGAGGTGTTTAAATTTTTTTAAGATTATTTTGGTTACATAAATAGAAAAAAATGAATAAAAATTATTATTATAAAATAAATAGATTTTAGACATTAAAGAATATAGTTTTAATGTATAGTAATAATTAGATTTATATTTAATATTCGTTTAAGGTTTGTTGATAATTATAAGTATCTAATAAATATAAATGTGAACTTATTTGTAAAATAAATTTAGTATATTTTGAGCTATTAATAATATAGTTATTAATATGATTAACTTTTACTGGTTATGTAATGTGATATTTTGAATTTGATTTTGTCAAATTGGATATCGCTGTTTTGTTTAATGTTATATATCACTACGATTTGTAAGGTTCAGGAATGTTGGAATGCAACCACCTAATGCCGTTAGATCCGTATAATCTAACTGTGGAGGAGCATATACGAGAGATTAGCTTTTATCACGTTTTTTTTTTAAATTGGAGTTGTCCAATATCAGTCAACATTGGTAAATACTTTGGTTGAGAGATGGCGCACTGAGACTCACACATTTGATTTTTTAGTTGGTGAGTGTGCTGAGACGTTGGAGGATGTGGCACTAATTCTTGGCCTTCCGACGAATGATCTGCTAGTTACAGGACCGACCCTTAGTAGTTTTAGGCCTTGGAGGCCGAATGCTTTGATTAGTTTGGTGTTGCACCAAGGAAGGTAGACTGTAGAAGAAGTTTCATTAAGTTAATGTGATTCCGAGGACTGAAAGATTGTTTAGTATTGGCCAATGATATTCAGAAGTACGTCAAGTGTCACATAATATTATTATTTGGGACAATTATGTTTAGAGACAAGTTTGGAGCATATGTGCACTGGAAGGGTAATAACTCCAGAAGACTCGGTTTAATACACGAATATCAGGAACCAAGTCATCTCCCTGGTACACAGGCATCGTTTCAAAATGAACAACTACTGATGGCTCCTTGTGACACATGGTCTCGAACCATATGGGCAAAGTTTCGTACGAAACTTTCCAACCTCCAAAAATTGACTCAACTGCCTTTTGCTTTGTCAACCATGTTTTGCAATAACTTATGGTGTAGTTAAACTTCAATTGTACTTCTGCAATCATTGATTTCACCTTTATAGATGGGTCAACTTCTACCAATGCCTTTATTGCTTTTACAATTGTGTTGGAATCTAGTTTCAAATGATCTTGAGTAATGGTGGCCCTAGTACAAGTGTGACTACCATTGTACCTCCTTACCTCCCAACAGTACTTCTTGGATATTTTGCTAACTCTAATCAGCCAATCACAACCTGCGCCATACTGGGTACATTTAGCATAGAATGTCGTCGATTCCGACTCATGCACCCGATAATCTACACCTCTACGGATGGTATAATCTTTCATCACATTAATTACTGCCTCCCTAGAACTAAATTCCATTCCTATGGTGAATTCACCATCCGTTATAACAGGAAGCTCTGTTGCATTCACGGCACAAAATTTATATTTCAATAAATAATTCTTAAATATGTGTGCCATTAATAAAATCTATCTATGATCCCTAAATCAACAATAAATCATTCAAAATTTAATAAATTAATCAACTAGGTCATCAAATGCTATTTAATAAATTAGTAATCATACAAGAATGCGAAATACTAAATTTCTCAACATACATGCTTACTTGATAATTAAAAATTAAATAATTACTAATTATTGTATACCTGCATTTATATATTAAGGAAATTCCGGTGCATGCATGGCCTCCAGATCCAACGACCGCATGAAAGTCGGCTCCTCAAATGGTTGCTGGTTAGTTAGTGTATTTGCTACATCCGCCACATCTACCGCCATAGCATCATCAGCTTGATCTTCGTTTACACCTGGATCAACGACCTCATAGTTACTTTCAAACTCTTCCTCGCTATCAGTGTTGTAATCTTCCAATTCAATATCCCGGTCAGCTGCAGATTACTCGAACTCAATATACAGTTTGATGAATGATATTCGGAACCGACTTTCAAGATACACAGAAAACATTTCTTGCATGCTCGTTTCATCAGTCACGTATTTCGTTTGAAATTGAACGAACCCACCAAATACAGATATAGGATATTTGTATGGAATACACGACACTCTCCTAGATATTTGAGAATCCATCTTTTCACAAATTACACCTTTTAATTCTTCAAATGATAGTGTGAATAGAATTATAATATCTAATGGATTTTCACACACAAACTTTACTCCTTCAGCTGTTTGTAATAAAATTTGACCATGATAATGCACTTTTAACATAACTCTATCATCCATGATAAGAAGAAGAGAAGAAGGTGGGAAAAGAAAAAGAGAAATAGCAGATAAGAGCTTCTGAGATTTGAATATGGTGAGAAGAAGAAGATGAAATGGAGACCTCGGTGATAGAATTGGTATATATAATGTTAAAATTGGACCGTCCGACTGCCTGTTTGACTGGTTCAAATTTTTTGAAAAACAAATCGGACAATCCAATTAGAGAACAGCCCGCCAAAAAAATTTGTGTGCTTCAAATCGGTGAATCCTATTTCATTTGGAAAAAAAAAACCTCCAACCTTAAAATTGGTGGGTCCGATTTCTTTGGACAAAAAAAGCTTCGTTCTCCTTGCATAAAATCGGTGAGTCCGATTTCTTTATAAAAAATTTAAGCCTAACACAAATCGGACAGTCTGATTTGTGTCCCTTCTCACCTCCATCTAATCGGACCGTCTGATTTTTTTCCTTCAGTTAGTTGCCGTCACAGTTGTGTAAAAGACCCCTATCTTCCATAACCCGTCGTTACACCAACTTTGGTGTCATATAAAAAAAATTAGCCTAGAATTGATGTAATTCAAAAATTTAATAGATAAAATTGAATCAAGTTAAAACTTGAAAGTAGTTTTGAAATTTTTTATAAATATTAGGAACAAAATATTCGGCTGAGTATTATAATTTATAAAAAAGATTCGGCTTAGCTCGGGTAAACCGCAAACGGCCTGGCCGGTTAAAGCAGAAATTAAAAAATTAGGGGATTAGGGCACGACCGCACACAAGGCTCCCAGTCCCAGCCTCCCATGCATTATTCCTCTTTAGTTCTTCGTGGCTTCGTCTTCGTTCTTCGCTGCTTCGTCCGTTCTTCAGCTGGGCAGCCACGTCCCACGGCCACCACCAAGCACCAGCCAGCCAGCCTCACAAGTCACTACCGTCGATCACGGCGCCGTCACCCACCCGTCCCACCGGATCTCTCATCTCTCAGATTCTCGTCTTGCTCACCTCCCTGCCAGCAGCTCGTTGCCGTTGTTGTTGACAGTTGCTGCCGCCGGCCACCAGCTGTCGTCGTTCATTGCCAGCAGCGGAGCAGCCTTTCAGCAGGTAACTGGTAAACCTTGATTCTAATTGTAAAAGACCATTGTTGTAACATGTAAGAAGCTTCTAACCTGCTTTTGTCTTGTTAAAAGGCAGAATTAATTGTTTTCTTTGTATAAATTTACATTTCAAGGCTGAACTTTTCCTAACCTCTTTCTTTCCCCTGTTTCTCCTTTTCTTTACATAGGTTCAGTGTTATAAATTATAAACCTCTGTTTTTCCTTCCCCCCCAAATTTACACAGGTTCAGTACATTATGTCTACTTCAAGACAAGCCCCTGAGTTTTTAGTTTTTAAGTTCCATGTCCTATGTTTTATCGTGTGTTATGATTTGAAGTTATGTTCATTTGTTGAATCTGCTACTGCATATACTGAATTAATTGGATGCATTGTGAATAGAAAATTACTTAAATTGATTAGATTTTATAATTTATTACGTTTGCAATCTCTGCATTTTTTTTTTTGTGCATATACATGTATTTTTAGGTGATATGCCATCCGCCATAAATTTATGGCAGATTTTTGGCTCACCGCCATGAGTCGCCATCTACAATCGAAAACTATGTTATAAACCTGCTTGAACTATCCATTATTTGATATGTTCAGTTTTCTGCATAGAATTTATGTCCCTTCGTTTTTTGTAGGGTTCATTATCCTTTTCTAGGCTTAATTATATCAGCTTTGGTTAGAGTTACTGAAACTTGTATCGGTGGCATGAGTGTTTGATATGTGTGTGATAAAGGAGTTTGTATTCGTGTCGCAAAGGGACGAAATTTCAGGGCAAGCAAGTGTAATCTGCAACTTTTTATGTCTTGTGATTTCAAGGTTTGTCGTATGATTGTGTTTTGGTTGCTTGTGCGGCATGTTGGTCTTTGTTTCTTGAAAGATATAGGAAATTAAGCCATTATCATTGAAAGGAAGCATCAAAGCTGAAATCTAATCTATTAGGTTTTGGCTTTTTCTCAAGGCAGTTTTTCCTATGCCTGGTGCACCTGTGATAGCTGCTTGTAATGATAAATGTGTTTGCTTTTGCTGTAGAAAATGGGAGAAAACGTAGAACAGGTCTCAACTAGAAGCAACTCCAGAGTCCCAACATTATGCGAAGAATGCAAATCTAACCCATCAAAATACAAGTGCCCCAGCTGTTCCATACAGTCATGCAGTCTTCCCTGTGTAAAAGCTCACAAAGAGCGAACTGGATGTACCGGCAAGAGGAACCAGACTCAATTTGTTCCTCTTTCCAAGTTTGATGACAACCTCCTACTATCTGGTACATAACACTTGAACTTTGCATTTAACCTTTATGTTAAAAGCTTTTTATCTTGATTGTTGGTTAGTCAAAACAGTTTTGTTTATTTATTGGTGCCTTTTATATCAACCAGGAGGACCTTTAATGGCTTCCCTGTTTTTTAGTTAATTTCCAATTTTTTTTTCTATTTATTTTTTGTCTCCATTTTGAATTTTCTATCTTCATTCTTTTTGTTGTTATTGTTTATAATATTTCATAAATATTCACCATTACACATTTTTCAATGTGCTTAGGGATTCTTAATTCCCCTATTTTTTGTATTTATTGTTCATTTTGTTTTATTTTGTTTTCCGCTATCTAGACTATAATTTGCTGGAAGAGGTAAAGAGGGTAGCTGAATCTTCTCAGAGAATGAGAACTAAATTGGGCATGTATGCATATTTTAAGTTACCTCATTACCTTAAAAGCCTGGGGAGCGCTGCTAGGAGTCGGAGAACCAAACTGCTGTTTCTTCCTAGCGGAATGTCAAAAAGACAGAAGAATCAAACTCGATATGACCAAAGGTAGTGTATTTATTTTTCATGACAAGTTTCTTTTAGGAGGATTGTACATATAAGAAATTTCTTCATTTTGTACTTATAAGTTTTTCCATGTTTACTTTTGAACCTAAGGTATATATATGATCTGTAATTTTCAAAGTGAATTTTTAGTTTGGATTTGAAAATTTTATCATGTTAGAGTTTCTTCTTTTTGGCATATTGA
The DNA here is from genome assembly GCF_000817695.3 of Arachis duranensis. Lineage (NCBI taxonomy): Eukaryota > Viridiplantae > Streptophyta > Magnoliopsida > Fabales > Fabaceae > Arachis > Arachis duranensis. The sequence continues at coordinate 96,220,376 of NC_029775.3, read as the reverse complement.
TCCTAGAGGGAAATACATATTATAAGAATGTTTCCTTTGAAGATTGCTACAAAGCATTTGTAAATTTCAAATGTGTTTGAAACATTTTCAGGAAGAAATTCATATCTTGGACAATTGAATGGCATTTTCATTCAACGGATGTTGTTTTACATGACCACGGGTGAGCCACTTAGCTGTTTTCTTTTTATCTGAATACAATACTTGCACTATTTAGTTTATTTATTTTTTAAAGAAGAAACTGCACTTTAAGTTCTTATCACATGCTTAGAATCTAGAATTTGGAGAGAAAAAATTGAGTATATTATGCTTATGGCTTCCAGAGTCAATGAAAATACAAGCTTCTACTCCATTCTAGAAAAGCACCTCAAACCTGGTCCGTGGAATCACCCATTAAGGCAATTTTGCGAAGAGCAGCCGGATCGCCTCAAGATTTTCATTCGTAAATACCCAAAGGTGGTTTTCTTTACCTTTTCTATGTTTAAGATCGATGATACTAAATCATGATCACATGGACATCAAGAAATTATTCTATTTCAGTTTTCAATTTAATCTTGCTCGTGTTAATGCAGGGTCCCAAGTCACCCTTCAAAGAGCTGGATATGAAAGCACCAATCAGACAGCAATTAGCCGATGTAGTCATTTTGGAGTTTCCCGTCGTGTTTGTTTTCTTGCCATCTCACAGAATTGATTTTGAAGTTATTAAGAAGGTAAATCAGATAGATAATAAATCACTTCCAAAAGACAGCAAAGATGGCCAAGAGCCAGAAGGTGTATCATTTAGGGAGGAGGAGATAGAAGATGACTCCACAGATCCTCAGGTTTTGGATCTCATGAAGAACTTGGATTCAAGTACATCAAATCAAGTGTCTACACATAATATGATTTCCGAGAAAGCACCAACGGGTTCATCGGATAAACCCCTGTTTGAAGAAGACACTGTGGGTAACCCTTCACATTCTTCACTGAAAAACAAGGAACTAAAAATCTCTGAAGACATGACATTTGACTTTGATCAAGATTTGATGGATGTCTATGCTAATCTAATGGCTGACATGAATCCAGACAACTTCCTTGATTTTGATGGTGAATTCTCCAAGAAAACAGACAATGAGATAGGTTTGATTGGTACCAATGGGGTATTGCCTGTGCCAGAGGAATTGGAGGAAGGGGAAATTCCAGAATAGTTGGTAATAATATACTTGAATTCTATCAAAGCAGTCGACCAAGTGGTGGGAGAGCATTGGCAACATGAAACCGGATTATATGTTTTAAGGTTGCTTGCTTGCTAAGCAAGATCGCATTCACAGCCTAGAGTAGTTGCATCATGACGATGATTTTATGTTGCTCAGTTTAAGTCATAGTTTTGATATCTCCATCAAATGCTCATGGATGTTCTTTCATGGTTCTTTGCATAACTGAAATTTTGTCCTAATAGTTGATAGTTCACTTTAGATGCAGTAAGGTACTTCCTTAATCCTTTCTGTAAAAAGACCATGCCCCTAATGTTTTTATGAGGATTCAAACGTAGCACCAAAACCATGCTTCACGGCATTGTTTGCTTTGCTCATCCCTTCAGGTCAAATTTTGTTACCCTTACCTTCAAAGCGAGATTAATTCATTGTAATGGATATATTTTCTAGTCTTAGGTTGTTCAGTTGTGCCTACACAACCTTGATCTTCACTTCAAGTTTAGGAGTCCACTTGTATATTTTTGAAGTTCAAAATGGACATGACGTGAAGTTTAAGGGGTTGAAGGGAATTAAGTAAAATTAATAACACTTTATTAAGATGTTGCACTTGTGGAGAACTTGTCATCTGCACTTTGTTAATATCTAATAACAAGCCAGGTTTAGGCTTATGAATATTCTAGATTGATTGGTAGTTGGAGACTCAAAACAATTTCAGAGGGGAAAAGGAAAGCCTTTGCTTTACAATATCAGTGATTGAAAAAGAAAAAGAAATGATTCAACAATCTTAGAAAGGTTGTATGAAGGTGTAGTTTTTTTTTACACATTAATATTTTCTTTTGTTTATTAGTCATTGTTGGAAAAGATAGGCATAAAGTATCTCATTCCACACATCAGGAACTCCAGGAAGGCACCAATGTATGCAATCTGCATAGCTATTTGGATCTTGTATCTGTTTTTGTGTTAGAGGCTCCCACTGCTTTCTGTATATAGAAGGGTGTGCTTCTTTTCTGTACTCTGAGAGCTGAGTGATGTTAAGTATTTCAACATTCAACCCTCTTGTTTTCAAGTCTTCAACCACATTCTCCACCACTTTCATCATTTTTGGATCTGACCCTTTACCCCAATACCCTTCTTCTGTGATCATTTCTGTTTCTTTGTAACAATTGTCACCCTTATCTGCTCCCCATTCTTCAGCCCTGCAATGTTTTTTATTTTTTATTTTTTTTATTAATGGTTTTGTCGAAAATATTTATAAACTAATATTATTTCGGTAAGAAAATAGTGAGACATAAAAATTCCGTTTTCAAATTTTTAAAGATTATTTTGCTTAATGATTTATATAGTTAGGAATTTTAAGAATAAGAAAAAAAAATGATGGATGAAATTCTCCAAATTAGAGATTTATTCAGAAAAAGGTTAAAATCTCTTTTGAAGGCTTATACAAGATATTGGTTCCAAAATTAAAAGAAAAACAGAAAACATGGCCCAACTCCATTTTATGATATGAATATTGAAGAAGAGAATTTCTTTCATGAAGATTAGAATTGGGTGAAGAGTGGAGATTTTTACTAAATTTAGAATAAACATATGCATTGCTATTGGTGAATTTTTTCTGCTCTAATAAAAATAATCTTTACTCTTCACTAAAATTTTACTTTTCCTTGTAGCATTATTTATTAAATAATCATGCCACGTGTATACAAAAATAAATTATTAAGTTAGTCATTTGTATAAAAATATATATTAAAATATAAAACACACATTAAATATGAATTAATAATATATGTATTTATATACAGATAAAAAAGTTACCATAAATATCAATGCAATTGTACTTAAATGATAGTTAGTTAGGTACCAAAGACTTTTCCCTTATATGTATATACCTTTCATGAGTTGGTGACATACTAACAAAAAATAACTGGGTCTTGTTACTATTAACATGGACCTCCAACCAATCTGACCATGTTCTCAATGCCATCTCATAAACTCTTAGCATTTCCACTTTTTTGTAAACTCCATTTGGGTCTCCAAATGTTCCCCACCTGCTCTTGCAATTGAAATCAATGAAATATTGTTACTATATATTAGTGTTCAATTTTAGCACACATTTAAAGGAAACAAAATGAAGTAAACTCTATCTCCGATCAAATTTGATTTTACACTTTATAATCTGTACTTTAAAATTTTTTAAATAATGTCAAAGCGTGTAAAATGGGCCTTTTTTTTGTAACTTTTTTTTCAAAATGACTCTTTTATTAATTAAGATATAATTTTTTGAATTTTTTCTAATACATCACAAAGAAGGATAACATTAAAAATTAAAAAAAGAAAAGTTAATAAAAGACCTATTTACATTGTTTGACAATTTTAGAATGTCAAATTGGGATTTTTCTTAACAATCTAGAGTATAAGTTACACAGAAATTTCTGGAAGTCCATAAGACATATGGTGAAAATAGTTTAAAATTATTTAGTTTTATCTTCTTTAATTACGACTGAAATAATTGAATAATATTAAATATAATAAATTAGTAATTATGTATTTTACACACTTAAAATTATAAATGTTAAAGTTAAATAAAATAACTTAAGGTTGTTGTCTTCTTAACATTATTACCGTAAAATTTGTTAAAGGTTAATTATAACAACCTTTTCTCTTTTAAGAATTTATTGAGGTGTCTTTTAATTATTAGGAACCAATTCCGCAAACTGAGTCCCAAAACCTGAGTACAAATAAATTTTTGCAATTAAATCAATTTGATAGTGGAGTATAGGGTAATAACTAACTATAAGACAACACAATCATATCACACATATCTATGGTGGTTGGAAATTTAGAACAGCTAACATACATGCTAAGTTGATGATATATATATAATTGAAAGTGATGGTTTGGCAAATTAATTAAGTTCCATGAGAAGTATACTTACAAAACATTCATAAGAGGCCTTCTCCACCAGAGGTAAGTGTTGAAGACAATAAAGTCAGCATGAGTCCAATACCTAGCATGCTTCTCAATCGCATTCACTCTCACAGTTCTTTCTATTACTCTATGGTGCACTGGATCATCTGAATTTGATTCTACTAGCAATGGTGCCCAATAATGCTCAATTGTTGCATTGTATTCCTTCATTAAACAGTGTTGTAACTTGTAAAAATTAAGCTATGGGAAAATTAAACAGTTGTCAACATTTTTTTTTTTTAATTAGGAGCGAGACTCGAACCCGAGATTTACAGGCGAGGAGAGAAGACTATGCTATTTGAGTTATAGTTCGTTGACAACCGTTGTTAATATTTACTATGAAAAAAATATTGGAATTAGATTTTTTTTGTGCATTTATATTTGTTAAAATAGTGGGATATATATTTTTCAATTTGTTTTTTGGATGAATAAGTAAAATTATGCCACTAATTTGCACTAAATTGAACAAGCATGCATTACGCTTGTGGTAAAAAATTGACAATTTTTTACATTACATAATGAACTTTATTTCCATTATTAGGATTGCATTGTCTAATTTATTATCAAACTCATCTCTAATATAGACTTCTTTTCTCTCGTTTTTTCATATTCTCTTTTAAAAGATGATAAAAGAACATTCAAAGAAAAATCTTATCATCACTTTCGTGGATATTATTGGATTAAAGATTAAATGCAAACAGTTGGTAATTTCAATTTCGTTTCTAGTAGTAGCTAGTAAACTTGCCTATGAAAATTATATGTTAATAGTCATGCATGCACTTGGTTTATCGTACTAGAATTTGGTGAAATAATTTTAATCTATTATTAGATATTTATCATATATAATGTATTTACTAAGGATATTATAGATAACAAAATATTCATATTTTTATATTAAATATGATATTAAGATGATATTATTTTTTGTAAAAGTATATGTTATTAATTCCCTATTTAAATTAAAGTATGGTGTATATAACTTTTATTTTATAAATTATGACACCAATAATTAAAAACTAGAGTAGATATATAGGAAAAACTAACCAAGAATGTGAAAAGTGAGTACAATTCTATTATTTATGCATTAATTCTTATATGCTCGTTTATATATTGATCCCTAATATTATGAATTCATTTAATTTATATAAAAGAAATGAACAACAAACACATTGTTTATACCAGCTAGCTATAACTCAAATAACATAGTCTTCATATCCTCGTTTAAAGGTTTCGGCTTCGAGTCTCACTCCTAACTTTAAAAAAAAAGAAAAAAGAAATAGATTGTTTACATTCCTAGTACTCTTCATGAAGCATATAAGAATAATGATCATAACTTACTTTGACCTTCCAAATGTTAAGAGAGGCATTAGCAGTGTTGTGCATGGAAGTGTGAGTTGATGATGAGAGGGAAGTGTGAAGAAGGCAAACCATGGAAACCCATTGGCCTCTGTTGAGTGAATCCCCCACAAACACAAGCCTCTTGTTCCTTAGCCTCTCAAGCAATGCTGTGGCATTGAACCTTATCGTACATATATACAAAGAACCACAATATTCCACAAAGCTTCAGAAAACATAGCCAAACCTGATCAAGCCACATATTATACACCTACCTACTATAAATTACAAAACAATATTATATTCTTTATTCTCGTTGCAATCTTTTTTTTTTCATGGATAATACTAGAGAGAGAGAAAAAAAAAAACTAGAACTTGTCTTATTTAACATTTATTAATTATCACAACAATTAATAAATGCTAAATAAGACAAGTTATGACTGTTTTTAGTTAATTTTCTTTCGTTACTAAATATTTCCAAAATTTTATTGTGCCACCCATAAAAAAAACCCACAAAATATGTTATTTTTAATTATTTTTTTTCTCTCTTTATATTTTCCATTCTGTATCAGAATGTCTCCTTATCTATAACTATTACTATATATAATTTACATCTAAATATTGAATTATTAATTTACAAAATTTTTAAAATGACAAATATTTTAAAGTGGGATAAATTGTAATATATATAATAAAGTAAATATTCAAAAATGAAACCATTATTGTTGAAGAGAGATACCTTGGTAGATCACAATGGTTTGGCTTCCACCTCCAATTCTGGTAACTCAAGTCCTTCCTTCCAAACTTCTCACATGCCAATTGATCAGACATGAACTTGCATTCCTTATCTTTGTATAATGGATAAGACTTATTGTCAAAAACCCATTTCCCATTGAACAAGTCACATTTTGATGACTGAGAGGCATCTATCATTTCTTCATGTTCTTGGGGTGGTGATGATGATGACAACTGTGTTCCATTGTCTTGTTTTATATAAATGAAACTAATGACTAAAAGAGTGGTAAGAATGGCCAAAAGAGAATGAAAGGTGTTTCTAATTCCCCAAGTGTTGCTCCCCCCTACTAGTACTATTGGTTGTACCTTTGCCAATTTCATTGTGATGAATTATTCTTTTGATTCTTCAAATTCCTTTCACTCAATTGGAAGAAGCATGCACCTTTCTTCTATTATTCCTCCTTTTTGAAGCTTCATTGCAAAATCGGTTGGTGGAAAAAGGTTCTTATTATCGTTAGCCCAACTTGCCCACTAAAAAATAGTAGGTAAATTAAAGCTTTAATTTGTACCATGATGCATTTCTAAGCTTCTCATGTTGTTGATTGACTTCAAATATATAATTCCCAGTGAAAATTGTCATTATAGCTATTTTAAGAGGAATAATATAATCATATTAATTACCCACTTTTGCGGTGATTAAAAAAAGGAATTTTGTTAGTAAATGTACAAAGGTTTTAAATTTATATTCAACAATGCAAGCTAAGTAATCTTAAGAGAAAAAGTTGGTTTTGCCCTACTAGTACATACCTTAGCTGAGACCCCACGACTATATATATGCCATTTCTTCAACCTATTTTTTTGGGGATACATTCTTCACTTTTCTTTCACTATACTTGAAAAATAAATATTTTACACGTAAAAAGAAAATCTAAATTTTAATATGAATTACATGACAACAAATATTATTATTTTTAGCCATTATTTAGTCAACAATAATTTATATTTATATTTACAATTTATAATGATCAAATAATGACCAAAAATACTAAAATTTATTGGTTTAAAAATTTTCTTTTAATATAATATTTGGTATTTCTCCTCAAAACATGATTGTATTTTCCGACTTAAGAGTTATAAAAAACATCTTCATCTACACCTAGAAATATGTATACATGTTTGAGATATTATTTTTTCATGTATACAGTTTTAACATATGTATATTCGACTTTGTTAGGTAAATAATAATTGTTCTGAACAATGCGAACAATAAATTCTAAAATTGGTCTAATAAAATAAAAATACATTATACTTTTTAATTACATATTTAAATTTTAATATTAGAATAACTATTTACACATCTAGTAAATTTGAACATCTGATATATTAATTATTCATATTATTTAATATTTTTATTGTGTGGACCTATACTTTTCCTCAATAATATTCACAATAAAAAGGTAACTTTTGTTAAGATATATTTATTTTAATATTTATGTATATAGTATAAGTCTCATCAATTTAATTTATTGTAATTTGTAAATGTCAGGTGGTTAGAATTATTGTATGTTTATTATTAATATATTTAATTTGTTTGACAATGACTACATGTGCAGACCCAATTTAACGATATATCAGTTGGTTGTGCTATTGACGTTTTCACAAACCCAATAACATTGCTTGAAGTATGCTCGAAGTTTTAATTTCATGTGAATTCAATTCATCTCGTTTCATTGCCCAAGAGATAGAAGTTGAGATTCAAAATAAATCAAAACCAACCAACAATAATTGTTTTATACTTTTAAATATAATAATATTTGTGAATACTTTTCCTATGGATAATAATATATCTAGTGGGAGACAGATAAGATTTCAAATTAAATTAACTATTCCGTCTTCTTCAAACACATACCGGAAAAAACAGAAAAAGAGAAAAGGAAACTTAGAAGAATGGCAATGGACATGGATATATTTAATTATTTATGTTCATCATAAATATATGTACATATACATACGTACGTGCAGACCCTAAATTCAATAAGTATAGTATATGACTTAAGTATTTTATTATGTACAAAAAATAATTGAATGTATTAAAGAGTTCAATGAATTTTATTACCTGTGAAACAAGCTATCGCTGTCAAATCAATTTGGTTGTTATTGATATCTTTAGTGCCGCAATGTCTTCACTTCATTTATAACAATTGACTCTATAGAAAACGCTTTGGTAAACTACTAACACTATATTCGAATAATTTTGTTTTTGATAAAAATATATTCAAATTTTGTTATAAACAAAATATCTTTAAATAATTTAAAAATATAATAAAAATATTCAATATTAAATATATATTTTTAAAAAATAATTTAAAGATTAAATTTTGATGTAATTTTTTGTAAGTATAATTAGAAAAATGAGATATTTTTATTCTTAAAATTTAGTAATTTTTACCAAGTAAATATTCTTTTTTGATTTGTTGTGTTAACAACCAATAATACCTTTAAAAAACCACAAAAAATATATACTTAACGAAACATTATCAAATTTTAAGAATAAAAATATCTTATTTTTCTAATCATACTTGCAAAGAATTGCATCAAAATATAATCTCTAAAGCATTTTGAGAAATACATATTTAATGTTAGATATTTTTGTCGTGTTCTTAAATTATTTGAAGACATTTTTTTTATAACAAAATTCGAGTGCATCTTTGTTAGCAACAAAATTATTCAAGTGTATTTTTGGTAGTTTACCCAAACGCTTTACGTGCGCTAGGATACTGTATTCAATTAACTTGTGATTTTTTTTGTCTTTTAGCGTATGGGTGATTACCAATGCATCCGAAAAAGATAAATAGAAAAGATAATGTTAAGCAACTTGCAAATTGGAGAGAAAAATGTGGGAATTGGTTGGCGCAGGATTTTATGTTATGAACTAGTTAGGTTGTAAGAAATAAAGTAGATGGGTGAAATTTAATGGTTTATTGAGAAAGATCCGTAGTAGATCATCCATGGGTGGCTGCGATTCGAGAAATGTGAGGGTATTTGCAGCCGGATTGGACAAAGGTGGGGTCGAATGTTGTCTGTCGTACAACGAGCAGTGTTTGTTCTGCGCAGAAGAGAAAATCGCTGATATCCGACGGTCTCTGCCGACAGAGTTCTGGGAGTTTAGGCCAACATAATTTTGCTAATAGATTTGCTCAGTGGAAGATGCCGAAAACTTTGCAGGTAGGTATCAACCATAATTTTTAATTAATTGTCTCAAGGTATCTGGAATTTAAAAATAAATCTGTGAGTATGGCGATATTGCAATAGTTTACATGTAGTTATTCGGAGTAAAAATTGTAGACCGAATGCAAATTATCAGTATTTGATTATTTTTTTCCGGTGAAAAAATCTTCATTTGGGTAAATACATGTTGCTTTTACACAACCTCTGGTGAGGTTGTGTCACTGTATGTAATTGTTTAGTAGATTTGATTTGTACCCAAACAAATTAATTTAGAAAATGTAATGTTTGATAATCCGAGTACAAAAAGCTATTTCCATGTCATTGCCAATTTGAACCCGAAGTTGCTAATCATCCTAGTTTAATAGGTGCACAAGTGTAACAATGCATTTTGGTCCCTATTTTTTTGTTTATATTAATGTACAAGCATTTGTTTTATGTTAGAACCGAGTTCAGAGAATGCTATCCACACAACGACGTCAATGGGACCAGAATCGTCATTCTCTGATAAGGGTACTTTTGTTGAGGTGAATTTCATGGACATTCTTTTTGTTGTGATGCAGGGGGGAATTGGTTGGGTGTTTATGGTTGAGAGGGAGTAAATTAATTATATTATTGTTAAATTATGATGATGATTGTTGCATAGGACATGTTTTTCGACGCAGGTATTGAAGGGGATGTAGCTAGCACCGAGGCAAAAGGGCAGTCAAAAATGGTTGTTGATTCGTCTCACGGTTATGGACATATAACGGTGGAAGAGGTAAGGAATATGGAATTTGGTACCTTGGGAGAAGCAAGGGAGTTCTATGCTGGTTATAGTAGAGTAAAAGGTTTTCCTATTCGAAAGAGTAAAATGGTAAAAAATGTCAAAAGAGAGGTGGTCAGATATAATTTTGTGTGCAATAGAGAGTGGTTCAAGCAGAGGAAGTGGTTGGAGAAGTTTGATATAAAGTAGGAGTACAAGCCTGTTACTAAGTGTGGATGTCTAACAAAGCTAAGGATCAAGCAAAATGCTGCTAATGGGAAGTGGTGCGTTGAAAGATTTCTTGATAATCACAATCACACTTTACTCCCCGAGATATTTGTAGGATATTTGCCAGTTCATCGGGGTATGTCTGATGTTGAAACTGCGCAGACGAACATGCTGAGGTAAATCAGAATAAGCATCCCTAAAATATACAAATCGTTTGCAATGTAGGTTGGGGGATTCAATCTAGTTAAAAGCAAGATATGCACAATGAGGTTCGGAAGCAACGTGCGTTGCAGAATGGGGATGTCAACGTTGCGCTTAGGTTCCTCCAGCGAGCTGCTAGGGACGATGAAAGGCTGTTTTGGAGATATCAAGTTGGGAAAGGGGACCAAATATGTGACCTAATATTGAGCGATGGATGCAACTAGGAAGATTATGAAGTATTTGGGGACATGTTGGCCTTTGACGCGACATATGGGAGAAACAAGTGCAACATCTCCATGATTGTCTTGTCGAGGGTTAATCATCACAATCAAACATGTGTCTTTGGAACGGCAATGGTGTCTTGTGAGTCCCAAGATTCCTATAAATGGGTTTTGAACAACTTTCTTGATTGCATGAGGGGCAAGGCCCCGAAGGTAATGATCACTGACGGAGATCCTGCAATGTGATTATTTATTATGCAAGTATTTCTAGAAGTCTAGTATAGACTCTGAGCCTGGAATCTTCTAAGAATCGCCACAGCCAATGTATCATAGCCGCTGTTCACACATTTGTTCAAACAATGCATGCTCGCTGATGTAGAAGTTGGTGAATTTGAGATGTAGTGGGAGGCAATGATTAACGAATACGGTGTTAAGGAAGTTGAGTGGGTAAGGGACTTATATATAAAGAAGTTGTCTTGGGCCACCGCCTATATCAGGGGCAGATTCTTTGCTGGCATAAGGACAACATCTTGATGCGAGTCACTTCATGCTAAGTTAGAGAACTTCGTGGAGAGCAGATATAGGATATTGGATTTGTTGAGAAATTTTCAGAGATGTGTAGATTTTCTAAGAGATAGGGAGGAAGAACTTGATTTCAGGCTCTCTTATGGAACATATGTGCTTCAAACTCTGTTTCCAAAGATCGAGAGTCAGTGGCGACGCACTATAAACGTGATATATTCTATAGGTTCTGCAAGTGCCTAAAAAAGACAGTTCGATATTACATTGTGGACCACGAAGAAGGTGACCATGGCTGTTTTTATGTTATACAAAAGTACGGTCGGCCTGAGGAGACCTGGAAGGTTGTGCACGTTGCAAATGAGGCATCATTTAGGTGTAGTTGCTGCAGGATAGAGTCGTTTGGTCTTCCATGTGTTCATATGGTTGTGATTTTGGTTGGGTTGGACATGGGGCATTGCCACACAGCTTACTTCTAGGGAGGTGGTGCAAGGGTGCAAAAAGTCATATGCCTAAAAATAGAGTAGTGAGCGATACAGGATATGCTACTTCTCAGTATCATAGAAGAGTTGGTGTTTTTGTCGATCAATGCAAGCGTCTTGCCAAGGTGGCCTATCTCAGGAAGGAGGACTTCAAGGCTTTCCTCGAGAAGATGTTAACTGACACTGCATTGTTAGAGGTGAGGATGGGTTGCGGATGGGGTCGGGTTCAGATTCTTTCCCACAAGCTATAGCTTATGGGTGTGTAAACGATCCTGCAGTCATTCAAACTAAAAGAACTGGGTGGGCTAACGATAGTCTGGATTCGAAAGGTCCAATGCAGAGAAAGTGTAGTAGATACGGGATGTTGGGTCATCGGCGAACACATTGTCCTAATCGCTGTATTTGTGGCTCTTTCTGCTGCAAAAATGGTCAAATTTGACGTCACTACTGTGAAATAAAGATGAAAAGGGTTTGTTGCATTTAATTACCAAGTATTGACTAATCAAGTTAAGGGTTGTTTGATGCGGTACAACTTGGAATGCTTTAAAAATTTAGTAAATGCATACATCTGAGTTGATTGACGTTTTGTGGCTTGATTATTTTTTATTAAGGATTTGATTAACTTAATTTTGAATATTGAAGCTTGTTTTTGAATGATTGAGTTGAAGTTGGTTAAATATTAAAAAGAGAATAATAACTCTAATAATAAAATTAATTAGTAATAATGCTCGAAGCTTTTTAGTGGGTGGATTAAGTCTTAAACAATGTGTTTGCTGATCTAATGCCTAAATTTTAATAACTTAAAGACAATTAAAGATAACAAGTCAAGAACATTTATGTTGAGAATTGTTGGGTATTAGAAGTGTTTGAGAGATATTTGGTCTGGATGGGACTCTTGAAAGGTGACAAAGTCCGAGTTTTAGAATAGGTTCTGCCGAAATTTTCATAAGAGTTTAGGCAAAAATTGAATAATAAAAATAATAGAAATTGGTGTTATTTTTAATAAAAACCAGAGACTTTATTTTGAGGTTTTATTGGGTTAATTTTGATTAAAAAATTATGTTTTGAGAAGTTTTAGTGAATTTAAAGTATATAAATTTGATCGGTGAAAATGGAATAAATTTTGAGTCTTTTCCAAAATATATTAAACTTAAAAGTGAAGCTGAAATTTTGTTTTGGAAAACTTAGTTAAATCGAAAATGAGTTTATTTGATTAATTAGTTAAAGATTTAAAAGGTAAATTATTTTATCAACCAACGGGTTTGGGTTTAGGAAGCGTGAATATGAGATAGTGTTAATAGAGCTAAATGATAAAGTTGAAGAAAAAAAGAGATAATTGAGGAATATGTAAGTAAGTTGTGATTTTCGAGAGTCATGAGATAAATGTTAAGGACTTTTGGGTCTAGTCTAATTAGAGCTTGAGAATCTTAAAAGTTTGGTTTGTTAGCCCCTAAAGTAACAAATTAAAGAATGATATAACGAGATTGAATGAGAAAAAGCTTGAGGTTGATTATCGATGATGTGTTTGAGTTAGCTTAAGGTTGATTATAAATGATTATGTGTATTGTATTAGACGCCTCATATCCGCAAGTCATAAGTAACAGCCTAAGCCAAACCCAGTGAATATTAAAGTGTGCGGAGTAAGAAGTGGAGTTGAGTTGATGATTATGAGACTGATAATGAGAGGTGAGACTTGATTAGAGGCTTAGAATGGAAAGTGAGACTAATATGAGCAATATAATGGGAACTTTGATTAAGTCGAGTGATATGTAAGAGATTATGATTGATGATGAATGAATGTTGTTGTTGATGAGATTGATATGATAATTATGATGAAAAATGAGATTATGATTGGTATTGTAGGCATAGTGGTTCGTCCCTCCTACTATGAAGAAGATGGCTTGGTCTCACTCACAGATTGATGCTGGTAGTTGATTTAATAACAGAGGGAGTTATGATTGGTTAAAATTACGCTAAATATTTTGGGTCTATGGCCACAGTTTTTTTGGTTACGGTAAAAAACTGTGACCATAGAGGGGCCGTGACCATAGACGACCCTCTATGGTCACGGTTTTTTAGGGTGACAAAAGAAAGCTATAGTCACGAATTTTTTGGAAAGGGTAACTATAGAGTACCTATGGTCATGGTTTTTTAAAAAATGGTGGTCTAAAAGGGTCTATGGTCACGATTTTGAGGGGTAACCTAAAGGGGTCTATGGTTACGATTTTTTACAGTAACCAAAAGGGGTCTATGATCACGGTTTTTCAAAAAAAGGGTGACCTAAAAAAGTTTATGGTCATGGTTTTGGGGGGTGGCCTAAAGGGGTCTATGGTCACGGTTTTAAGGGGTGGCCTAAAAGGGTCTATGGTCACGATTTTAGGATGACTTAAAGGGGTCTATGGTCACGATTTTTTACAGTGACCAAAAAGGGATGAGGCTATGGTCATGGTTTTTCAAAAAAGGGTGATCTAAAAGGGTCTATGGTCACGGTTTTGGGGGTGACCTAAAGGGGCCTATGGTCAGGATTTTGGAGGTGGCCTAAAAGGGTCTATGGTCACAATTTTTGGGGGGGTGGCCTAAAAGTGTCTATGGTCACGGTTTTTTACAGTGACCAAAAAGGGGCTATGGTCACAGTTTTTCAAAAAAGGATGACCTAAAAGGGTCTATGGTCACAGTTTTGGAGGGTGACCTAAAGGGGCCTATGGTCACAGTTTTAGGGGTGGCCTAAAAGGGTCTATGGTCACGGTTTTGGGGGTGACTTAAAGGGGCCTATGGTCACGGTTTTGGGGGTGGTCTAAAAGCGTCTATGGTCTCGGTTTTGGGGGTGACCTAAAGGTGTCTATGGTCACGGTTTTTTACAGTGACCAAAAAGGGTCTATGATCAAGGTCTATGATCACGGTTTTGGGGATGACCTAAAGGCGTCTATGGTCACGATTTTTTACAGTGACAAAAAAAGATCTATGATCACGGTTTTTTGGGGTGGCCTAAAAGGGTTTATGGTCACAGTTTTGGGGGGTGACCTAAAGGGGTCTATGATCACAGTTTTAATAATTTGAGTTTTAATTAATTAAGATTTTTATGTATTTTTTATTATTTTAAATATTTTTTCTTTTTAAAATTAAAAAATTTTAATAATTAAAAACTAATAATAATTTTATATAATTTACTTAAATATTAAAATTCTAAATTTAATTTTATAAATATAAAATTAGGTTGAATACTATTAATAATTTTAAATTAAAAAATGATTTAAAACTTATTAAAATGATTGTAGAATATTAAAATGAAAGATTCATCATATCGTAATTAATTTAAATTATTTGAGGGTGTTACACGGATCTTTTTAGATTTTTCATGTAGCACCCTACTAAGAATCTTAGATTCTCACCCTCTTATTTTTTCTCATTCTAGAGATGAGAACCAACATGATCTTCTTTGAGTTTTTCGCATTAGGATAGGTGAGCAGCAACATTACGGATGTGTTCGATGACTCTCTTCTTGCTTTAACATAATCTTTCCTCCGCCTCTCTTGTAGTCTCTGTATAGACTTTTGAGGGCTTGGTGCTTTTGTAAATACCTATAAAAATAAGTTAGGACGGATCCCAGACTAGGGTGGCTCTTGTGAGTCGGGGCCTGTTAGTATAAATAATGAAGTTTGTAAATATTTACATGTATAAGCAACGACGTAACTCGGTGTGAATTATGATGTAGTATATAAGCTTTTTGGACATATATGTATGATATTACTATCTTTTCTGTGTTTTCTATGTTTCAAATGGATATTGTCTGTTTAACTATTACCTATTCCGTTATATCTATCTCACACGTGATCTCGACTAGCGCTACAGGCTCATATGTTTATATTTAATATAAGGTCTAGAGCCTCTAAGAAAAGTTGTGAAGTAGCATCTGAGAGCTAGCATTGATCATGATGTGCTAAAAGTTGGCTCATTATATTATTATTGGCAAAAGCATACACCATAGTACAAATTCTTAGATATGTTCAATAAACACTTCTAAAAAAGTAATGTGAAAAAATATGGGCTCATAGATAACCTTTAGTGTAGTCCTACATGGTGCAGAATTTAGAATATCCACAACTAAACCGGCAAGTGCACCGGATCGTCCAAGTAATACCTCAGGTAAGTGAGGGTCAATCCCACAAGGACTAGGGAACGGAGCAACAATAGTTAACTGATTGGTTTAGTCAGGCAAGCAGCAAAGTTGGTTATGTGGTTTTCAAAAGCATTAAACTGTAAATAAAGAGTAAAGAGAGCTAACAATGAGTTTAGTGTAGAAATCAATGAGAGAAATAGTTAAGGTATTGGAGATGTTTACTTTTTCAGATTAAATTTTCTTACCACTATTTTAATCATGCAAGATTCATTTCATGGCAAACTGTAATTAACTAAATCCTAATCTCTTAGTTATTTAGTTTCCTCTAACCTTCATCAACCGCCAATCTCTTGGTCACTTGATTCCGATTAGAGGGTTAAGTTCAAATTTAGTTTATGGCCACAGAAACCCTAATTACCCAGAGCTAAACGGATTATATGTCACGTATCTAGATTAGTCCAAGTAATTAGCAATTTAGAAGGAATTTACTTTCAAGCTATGTCTAGGTGAGGGACCTCTCTCGAGGGTCACAAGAACGCGTCTAGAATAAGGGTCATACTCTCATTCCACCCAGATTCATAAAATTAAGAATGAAAGTAATCCTTGAAATTGAATCAGTACATTAATTAAAATAAAAAAGTAATAGTCTTACTCCATAAAAATAAACAGAGCTCTTAACCTTGATCAAAGAAGTTTAGTGGCTTGGTGTTTAGCGTCCAAAGAGGACAAAGGTGTTGTTGACTTGTGGGCTTGCTGGCACCCAAGATGGGCAGCTCCAATTTTTGCTCTAAACTCTGTCAAATTAGTCCGAATGTCACCTGAAAACATAAAACACTAAAACAACTTAAAATAGCATCTAAAAAAGATTTTTACACTAAAATATAATAAAATTTAATAAATTCTAACAGAAAACAATTAGAAAATAAAAAAAGATACAAGATATTCACACATCATTACATCAAAAAAAAATTTCTCTTTCACATAACTTTGAACCTTCACCTAGTGTGTAACTTTGTTGTACATATCTTTATGTGCAAAAAATATATACAAACTTATTCCCTTCTATTTCAAAATGTTTCACAAATCTCTATTAGTATCTTATTATTGTATGTCTTTTCTAAGTCAATAAACACTATAATTATCTCATTTTTTTATTACTGTGATATTTCTCTATCATTCTCTTTAACAAATATATAACCTTGGTGTTGAATTTATCCAACATAAAACTAACTTGGTTTTCCATGATCTGTGTCTCCTATCTAATTCTCCATTTTGTCACCTTCTCCTAAAAAATTCATAGCATGACTTGTCAGCTTGATCCTTTTGAAATATCCAAAATTGTACATATCTCTCTTATTCTTATAGATAGGAATCAGGATACTCTTCCTCTACAACCTACATCTTCTTGAACTTTATTACAATCTCATTGAAAAATTTGATTAACTAATCAACGTTTTTTTTTTTCTAAACCTTTCCAAACTTTAATTGTATTATTGTCCAAGTCTGCTATCCTGTCATTCTTCACTTGCTTTAAGGCCTTATTTACTTCAAAATGTCGAACTCTTTAATAATAATTGAAGATTTAGTCTTCTTTTTTTGTGTATTATTGACTAGAACATGAAAAAATCTTTTGTTCCACATTAAATAACTTATAAAAATAGATCTTTTATTTTGTGTTAATATTATTATTTATGATCAAAACTTTACCATTCTTATCCTTAATAAACTTAACTTGATCCAAATCTTTAATTCTTTTATTTTTTTTGAATCTTTACTGTTTTGTATGTGTCTTACCCAAAAATGCATAAAATTTTTTTATATATTCTTGTTCTTGCTCCGCTTATACTAACACCCTTTTCTCTTTAATTTCTTTAAGAAAAATATATATGAATACAAAATTTTATTGAAAAAAAATGTGTCCCCCTCCCTGAATGTTTGTAAATATGTCAAATATGGTTGAGATAATTGGTAAACTAAAAAAGGACTTAAATTCTGCAAGAATCTGAATTTTATTCTCGTTACTAACGTTTAAGAGCCAATTTATTATTAAACAGAATTTATTTTAATATATTAATTGTAGAAAATTTTTTATATGATCATTTAATTTGATTTATATGTTAAGATGAGTTTTTATATAATAAATTTAAAAATAATTATTTTTACTATTATAATAATATATTAATTATAAAAATTAAGTTTATTAAATAATATATAAGTACTTTTGAACCATTAAAAAAGTCGAAAAAGTACTCTAATTATAGATATAGAATAATAATTGATGTCAACCCTATTAAATTTGTACTATATAAAATAGTGTTTATAAAATATACCTTGATTACAAAATTCCAAAAACCAAATGGGGGGTGCATGCACTGCATGCAGTAGCTAGCTAGGTTCATTAAGAGTGTGTGTTTATCTCTATGTTATTATCTCCCACTTGCTCAGCAAGTTGCATAAACCGACGATGTTGCTGAGCGATTATTAAATCAAATAACAAAACTAACCAATGCTAGTCGCCATAGACATTTTCTTTTCATTACTATACAGTATACACTAACATTTAAACCAATATGTCTCACCAACATTATTATTATTATTTATTATATATATTATTTCTTTTCTTTAATATATGCTGCAACTTGCATGTCCTTTCCTGTCCGTATGCTAAAATTTATATTATAATGCACTGGATTGGAACTTAGGGAATATGCATATATTAATTTGAGTTGACAAACCAAGAAAAGTCATGTATGTTACAGCTAAATACAGCTAGCTATATATATAATAACAACATGTAGGGTGAATGTTATTGATCAGTATTGATCTATAACTTTCTTGTTTTGAGTAATATTAGTCATGTAATAATTAATTAAGGAAGACATGCATATATGAAATAAAGGGGTGAAGAAAATTTTAAGATGATGCCATTCTAATAATAACACTACTTCAAAAGAAAAATTATTAAAAAAAGTTATTAAAGGTTAATATTTTTTATTTATATTAGTCAATACTTAACTAATATTTTATTTTTTATATTATCAGAATTTAAAATTTAGAATTTAAAATTTAAAATTTAGTATTAATGATTTAGAGTATTGAGTAAGTAGTATTGACTAAAATAAATAAATTTTATTGGCTATGGAGTATTATTTAAAATTATATATTTACAAAACTAGATAAACTTATTATTATTATGGACATAGATAAAAGAAGATTTGATTGGTAATAAATTACTTTGTACTAGATTAATGCAATTAGCGTTCATATTCATATATAATATATGCTAATGTCAATGTTGTAGACCAAATAATAGCACCAACAAAATATTGAGAAGAAAGAAAGAGGGTTGAAACTAACAAATATCTAGTGTAAGTTTACTCTATTGATCTCAGTAAAAATCCGAAGTCCTAATTAATAACTAAGGTCCACCTTGGTATAAACCAACTGTAATTTTTCCCAAGCAAAATAGCAATACTTCGCAGTACAGTTCACAACATATATAATAAATTAATAATGGCCACACTAATTTTATATATAGTTACTCCTCAAAAAAGAATAATTTCATAAAATATATTTAAATAAACTCCTCTAAATTGATCAAACCAATTGATACATAATTATCATCTACAATGAATTTCACTTTTTAATAGTAGTAACTAATTAGTCTTGATATTTAATTTCACACTGTCAACATAAATAATAAACATTATGCATTGTAAAAATATTATGAATAATAGAGAACAGTTAAATAATAATATAAGATTCTTTTACAGTATAGTAATGCATGAATCTTAGTTTTATTGACTTGTAGTACTACAAAATTTGCCTTAGAAACTAGATAATAGAACAAGCTAATCAATAGGCAGTAAGCATACATGGAAAAAATATAAAAAGTAACCAGAAACTAAGTAGTGAATGCACACATATCATATCCATTTTCCAACTTGCATCACAAAATGCACAAAATTATAGCCATATATCCTCACATAGTAACTTCAAATCCTTGAGACTTTTCGCATTTCAAGTAGACTTCCTCATTCTTCTTTATTTTTTTTATGTGGGACTAACTTGGATACTCCTCACACTTGTAACACTAACAATCTTTTTCTCAAGTGTTCCTGCTAGCTCTTCCACCACATACCGCCTGGACCACCTTTGCCGAGGAGACTTCAAGAAGGAATCAAGTGAGAGAACATAAGATGAGAAGACACTACACCCAACTAAAAACCTTAAGATGTCAAGTTAATGGGTCTCTCATCTTATAAATTCTTCACTCTTTCTTACTTTTTTTTATGTGGAACTAACTTCGACACTTCTTATACTTGCAACACTAACAATTATATTGTAGATAATAAATATATTACAAAAGACAAGAATTTAAAAGATTAAACAAAGATAACTATTTATATAAAGATGATAGTTATTAAGACGTGAATATAACTACATATAGTCTGAATTAGTGTTTATAAATTATAAGAACGAGTACCCTTCTGTTTCCGCACACTATTTTAACTTTGATGAATGTATGCAGGCACAATACATATAATATTATAAAAATGTTTAAAATTAAGAAAGAAAACCTATCCATTCTAATAATCTTTCTCTATAATTTATCATTTTTCTACAATATTTGACTGATATTTCTAAATGAAGGTCATAGAAGTTAATCTCTTACGAATTTACAAAAAGTTGATTCAAAGAATACAGCTGGAACACAAACACACCCTTGTTCTTCATTCACTCTCACTTTATTTCTCAACAAAGGGAAAAAACAAAACTGAGCAGAAGACAGAAGCTGTTTTCTCCCTCTGAAGCGATAAAACTCCTAACCTACAATAATAATAATAATAATAATAATAATAATAATAATAATACGTAAAATATAAATGAAAGATAACTAGAAGAAGAAGGAGGGAAAATTAGAGCAGAAAAATTACGAAGAGACGAGTTATCGTTGATATTGCGATCTCGTTCTTCCCAAATTCTCGGCAAATCTCGCGAGAGATTGAAGGTTACACCGAAGAATGGTGTCAACGAAAACGCGCGTGTCCTCGGAGGTGTTCCCGGGCGGTACGTCCACCACATAAGACTCCACGACCACCGTACCTTCATCGACGTCGCGGTTGGCGGATCGGCGGTGGAGAGTTGTGACGGAGCGGTAGTTGGAGAGGCGGTGGTCGCCGCCAACCATGCTGAAGGCGATTACGTGGCGGCGGTCATCGAGGAGGTCGAGGCGCTCTGTGCTGACGGCGGCGGGGAGGCCGGAGACCACGCGGACCTCGCGGAGGGATCCTACGGCGGCGCCGTCACCTAGGACGAGGTGGCAGGTCTTGACGAAATGCTTGTAGGCTTGGGGGTTATCGAAGCGGCGAACGATGGACCACACGGTGGGAAGAGGGGCG
>NC_029775.3:96189068-96198672 GCF_000817695.3 Arachis duranensis | reverse complement strand
GTATTTATGTATCTTTATAAATATTCAATTAGTAGAATAGTCAAATCTACTATAATAAAATAATTAAATCTGTAAAATAAATAATTAAATATGTATAATAAATTATAAAATATCAAATATATGTTACTATATATAATTATACATGCAATAATTAATTGATGGTTAACCTACTCCTAATATATATAATTGAGCTATATCTAGTATTACCAGAAATTAAATTTATTTGCTAGTATTGCTATTTGCTAGTAGGTAATTGACCGAGTAGAAATAGAAATTTTTAAGGTTCAAGATGTTTAATTACGTCATTATGTGCATATATGTTATTATTGTAATAAATTCCATGTTTACACTATTCTACGTAAAGTAGAATATAAATGAATCAACTTGAAAATTTAAATTATTTTGTAAACTTTTTAGCTAGTTGAATATAAATGCTAAAAGTAGATTTCATCAAAATTATTGGACCATTGAGTTGATCCTTGTCAATTATGCTGTCAATTTTAATTCACAAAGTGCACAAAGATGAAGTGATTTTATTTATTATATATTACTGTTCCTGGAACTGTAGGTTGATCTCGGACGAGATCTGCGGTAGCGGTTGGAGTTGTTGCATTCGACTTGTTAGATTTGACGGTGTTGCCGATCTTTCGTCACTGGAAGGTGGGAGTACTTGTAAGAGACTCTGATACTTAAGTTAGCACATGCTTTAGGCAGGGTTTTAGTAGAATCAGAGTATGAGTTATACCTGGGTGTTCTAGTGTATTTATAATAGTGTGGTGTGACCTTTTTGGAGATAAGATAGTTATCTTATCTTATCTTTGAGTGAAGTCATCATATCTTTAAGGAAAACCGCCTTTATCTTTCTGGGCTTCGGCTGCCTTTAGATTGGGCTGTGTTCCTTCGTTTTGAGCCTGCTTTGGACTCCTCTGGCGATTTGGCTGACCTCTTTGAGAAGAGGTCGATAATGAGCCAACCTTCCAAGAGGTCGGTCATAGACAACTATTCATGCCCTAGGTCGAGCTGTACAACCCTGGCGGATCAACGACAAATCAACCAACCTGTTCAGATCAGGACTACCCGACCTCTTTATGAAAGAGGTCGGCCAAATTACTACAGAGGCCCAAGAAGGCCCAAAAAAGAAGAACACGATCCAAATCTAAAGGCAGCCCGAAGCCTAGAGAGATAAAGGAGGTTCCCTTAAAGATAAGATAACTTCACTCGTTATCTTATCTTCAGAAAGGTCATTCTACGCCATTATAAATATACTGGAGCACCCAGTTATAACTCATACTCTGATTCTACTAAAAACCTGCTCAATACCCTTGCTAACTTAAGCATCGGAGTCCCTTGCAGGTACCACCACCCTCTGGTGACGAAGGATCAGTACTACCGCCAAGTCCAACAAGTCGGACACGGCAGCTCCGACCACCGTCATCAAGTCGGACACAACAGCTCCGACCAATACAGAAGATCTCATCCGAGATCGACCTACAGTTTCAGGTAACCCTCGAAACATTGGCGCCGTTGCCGGAAAACCTGGAAGTCATCCCATCATCATGGCAGACAACCTTGACAACAACCACGACTCTGATCTAGAGGACAGGACACCACACAAGAACGCGGATGTCACACCCAAGGATACTCCTCAACAAAACAAGGATAAGAGTCCACCAAATGCAGAAATCCTAGAGGCACTTCAAGCTCAACAAGAACGTCTCAAACAACTCGAAAAAGAGGCCAAATATCAACGAGAAGCCGAGAAAGACCTCAGAAGGGAAACTAGGCGACGAAAAGAGCTGGAAAACAAAATATTACAGCTTGAAGTAGATCTAAAAAAGACTACTCGATCCAATCACGAGGATAATCCCCACAAGGATCAAGACCCATTCACCAAAGAAATTATGAAAGCTAAAGTTCCAAAAGACTTCAAAGCCTCAGACATGACCCCGTACGACGGCACATCGGATCCAAGCCATCATCTCAGTAATTTCAGAAGTAGAATGTATCTCACCGATGCCTCGGATGCAATCCGATGCAAAGCCTTCCCAACTACCTTAACTAAAACAGCAATCAAGTGGTTCGACAGCCTACCCCCGAGGTCCATCTCAAGCTTTGACGACTTAGCAGGAAAGTTCCTTGCTAGATTCTCTATCCAGAAGGACAAAGCCAAGCACGCCCCAAGCTTATTAGGAATCAAGCAAGGAGATCAGAAAAGTCTTCGTAGCTACATGGAAAGATTCAACAAAGCATGTCTGGACATACAAAGTCTGTCAACCGAAGCAGCCATCATAGGTCTTATCAATGGCCTACGAGAGGGACCTTTCAGTCATTCCATATCAAAGAAACATCCTACATCCCTGAACGAAGTACAAGAACGAGCAGAAAAGTACATCAACATGGAGGAAAACTCTCGACTATGAGAGACCTCAAAATCCGGATCCTTTTACTCCTCCCGAGATAAGGATAAAGAGTCCAAGAAAAAAAAGATCAGCATGGAGAGAAGATCAAGAAATACCACAACTACATCCCTCTCCGGGTATCTCTCGTAGAAGTATACCGAGAAGTATGCCACACTGAAAAAATCCCACCACCTCGCCCACTTAAAAGTAAAAAGGGAGGAGGAAATCAGATGGAATACTGCGAATACCATCGAATCTATGGACATCCCACCAACAAATGCTTCGACATGAAGAATGTCATAGAGAAATTGGTAAGAGAAGGTAGACTGGATCGGTACCTAGCTAGTAAGACAGATGTGCCCAGAAAAAGAAGAAGAGATGAAGAGGGCGGGCGAACAGAACGACCACCTCGTACCCTAGAGAGACATGTTCACATGATACATGGAGGATTTACAGGAGGAGGAATCTCCAAATCATCTCGCAAAAGACACCTCAAAGAAGTATATCACGTCGAGGGAGGAAAAGGAGCACCCGACCTCCCTACTATTACTTTCACTAAAGAGGACACAGCTGGCGTCATCTCGGGACATGATGATCCCATGGTCATCACTATTATATTGTCCAATGCTAACCTCCACCGCACACTGGTGGACCAAGGAAGCTCAGTTGACATCTTATTCAAAACCGCCTTCAACAAACTCGGCCTGGAAGAAAAAGAGCTCCGAGCATATCCAAACAGCCTATTTGGATTAGGAGATACTCCAATTCAGCCACTTGGATACATCTCGCTACACACAACCTTTGGAAAGGAAAACCGGTCAAAGACACTCAACATAGACTACATTGTGGTCGACGTAAGCTTAGCCTACAATGCCTTAATATGTCGGACAATGTTAAATCAGCTCGGGACAGTAGTCTCAACTCCACATCTGCATGAAGTTTCCAACTACAGAAGGGATCGCTATGGAGACCAGAAAATAGCACGTCGTTGTTACAATGAAAGCCTAAACCTTCGAGACAAAGGAGAAGAAATCAACACCATCGAACTCAGGGGAATTCGAGGTTGGGAAGAACTCTGTCCACACCCTGAGGGCGAGACAGAAAAAGTCCAGATCGGAGACATCCCATATAAAACGACCAATATCGGTGCAATTCTAAAGGGAGAAGTAAAAAAGTCCCTCATACAGTTCTTAAAGAATAATAACGACCTCTTCGCATGGAAGGTCGTAGACATGCCGGGCATAGACCCCAAGCTAATGTGCCACAAATTGGCAGTATATCCAGGATCTTGACCAGTACAGCAGAGGCATATAAAGCTCGGACCAAAAAGATCCCGAGCTGTGGAAGAGCAGGTACAAGCTCTACTGGAGGCAGGATTCATTAGGGAAGTCAAGTACCCACTATGGTTAGCCAATGTTGTCTTGGTGAAAAAATCAAATGGGAAGTGGCGGATGTGTACTGATTACACCGACCTCAACAAAGCCTGCCCAAAAGATCTTTACCCACTCCCAAATATTGTCACTCTAGTAGACGCCTCCTCCGGATACAAGTACCTCTCATTTATGGATGCCTATTCAGGGTACAATCAAATCCCGATGTACCCACCTGATCAAGAAAAAACCTCATTCTTAACACCCAAAGCGAACTATTGCTACGTTGTCATGCCATTCGAACTCAAAAACGCAGGAGCTACCTACCAAAGGTTAATGAACAAAGTCTTTGCAGATCACATTGGAAACTAATGGAGGTATACGTGGATGACATGTTAGTAAAGACACAACGTGAGGAATCATTACTGTCCAACCTCGCCCAAGTATTCAATACCATAAGAAAGCATGGCATACGACTTAACCCTGCAAAATGCACCTTTGCAGTAGAAGCTGGCAAATTCCTAGGATTCATGCTCACACAAAGAGGAATCGAAGCAAACCCGGACAAGTGTCAGGCAATACTCAACATGAAAAGCCTGACCTGTATCAAAGAAGTGCAACAACTCAACGGGTGATTGGTAGCTTTATCCAGGTTCCTAGCTGGATCAGCCATCAGATCTCTCCCCTTCTACGCTATGCTAAGGAAGGGAAGGAAGTTCGAATGGACATCAGAGTGCGAGCTAGCTTTCCAGGATTTCAAAAGATTCTTGGGACAACCACCCGTCCTTACTCGACCTCGGGAAGGAGAAGCACTCGTAGTATACCTAGCAGTAGGAAGTCGGGCAGTAGCTTCGGCACTAGTCCGAGAGGACGACAGCAGACAGCAACCTATATACTTCATCAGCAAAGCGCTACAAAGGTCTGAAATGAACTATCAAAAGATAGAGAAGTTCGCCTACACTCTCATATTAACCTCTCGATGACTCCGTCCATACTTCTAGGCTCACACCATCAAGGTTCAGACCAACCAGCCCATAAAAGGCATTCTGCAGAAAACAGATTTAGCAGGAAGAATCCTACAGTGGGCAGTCGAGTTATCCGAATTTGACCTTCAATATGAAGCTCGGACATTGATCAAATCATAGTATCTAGCCGACTTTATTGTAGAGTACACCGACACCCCAGAAATCCCTACAAAGTGGAATCTTTACGTGGACGGCTCTTCCAATAAAACTGGGAGCGGAGTAGGCGTGATAATAGAAAGTAATCAGGGAACCCAAATCGAACTCTCACTAAAGTTCGAGTTCCTTGCTTCTAATAACTAGGCTGAGTATGAGGAACTATTGGCTGGTTTGAAGCTGGCTAAAGAAGTCAGAGCCCAAAAATTTTTCATCTTTAGCGACTCACAGGTTGTTACCTCGCAAATAGCAGGGACCTACCAAGCCAAAGATCCGGCTATGAAAAAGTACCTGGACAAAACCAGGGAACAACTCGGGCAATTTCAGGAATATGAGATCCAACATATACCTCAAGAACAGAATGCTCGAACTGATGCACTCTCAAAATTAGCCAGCACCAAACCAGGGGACAATAATAGGAGCCTCATCCAGAAAGTACTGCAGAACTCGTCAATCTCAGAAGAAGAAATCTTAGCCATATCAAGCCAAGATCAAGGATGGATAACTCCCATAATTAACTACCTCAAATCAGAGATACTCCCTACAGATAAGCAGGAGGTAAAGAGGTTAAAACGGGAGGCACAGTATTATACCATCATAAATAACATTCTATGCAAGAGAGGAATTTCGACACCTTTACTAAAATGTGTACCGACCTCTAATACAAAAGAGGTATTGGAAGAGATACACAGTGGCGCCTGTGGGAACCATCTCAGAGCACGAGCCCATGCTTAAAAAGTACTTCGAGCCGGACTCTTTTGGCCGACTCTGCAAAAAGAAGCCACCGAGTACATTAAGACATTTCCACCATGTCAGAAACATACTAACTTCCATGTCACCCACCAGAGGAGCTCATCAGCGTGACATCCCCTTGGCCATTTGCAAAGTGGGGACTCGACCTTCTCGGGCCCTTCCCCCAAGGGTCAGGACAGGTTAAGTTCCTCATTGTAGGGGTAGATTATTTCACAAAATGGATAGAGGCAGAGCCCTTAGCCAATGCCACGGCCTAAAGAAGTCAGAAATTCCTATATAGGAACATTATCACGAGGTTTGGGGTTCCTTACTCCATCACCACAGACAATGGCACTCAGTTCACAGACGCAGGCTTTAAAAAATTGGTAGCCGACTTGAAGATAAAGCACCAATTCACATCTATGAAACTCCCGCAGGCTAATGGACAAGCAGAAGTTGCCAATAAAGTCATACTAGCCGGGTTAAAGCGGAGGCTACAGGACGTAAAGGGAGCCTGGGCTGAAGAGCTTCCACAAGTCCTATGGGCATATCGGACAACCCCACACTCTACCACAAAGGAATCACCCTTCCGATTGGCTTATGGAATGGAGGCAATAATATCGGTAGAAGTTGAAGAAGGATCTCCCAAAACGATCCTCTACAGTGAAGAAGCTAACTCTCGACTCCAAAGAAAAGAGCTCAATCTACTCTAAGAAGTCCGAGAAAGAGCTCAGATCAGAGAAGAAGCACTAAAACGCCGCATGGCCTTAAGATACAATCAAAAGGTAGTACAGCGAAGGTTCGCCAAAATGACCTCATCCTAATCCAAAATGATATCAGAACAAGTCGACCCGGAGAGGGAAAGCTAGCAGCTAATTGGAAAGGACCCTACCGAATCAAAGAGGTACTGGAAAAAGGTTACTACAAAGTGTCCGAACTCGAAGGCCAAGAGCTACCGAGATCATGGCACGCCTGCAACCTTAGAAGGTATTATAGTTAAAAGGTAATAAAAGATCTAAGGACAAAGGTGCACTCTTTTTCCTAAAAAAGGTTTTTTAATGAGGCACTAAGCCAAGATCTACAAAATTACCTAGGGTAAGCACCCACATGTATATATTTCGCATATTTTCTATTTTGAATAAAGTTTTTCAGATTTCCTACAAAATCTCCTTATCAAGACGCATTATTCTAAAAAAAATTGCAAAATTCATCGCCCGATTATAAAGCTACAGATCGGCAAAAGTGAAAACCAAATTCACTGCCCGACGTGATCGACAAAGAATGAAAACTGAATTCATCAAAGATCGACTAAGCGAGGATCAAACTCTACAAAATCGGCAAAGATGAAAAGCGATAAAAACAGAATAATGCAAGAAGTTATAAAAAGCAATCCATGAATAGAGGCCTGACGAGGTCTGAAACAAAAATGGATTGCTAAGAAATAACTTGAAATAGACCGACGCAAAAGAAGTTAGACTAAGATCAAAGCGACAAAAAGTTATAAAAAGTAATCCCTAAAAAGAGGCCTGGCCAGCCCTAAATAGCGGATTACAAGAAATAACTTCCAAAGGGACCGACATGAAGAAGTCAGACTAAAGCTACAAAAGTTATAAAAAGTAATCCGTAAAAAGAGACATGACAAGGTCCAAATAAAACGGATTACTAGAAATAACTTCGAAGGGACTGATACGACGAAGTCGGCCCAGAAAGCTACAAAAGTTATAAAAAGTAATCCATAAAGAAAGAAACCGGATAAGGTCCAAATAAAATGGATTACTGAAAATAACTTGGGACAGACCGACATGAAGAAGTCAGCCCAAGGCGACAAAAAGTGACAGAGTTATAAAAAGTAAACCCAAGGGATTACTAGAAATAACTCAAGAGAAGTTCAACTAAGAGAATCAACCAACAGAAGGCGCGCGTTAAAAGGGAGACAACTCGGCCCGAAAGACCACGACCTCGCCAAAATCAATTTACAAAGTATTCTGTCAAAGAAATACTAAAAAAAAGGACACTTCAACTAAGGCAATCAAAAGAGGTCAGGCAATAAACACTCTGACGATTCCCAGAAAGTGCCAAAGAAAGCTCCAGGCAAGCATATCATAAGAGAAACAAGGCAGTTACCATAAAATAAAACTCAAGAGGCCGCTGAAAGCCGACCCCAAGAGCAAGAAAAACTATTTTTGTTTTTCAAAACAAAGTTGCTAAAATAGCAACTGGAGTATCCAAAGTCAAAAGATCACAAACTAACAAAAATAAAGAGTTCAAAAGCCCACAAAGACCGGGCTATACACAAAATTATAGACGATCCAAAGGCTTCCCAGTACCATTATCTTGGGGAGAAGGAGGGCTAGTCTGAAGGGAAACTGCGTCCACTGTCCCGTCATCCTGGTTCAAAATCTGGATGTCTGAATCAGATTCCGGCTGATTGGCTTCAATTGCCGGAGTTGAGGAAGGCGGGACAACAGAGGCTTTGGCAGAAGTGACTAGAGGAGGGATAACATCATCATCATCATCGGGGTCATCAGGAACAATCTTACCATCTTTCACAATGTTGTCCAAACTAAAAAGGGTAAGGTCGAGCTCGGGTGCAAGAACTCGGACCTGTTTCTTTAGATTCTCATAAGCAGCATTCACATTACCTACAAGATGACCCTGAAGATTGGCATAGTCAGCTCGGGCAGAACCCAAACTCTTCCAAAACTCTACCATCTCTCTATAGGTCCGAAAATAGCTATCCTTATGCTTCTGGGCCATCTCCTCAGAAAGATCCCCCAAGGCCTTAGCCGCTGTAGCCCGAACCTTTTCACCCTCCAACTCTTTCTCCAGTTTCGCCACCTTTTTTTCGAGCTCCTCGTTCAACCCCTTGATCCTATCATACTCTGACTTGGCCTCCTCTATGAAAGTCTTAGTGGCATGAACAGGGACATCCTGAGCAGTTCGGAACAAGGCCGCTCCCATGTGCGCCATTCTCACACTATTTCGGGTAATGAATTCCAGATGGTGAAGGATGGATACATCATCCGTAGGAATAATGCCGTAAGGAGAAATTTGTTGGTCAACAAACCCCACGGCATCGAAGTTATGGGCATCAAAATTAAAGGGCTCAACAGTTCTCGGCTTTTTAGGAGAAGGGCCGGCAACAGACGGGGAGGCAGCACTGGAAGATGGCAGAGGAGGAACAGAGGAGGTCAGTCGGACATTAGGAGTTGGGATGATCTTTTTGGGACCAGAAGCGTCCGAGGTCGACCTCTTTAAAGAAGCCCTAGACGACCCCTCCTCGGGAACCTTGGCCGAGAGGTTTAGGGCCATAGTTGCCTGGTATGCGAAATTGTGATCAATACTTTTCACAACACAAATAATCCCCAGTGATGAATCCAAAAACTTGGTGTTCAATACCATGGCATAAACACAACTTCGCACAACTAACCAGCAAGTGTACTGGGTCGTCCAAGTAATAAACCTTACGCGAGTAAGGGTCGATCCCACAGAGATTGTTGGTATGAAGCAAGCTATGGTCACCTTGTAAATCTTAGTCAGGCAGACTCAAATGGATATGGGTGATATACGAATAAAACATAAAGATAAAGATAGAGATACTTATGTAATTCATTGGTAGGAATTTCAGATAAGCGTATGAAGATGCTTGTCCCTTCCGTCTCTCTGCTTTCCTACTGTCTTCATCCAATCCTTCTTACTCCTTTCCATGGCAAGCTTAAGCAAGGGTTTCACCGTTGTCAATGGCTACCTCCCATCCTCTCAGTGAAAATGTTCAACGCACCCTGTCACAGCACGGCTATCCATCTGTCGGTTCTCAATCAGACCGGAATAGAATCCAGTGATTCTTTTACGTCTGTCACTAACGCCCCGCCCTCAGGAGTTTGAAGCACGTCACAATCATTCAATCATTGAATCCTACTCAGAA